>NW_027150606.1:0-457500 GCF_001643675.1 Monocercomonoides exilis | reverse complement strand
GCAGAGGAGGAAGCAGAAGAGCTGAAAGAAGAAGAAACAGAACGATCCAGTTCTACGTCAATCATTGAAAATTTCTCTCTTTCATAAACACGAATATCTCCAATTCCACTCAACACATTTTTCACTTCATCTTCGTCTAAATCTTTCAAATCCAAATCTTCTTCTTCTGCTGAATCTTCCTCTTCCTCCAAACTTTCATGAGAATCCTCACTAAGTTCCACTTCATCGGAACAGATTGAGGATTCACTATCACATTCACTCTCGCTTTCTTCCCCTTCTTCATTTATTTTTTTAATTTTTAACTTTTTCATTTCACTTTTTCTTTCAAAACAGGAAGACTTCGAAGGGGTTGCAGTGGGATCTGCAGAGATGGATAGAATTTTGGTTTTTTTATGTGGAGTGAAAGAAAACGATGAAATTGGGTTGTTGATTTGTGGAGTTTGAAATTGAAGAGCGGAGTGAGTTGTGGAAGGAGTGTTATGTCTCTGTGGAGACATCAATTGATAAACAAATTGCATCATCTGTGAGCAGATTTGTTCTCTGCTCACAAGTTCGTCTCCTTCAATTGATTCAGAAGAAGATGATAAGGGAGTTATCTCTTTTTGTTCCTTTGTCTAAATATTCATTCATTAGATATTAATTTTAAAGAAATGATAATTTTGAAATTGATAATAAAGATTATTAGCATACTGCAGTCTCAGTTATTGTTTCGTTAACTTGCACACATTCTTTTGGTTCATAAAGCTTTTTGCTCTAAGTTTTTATTATTCAAATTATTGAAATCGATTGGACCAACAAAAAAAATTATAAATTGTTATTAGTTAAACTAGGTAAGGGTTTCAAACTGAGGCTAGTTTGTGATTCAACTCGCTTTCAGAAGATGAGCTGAAAGATGAAGCAAATGAAGATGGTTTTGAATTCTCATAGTGACAGGATTCAGATAAAAAATTCGAGCATTCGTTTTCCATTTCAAACAAGCTATATGCAGAGAAATATTATTCAAATAGAAATTGATTAATTTCAAAATGGGAGTGATCGCAAATTACGAATAGATGCTTATGGTTCAGTTAATGTAAATTTTATACAGAAAAAAATGGAAAAATCAAATGATAAATATGATTCATTGAAAATATGAAGTAAAACATTCAAAACAAAGTTGTCCAAATGCGAGAAAAATGCGAATCTAAGGAAAATCCTGGGTTTCAACACACTCTAACCCTAACCTAAACAATGAGGGAAGAATAGAATCTCTCAAACTTTTAATTGAATAACCAACAGCAGCTCCTAACAGTTTTATAAATCCGTATACAGCATCCATGTTGAGCGGCCAAGGCTCATGCTTGAATTTTCTGCAGAAGGAAACAAACATTGCATATACCCAAGCATGTGTTTTTTTCTTCTCTTTGCTTATTGGAAGTCCTGTTTGCAGATAAGGTTCAAAAGTTTCCATGCTAAATGTTCGCAGCGCAACAGAAAATTTTGAAGGTGTTTGGTAACCACTTCTTGGTGAAGTGTCTACAGGATTTTCACAAGCTGGTGTGTGTAAATTTAAAGGCCTCAATACATCTCCTGAAACTCCATAAATATCCATATTCGTTAATGGTTCTTTCGTTTTGTCATCGAATAAGATTGACTCTTTTGATGTTCTGTTCTCTGCTTTAATAGCTTCAAAATTCTGATGAATGAGTTGCTTGTTTTCCTCTGTCATCAACACTGACTTCCTCTTCATTTTCGGACGACCAACTTTTGAATGTTGAACAGAATTATTCCTATCACTCAATTTCTTTTTCTCTTTCTTTTCTTGGCTCCTTCTTGATCGAATTTTGAGTGCTTTTGATGTTGATCCATCATTTAATTCTTTCGAATTCTTCAAACCATCACATTGTTCATTTTCATTGTCGGAATGTTGAAAAGAAGAATTATCATCATTTCTCTCACCATCATTCATCTTCACAATCTTTCTCCTTTCTGCCAACGAAATGCTTTCAATTTTTTCCAAACAAGCTTTTTTGCAAATCCTTTTTGGTTGAATGCGAAGAGGTGCAGTGGAAGAAAAGTTTGTTGAACTTTCAAATTTATTCTCCTCCTCATTTTCTGTTGAACTTTTTGAATCTGTTCTGGCTTTTCTTTTCTGTCTTTTTTTGCACTTTTTGTGTGTCAGGTTTTGATGTTTGGTAAATGAACCGAACGAACTTTCTTCTTGATGGTTCACACATTCTGCTTCATTTGAAATGCAATCAACACCTTCAATCTGCTTCTCCATTTGATGTTTATCATTTTTATTTGCAAATGAACAATCTATTTCATTGCGAGCAGATGTTGTGTTGCATTTTTTGTTTGCAGCAATTCTTTTTCTTGGTCTTCCTCTTTTCATTTTCGTTGATGAAATGTTTGTTGCTCCAACCACTGTATCATTCAAAGCTCCTCCAGATAATTCCTCCTCCATTTCAATTTCGTGTGATGTTTCTGTTTTCTTTGTATTGACAAACTCCTTCATTCTTTCACAAAAATCTGTTGAACTTACACTGGCAGATGTGAGTTGAACAGTTGTTCCATCATGAAATAAGTGCTCCTCCTCAAAATTTCTTTCCTCATTTGCTCCTTCCGTGCATTCTTGTTGGTCATTATTTGATTTTGAAGTTTTATCAGTATCATTTTGCCCCTCCACGTTTGAACAAGCATTTTCCTCCTCCAATTCTTCCTGTTTTTTGAGATTTTCCAAACAAAGTTGATCCAAATCCTCACTTTTAGAAATATACAGAGGGCGGGGATATATGGAAACGTGATAAAACTCACGAATTGAATCGAGCGAAGGTTGAGGAGGAAGAGATTTGAAGATTGAAGAATAATAGTCGATTTTTGGACAATTTGGTTCTTTCGTCAAACGAAACAACCACTCTGTCAAAGACGGAACATCATCTCCATTTTTCTCATTTTCTCTGTTTTTCGAAGAAGCTGGAGAAGGAGAAGGAGTGTTTGATCTTGAAGGATAAAAATGAGTTGATAATCTTGGAGTTGAAGTCACATTATCATAAATGTTGGATTGGGAAGTTTCGGAAAAGCGGAGAGGAGAAAGCGGAGGCATGATTTGAGAAGGAGAAGAAGGCGGAGTGACGAGATACGAAGAAGGAGGAGAGAAAAAGCCGGGCTGAGATGGGGAAAGGACTGCGTGCTTGCTTATTTTCAACGATTCTTCTTTTTTTTTCCGTTCGAAGCTTTTATTGAATTTATCTTTCAAAATAAATGAATATAAGATTTGTGAAATTAATGTAATGAACGAAAAAAAAACAAACCTTTGTAATTCATTGCTCTTCCACTAAAAGAAAAATCAAATATAATTATTAAAATAAAACAAATAAAAATAATAAAAGACCACACAGGCGATCCTGGCTCTTAGTGAAATTCCGAATCATATTTCGTGAAAATTACTCAAAGAAGAAATTCTATTGTTATTAATTGATAAGAGATGAAAAACAAAGCATATCAAATATTCCAATTTAAGGTTGGAAACTTGAAAATATTTGTAATATCAAAAGAAAACATACAAAGTGATGAGTTTATAGGAGCTGTCTCAGAATAACAATTGGATAAAAAAACAATGAAAATCGGATAACATATTAATTAATAAAGCAAACGATGTATAAATTGAATATCAAAAGTTGCTAAATGTTCCTGTTGGAGTTTCCCTTGCAAGTTTTGATTAATATTTATATTGTGGTATTTTTTTGATCAAATATTTTTTTTTCAAAAAAGTTTTCTATTATTTCTCAATGAAGAACTTTTTGTGAGAAAAAAAAAATATGAAAAAACGAAAAAATTCAAGCTTTCAATTAGACACTCTTTCGATGAATAAATATCAGCAGATGGAGCTTTCCGATGTTGGGCAACCTAGTAATGCGATTTTTGATCGTCTTATCAGATTTTCTTGACAAACACATATTTTTTCAAATTTTTTGGAATTTTTCGTAATTTCTTGGATTTTTTTGCATCATTCGAGAATATTGATTTTTGTCCACATGAGCCCCGTTGCTGACCTGTTCACACGCAGGCGTCGCCTTTGTATCTAACCTAACCTAATTATTTCTTGTGTTTCTGGTTCTGTTATAAATTCAAAAGGAGGCTTTTCAATATATTTCAGATAAATTTTTGAAAACTCGGAAGCAACAGCAGTACTTGTGGGGAAAACGGGATATTCTTCTGGAAATAGTAATTTGAAAAGCAGATCAGATAAGACCGCATAACCTCCTCCATTTGTACGCAAGTCAACAACAAGCTTGTATTCTTTTTCCTTTGTGTTTGTGATTCCTTCAATGACAGTCTCCACAAACACATCTATGTCGTCTTCCGTGTCAGGTTAGAAAGTTCCTATGAAAAGATAGCCAATTTCATACTCATCAATTACTCCAAAAAGAACATGCGAAGCATTTTTAAGTACTTTCAGTTGAGGCTTTTCTTCGTTGGAGGAACAATTGACGGGTGTTTTGTGATTGTTGTCTGAATTTGTTTTCAATTTTCTGATCTTTTCGTCGACTCTTTCTTTAAATGTGAGATTGCGTCTGCTGCTCTTTCTCTGTTTGTCATAAAGAGAAAATTGCTCAGATATTATCTTCTCCACTTTTAACCGCATTTCCTTCTCAAATGGAAGTTGTAACTTTTCATTTGGCGGAAAATTAACTGGATTCTTTTTGATAGCTTTTCTTAACTCCTGCGACTTATGGATGCTTTCATTGATTTGTTGGAAGTGTGGATTATCCTTGTGTAAATCCATCACAGACAGGAAGTGTTTTTCGTTAGTCTCAAAAAGTGGCTGTTCCCCATTTGTTTGCTCAGTCATATTGTTGCTTTGTATTTTATCCTGAAGAGGGCATTTTGTTGAAAGCATGTCATTAACGTCAACAATATCTGAATTTGAAAATCCATAAAATGGAATATTTTCTGTCTGTTCCCCATCATCGGTTTGAACAGTCACGCCTATTTCTCCTTCTGGAATCGGATACAAAATCGGTGATCTCACAAAAAAAGACCCTTGAGTCATCACATATGCCAATCTGGCAGCGGGAGTCCGAAAAAATTTCTCGTATTTATCTGCCCATTTTGCAATTGCCACTTCAGGCTTTAAATTTTCAGAATCATCCAAATCAGGAAGATTTAACTTTGTAACAACTTTTCCAGTAAGATCAATTCCGCCTTCTTCAATATACTTTTTTGTTGCACCATCAGTTAGAGACTCTGCAATTTTGACTGTGATTTCTGCTGGCTTCGTTGGATCAGCAACTTCAAAGATGAATCTAAAAGGAAAAACATATGAAAATAATGTTGAGCACGGAAAAACGTAATTTGTATGTGCATCTCCAAGTTGATTGAAGGCGTTTGCAATTGCAAGATGATAATCCAGCCCATTTGCATAATCTGTATTTTCAATTTTATCCAATTCTGCAATTATATCATATCCAGCAAATGGAGAAGGAGGATTGACCAAGACATCACGATAAACATAGCTGTCGACGTAACTTCGAACAGTCTTCATTGTCTCCGCAGTTTCTCCTTCTCCTTTTTTATACTGCCAATAATTTTTTCAAAACAAAAAAATTCAATAGAAAATTTTGAATCTCCATATTTTCAAACTGGTAAATGTTGTAGACATTTTGCAATGCGATCTTTAGCGAACAACTCATTTTTTTTAAATGAACAATCGTCTTCCGCTATTAAGATCTGACAAATTGATACTGCTGTGATAAAAAAAAACATAAAATTGCTCATAAATACGTTATTTGATCTCAACCTAATGTTATGCATTTTCAAATTCAAATTATATATTGATCAATTCATAAGAAACAGTCTTCCTCCCATCATTTCTCGTTAAACATTTGAAACAAGTGTTGAAACTCTTTTCTTCAATTGTCAATGTTTTTTTGATAATGAAAGTTTTGTTTTTGGTTTCACATCATTTATTTTTTATTTCGTAATATATCAGAATTATTCCATTATCTTTTTGGTTTAAAGAAAAATTCAATATTCACATTTTATTCATTCGAATAATTAATAGAAATAGATATCATTTTCATATTTAAGAAAAACAAACCAATAATTCATTTGATCAATTTTTGTTTAATCACTTTTAAATTCGTCAAATAAACTATTTTTTCTTTTTTTTATTATTATCACTTAATATATTTCAAAATTCCTGTAATTTTTGAGTCCGATAGAGTCATTATTAGCAAGAGTGGAAAATGTTGAGAACCCAATTTATTGGTGTTTCACAAATGTATTAAACGCTTAGACAAGCTGTTCAAATAAAGATAGAGCTCCATATGAAATTGTAATAAACATGTCTAACCTGGCTTCAGGAACATTTTTAGTAATACATTGACCATTCAACAACTCCCATGCGTTCAATGTTTTTGGTGGAATTATGTGCAACTCAATTAATTCAGTCAAGATTGAGAACAGCTCTTTCAATTCTTGTCCTTCCCAGAATCAAGATGGAGGAGGAATATGTGCTCATTCCATTTCATCAATAACCCGAATCAGAGGTTATGAATTCCAGACCGAAAAGTAGTTTGTTACGGAGAAGAACTTTTTTTATATTTCCATGTTTCTTCACAAGGATGTTTAGCAGACAAAAATGAAAAAGGGGAGAGTTCGTGAGTGTTTGACTGCAGTTTTGCTTACTGTTCGATAACAAATTCACAAGATGGGGGCATGCGTTGTGTAAATATTCCTAATCAATTCAAAATGAGGAGCATTCAGTTTATTTCATGTTCTGCGATGTCAACTGGAGGAGAATTACATTTCGAGCCAATAAAGCAAACTGTGCCAGCTGATGGGCTTTATTGCTATTTTCTCTTCTTCCATGTGTGCAAATGCTTGGGTAATCCTCCACATGGGCACGACATGATATACTTGGATAATTACAATTTATATTTTTATTCTTCAGGAAATCCGTTCCATGAATGTTACACAACAAACACAGATGGTCAGAGAGTGTGCTATGGATATGATTATTCGGGTTCAGGGAGTTGGATTGGACAACATATAGAAAAGAAGGAATGGTTGGAGGATAAGACGATCTATGTTTCGGTGAATGGAAATGATAATTTTGAGTTGAGTGGTGCAAATACAACATTTCCGTGTCTGACAGTGAAGAAGGCGTTTGAGATGTGTGAGATACAGATTAGCTTGACAATCACGCTGATGAATGGAAATCATTAAAATGAGACAACAATGATTGAGATTGGGACAAAGAAGATTTCAATCATTGGGACGGGCAAAGAGAAGAGCGCGATTGGAACAGGGGCACTTTCATCAACGGGATCGCTGTTCAGTGTATCAACAGGTCACCTTGGTTTATTGTACATGATGATTGATTTCAACTCAATAGCAGATTCTTCACAGAGTGTGGTTGTGGACTCTTGTGGGAGCGGGTTTCTTTCATTGGATGATGTTGTAACACATGCCTGATCTTCTTTGCATCTTCATCAATTTCAGTAAACTTTCTTCCTTTTCCTCCTTCTTACCTTTCTTCAAATATTCCTGAAAAAAATCATTTATTCAATTTTCCTTTTTTTTTCATTTCTCTTATTTCCTCCCTTCATTCGTCTTGATTGAATTTTTTTTCCATCTATTTTCGTTACAAATATCTCTTCTTCAATTTTCTTCCGGTCATATATTTTTTAAATTTGTATTTTCTTCTTTTCATCAACTTCCTCTCATTCTTTTTTCATTTAATATGATTCGTTGAATATGCTTTTTCGAAACATTCAAAAAAAAAAAAATCACTTCTTTTCCTTTCCTTTCATTTATTTCATCCTCCTCATTTCACACAAAATGCACTTCATTTTTTGAGCACAGTCTTCAAAGATTCATAATATATTCTATCCTTCCATTCTCGACGTTGTTTTATTTTCATCGGACAATCTTCAAAGAATTTCATTTTTCCCTCCTCCAAATTTTTAACGTTTCAACCTGCAAAGCCCATCTGCTATGTTTCGGCTTCCTTAATAAAAAACCAATCAAATTTCTCCTCATCTTTAATCCAAAAATATCACCTTATTCAAATCCATAGCTTTGTCTGCCCTAGAATTATTTCTACAACTTCATTTTAACTTATAGGTGATAACAACGATGAAGAAGAAGAAGAAGAAGGATTAATACTATAAAATAAAATATTACTTCTTCATTCGATCAAGAAAAATATCTTCAAACAGATTGAAGAAATTTGAAGACTTCTTGTCATTGGCATTTCCAGCACATTAATTCAAATGGGAAAAAACAGAAGAAGCAGAATAATGTCAGACTCGATGGAGGTCTCTGTGAATGATGGATCTTCATTGTTCGCAACAACTGCAAATGCTGAAAAACACAACAAGAAATGTTCTCATTGAAGATGTCGATGCTGCAAATTATATGCTTTGAGAAAATCATATCAGAATTGACTGAAAAATCAAGTGTTTCTTCTTTTTACTGTGCTGCTTCCATAAATAAAAAGAAGGGTTGAAAAAATATTTGAAATTTTTCCTTTCATTTTTTGAAAATCAATGAAATATGTTGTGAAGGTCGTTGAAGTTCAAAGAATTGTTTCTGATTTGTCCCAAGAAGAGAAATGTGTGCGTCAAAGGAAGCATTTTGATTATAAATCCGAATTCTCTTCCGCTCTCTTCATTCTTTTGGTTGAGCAGCAGAATTCTCTGATTCATAACTTATGGCTTCTTGATGAATAACCAAGGGTGTTATTGAATTCTTGAACTTCCTGATGCATCTCATGGCACAGCTGCCTTCTAACATTTCTTCTCTGATCATCATTCACAAAAGCCAAATGACATTTGAATGCAAAACGTATTTGAAAAAAGCCAAAGAAAAATGTCACTCTCAGTCATCGTAGATGTTCCACCAATAATGGAACGCAACATCTTGTGTTGGGGATGCCCTCAAGCTTTTTGAATTATTGTCTGTTTCCTTTCAAGACTATTTCATTTGTCCTTCTGCCTTTTGCCAAATTTTCGTTCCGAAAGGTCAATAATTTTTTTATGAAAAATATTTTCTGTTCTTTCTTCTTCAACAATCCTGAAAGTCATCACGAATGAAAATAGAAAAAAAAAATTAGATTGAAAACAGAAATATTCATGTTAGCAGCCATTCAAGGCCTCTGTCTTCAGACTTCATCTGCTTTTCAAACAAAATTCTTTTTCTTCCCTTATTTTTAGGATTTGCCTGTTTCGTTTTTTCTCCTCAGAAAAACTCCTTTTGAATATCAGATATTAATCCAATTCCAATCCAAGAAGATATCTGATTCATGAAAGAAAATGTTTCAAAATATTAAACCATTTTAAACATCACAATTTTTTGTTGGTTTGATCAAAGAGAAACAATACATTTGATTTTCTGACCTTTTCCAGCCAAGATCATTTGCATCGGTGAATATCCTTTCTTCACACTAAATTTGTTAAGAAAAACAATTGTTGGTTTGTTGTTTCCTTTTCATTTTGCAAGATAATCAAACTTGTTTGTATTTATCAATTGTTGATTTTGTTTAAACTTTTGTTCAATAAACGCTACGTTTTTTGCAATAAACAGAATGACATTGCATACGAATGATAAGCATATCGATGAACTACAAGAGTTGCTACTTACAGAAAAGTTTTTGAGTTTGTATCAATAATTCAGTCTCTGGAATGCCGAGCATCATGTTTTTTTGTAACTCAAAGAATTGTTTTAAGAGTTTGAAGAATGCAGTGAAGAAGATCAAAGACAGAAAATCATTGAAATGAATGAAGAAGAATTCAATATTGTTTTCACTACAACGCTACCGACAAAATACTCAAAATGATTGAGGAAGAGAAACTATCAATGGGGAATGCAATCTTGCTGTTGATGCACATGGAATATTGCAAAGGTTTGAAAAGTGGATGGGCGGATGGGTTTTTGGAATCTTTGTTGAAAGGAAGAATAGAAAAGATGATGATTGATGAAAATGAGAAGAAAGAAGAAAAGGATGAAAAGCTTCTGGCTGGTCTTTGTGAGTGTTATCTTTTGCAAAACGATGCTTCATCTTCGGACTTGGTTTCAATTAGTGCTCCTTGCTTGCTGAAATTTGCATCGAATGAAAATGAAAACGAGGAAGCTCAGAAAGAGGTGGAAATGGTTCTATTGGTGCTGAGTTGCATTGATTCCTTCTATGTTTGTGTATTTTCTCTGAATATATTATGCGATTTTTTCCCTTTTATTTGAACAGAAAATAAAAAAAGAAATGTATCTGAATGAAATCAAAGATATCATCCAATATCATCACGAAAGTCGCAGTCAAACACAGCTTGAATATCAATCTGCTCAATAATTTTTGGTGCACAGATTGAGAAATGAAGAAAGCTTAGAAGAAGTGACAGAAAATGAACTTCATTTTGCAAAGGATGGAATAAGAGAATTGGAAAAATTGTCGAAAAGTATTGATAGGAAGCAAGAAAAAGAGTGAAAAGAAAACTTCAGAAAAGAAATAAATGAAGAAATTGTTTTATTGAGATGGTTCCAAACATAGAAAGTCATTTTTTAGCAATTGCAAATTTGAGAATGATTAAACAGAGCTACTTGCGTGGATGAATACTGAAAAATCTTGGTTATTGTGAATAAGTTTATTTTTGTGAATTGAGTCTGCTTTCAATTCTTTAAACGAATAAACATTTCAATGTGCGTCTATTTGAAAAACTTTGCGATTCATTTGATAAAATGCATTGCATTGATAAAATATTCTTCTTTTTTGAATGAGTCTTTTTTAAAACTCATTCAAAAACAATTGGTATTGTTTCCAAAAATAGGTTCATATTTTCATTGCCACCTATTTTTTTTATTGGTACCTATAATTTTCTGGTTTTTAAAGCTTTTGTGGACAAAGTTAGATAAACAGAAACCTTTAAAACATTTATATTTTCAATTTCCGTGAATATTTTTTACCTTTACCATTTTTCAAAAAAGATCTTGAGATTTTTATTTTACAAATGCGATCAAAGACATGCTCGTATTTCCACGAGCTTTTGAATTTGATTATTTTTCTTTTTGATACCACTTTTAAACTTTTCTTTTTTATATTTTTGGTTATTTTAAAACAATGAGAACTCTTTTATTTCCATAGATTTCACACCTCACCATTTTTTTATAAAACTGAAATATAAACAAAGCTAAAAATATTTTCACCTTTTTTTTTTGTTCAAATAATGAACTATTGTTTATCACAAATATGCGATTTTGAAAAGATGGGGGAAAATATGGCACTTCAAGCGCTTTCAGTGAAAAAATTTGCAACTGGGAAAAAATGAATTCAAAGCATGAATAATCAGTTTCTTTAACGTATTTATTTGAGATTGTTGAGTGAAAAACAGAAAATATTTATATTTTTCTTTTTTTAAGAAAAAATATTTGAACGAATTATCATGAAAAATTATCCAAAACAAAGATTTCGAAAAAACTTAACATAAAACAATACATATTTATATCAATAACGATTTTTCTCAAAGAATGTTGCTTTTAAAATAGATTGCCTAATTAATATGAGGAAGATATTGTTTTGGTAGTGTTATAAAGGGTTTATGAAAATTTTGTAATTTCAATTCGAGCACCTTCAAAATTTCAATGAATTCTTCGAATCAATTAGGATTCTTGAAGAATGAAGATATGATAATGAAATTGCAAATTTGTTTTTAAAATTGTCTGAGTCTGTTTTTTGATCAGCAATGAAAATCAGTTACAGATAATTATTCATCGATTAAAAGAAATTGAAAATCATGTTTTCTTTTTCAATGCGTTTGTCATTTCTTTTTCTGTGTGAATAAATTTGTTTTCCTTTTGCTTTTGTAAGAGAGAAATGAAAATGAAGGAATTTTCAGAATTTCATTTTTGTATGTGAACATATGTTAACTCATGATTAAAATATTTCTGCTAAAAAAATGACTGTTTCATGCTTCACGTTTTAAAAGTTTGCGAATGTAAAAGTTATCAAAAAGGAGTTTTTGCATTCAATTGAAATAGGGGAAGAAAAGATAATTCGATTTCAAAGCATTTGGAGGAGATGAAAAAGAAGAATGTTAACAATAGGGCAGCGCTTGGAAAGAAAATTATTCAAGATATTTTTTTCTGAAAAAAATGGTTGACAACATCGAAAGCAGAATATTTTTCTGAAAAAAAGGATGATGGAGAATTGAGCACTGGGAAATAATGGAAAAGGAGATTGACAGCTTCGGTGACAAAGCAATCTTCTGCTTTTGCGACAGGAAGGACAGGCGTGAACTTTTGAGGAATTTTTATATTCAATGCAAGACTAATTTTAATTTTATATCTTTTTATTTCCAATTCAATGAACAGCTTTTTTTTCTTGTTGTGCATCATTTTCAGGAACATTCCATTTCAAGAAGCATTTATATTGCTTCCTTTGTTTCTTCTCCTTCTCTTTTTATCTATTCATTGAATGTATTTTTTTAATTTGGCTGATGAAAAGATCTCCTTTTTCGTATTTGAGAATTTGTTGTTTGAAAATCCATCAAATCGAAGTGTTTCAACATGGAACGAGTTTGCCAATTTTTTGAACATGTTTCGATGACCACGTGTACTTCTTTTTTGTCAATTTTTCTTCGATTGGATTTTCTGGTTTGCATGCATTTTCTCCGGAAAGAAGTGCTTCAAATTCTCAATCATGCAGAAATCCAACTCTGCTGTTTGCTCGCATTCAGGAAAGAAAGCAGATTTCCACACATTCACAATCATCTTTGGCATCCATTTCAACTTTCGAAGCGATTCTATTCAACTGCTGCTCCTTTCGAAGAGTCTTTTTCATCGCCTTCTCCATTCAACAGCATTTGTTGAGTTCATATAACTCAAATCATTTCATTTTGCAGCAAACATCTTTATCTTCTTCTATTTCATTGTAATCAACAAAATCATCATCATCTTCTTCTTCTTCTTCTTCTTCTCCTCCTTCTTCTTCTTCTTCTCCTTCTCCTTCTCCTTCTCCTTATTATCCTTCTCCTCCTCCTTCTCTCCAATTTTCGTCCACATATTCATTCTCTGATTGTATCTCAATAATTTTCTGCACTTCTGTCCAGCCTGTATTCTGTTCAGATTTCTTCATCTGATGCCATTTTGACTACTGTTTACGAAGAAAATGAACATAAAATTATTTTTATTCTTCTTTTTCTCTTCACATTCCAATTCACCAAAAATCATATCTTGTCAGTGCAATATTGTCAAGTTCAGAGATGAAAGCAATCATTATTATGATTGTTATCTTCAGGAAAAAAGATGAAAATCAAATGTTTATCATCGATATGGGTGATTTTTTTTGATATCATAAAAAAAGATCAAAAATCGAAAAAATAAAATCTATTGTGGTATTTATTGATCAAAAATCAAATTGATTTTTTGTAAGTATTTAGCTTTTTTTCTGTAATATATATTTGTTTTATTTATTTATACAAAAATACATACATCTTTTTATGTTTTAAGCAAAAAAGAATTTTTTGATCAAGTTTTAAAAAAAAATTGAAAAATCGATCTTTAAAAGGAAAATAAAAAGTTACAGTATTTGTATTGTTATACAAATGCTGAAAGAACATTATAAATAAAAATTGGAGAATATTTCAATGAAGATTAAAAATTTAAAAAAATTTTAAGGATGATAAACGTTTGTTTTCTCCAGTTCTTCAGCGAAAATTGTTTTGTCATATCTATCTTCCAGCTATGAGGCTCAGCAGTTTCAGCAAAAGTTGAACGAAATTGATGAACATCAGATAACGCTAAGAACAACAACTATCTCCACCTATTTGCTTCTATCTTTATTCTTCCTATTTAATTCACTTCTTGCTTTCTTCTCCATCTGCCACTCATATTCCTTCCATTTCCGCTCTTCCTCAACAAAATCATCAATTCGAAAATACCACTAAAATTGAAAACTTCCCTCTCCAATGTTTTCCACTTCATTATTTCTCTATGTCACCCTGTTATTCCAAAACCTTTTATTGACATTGATTGCTCTTTCTTCTCTTCTCAATCCAATATCCAACTAAAATCTCTTCTTTCTTCCATTATTCAAAATATCTCAAAAATTTTGCAATATTCTCTCTATCTCGTTTCCATTTTCCATGCATCTTTAATTGCTCCACCATCCTCAATAAGCGCAATATTTTCTTCCTTTCTTCCCTTTCCATTATCAACTGCACCAAAAACAGCAACATCTTAGCACAGCTGAACCAAAAAACTGCAACCAATGGCTGGTGCATCTTATTCACCTCATCTGCCCCCGCCAACTCGTTTTCTGTGAGCAACACAACCTTCTCCAGCTGCTCTGCGAGCGAGGATACAAGTTCTGGAGGAAGAGGCGGTGCTCTCATGATCAAATACAAGGATGATTCAGAAGTGTCAGAATCCTCCTTTGCCATCACCAATATCGTGTTTTCAGCCAACAAGGCCGGTGTTGGAAGAGATATGTATTTTGCGTGCGAATCATTTGTCGCCTCTGTGAAAGAACCCTTGTTCACCTTCATGAGAAGCATCACTCAGAAAGACAACTCGGTTGTTGGACATGTTAGAACAGATGCATTTAACAACTGGAATGTCGATTTGTTTATATTTCTTGATGGGCAGACATCTGACAATGAATATGTGGATAATCATCTTGGCAACAAAGCAATGTATTGCTGGCTATCAAAAATACACTTCAAGAGCACACAAAACGCGATGGATCTTCTGAAGAAGGTACAGAACATTAGTTAGAGATTTTTGAATGAGCTGATTTGTCTGTGGATTGGTATGTGTGATAACCAAATGGAAGAATGGAGTTTAGATAAAGTTAAAGAAGAAGAGGAAGCAACAATTGAAGAAAGTGCGGAAGTTCAGATGACGTTGAATTGAAGCGATGCGATTAATCCTCATCTTTTCAGTATAGAAAATCATTATTATTTCATTCACAACTCCTAAAATATCTTCTTTTCTATCTTTCTTATTAAATTTCATACGGACAGCGCCATTCGTTGTCAAATGTTCAAACCCTTCTTTCCTCTCTTTAACTTTCTCTATTCATCATGAAACATTTTTTCCCCAAAACATTTGCTCAATCACATTTGTAACAATTATCCAATTACACTTCTCCCTCTTCTCCCTCTTCTCCTTCGACATAACAATCATATTTAACAAGAATAACTTTTTCTTCTTCTTCTACAACTTCTTCATTAACTTCATCTTCATTCATTTTATCTCCTTCATCTCCTTCCCCTTCTCCTTCTTCTTCCTCTTTTTATTCCTCCTCCTCCTCTTCTCCTTCTTCTCCTTCTTCTCCCTCTCTTTCTTTCAACACATTAGAAAATAGATCTTAATTCTCTTAACCATCTCAATTTGAACTTTCTAATTATTTTCTCATTTCGCTCATATGCTGAATCTTCACTTTTCTGCGTCTTGTTGAAGCTTTGCGGAATTTTTGTTTCTTTTCTTTTGCTTCCTCCTACGCTAAGTGTGTTAAAATATTCGTTGAATTCGCTTCATCCAGTTATCTTCGCCTCTCTCTGCTCTTATTATGCTTATGTTCCATTGTTTTAGCATCCACTTCATCTCTCTTTTCCTTTTTCTCATTTCTCGTGTTAATATCTTCAACATTTTACTCATCATTATCATCATTATTATTTCTTTAATCGTATTTTCTCCTTTCCTTCCTTCACTTCCTCTTTTTTCTTTTTAATCTCATCCTCCTATCAGATTGTTAAATTAGCTGCATTTTGTGATGTGTTTCAGAAGAATGACTTCTCACACCTGAATATCACCATCCGCGAACATTTTTGCAATACAGGGGTCATCTGCAGAAAGTTGTTGTGCTGCTGATGCAGAAATCGATAATTGATCTTGTGATAGGGTTGCAGGAGGAGAACATCGAGATGAAGATATTTGGCTCATTGCTATGGTGAAAATGCTGGACAACTAGGATGCAACGACCTGGGGCTTCAGCTGTGCTCGCTGGACTGGCTTGTGAGGAAAATGTGAATAACTTCGCTGTTCAGGCCAAGAGAAAGAGAGTCATTTTATATGCAAATTCCATGCAGTGTGCTATTAGTGATGGTCATTTCGTTGTTGCATAATGTGTTGCTGAAAAAGCCTTGTTGAAGTTCGAAGTGCCTCTGCTTATTGAACATGCCTCCAGTGTCGCTGATGAGCGAAAGTGGAAAACTGATGAGCTTTCAAGGGAAAATGGAACCCCGCTCTGGGCAATGGTTTCTTTGGCTGTTTCACTATGATAGGTTACCACAGAGCTGATTCAACGAGATGAAGTTGAAGAAAATGTGAATCATGCTTTCGAAGCTTTCTGGCTGATTTGTGATAGAAGAAGCAGAAGAAGAAGGAAATATGTTCCGCAAGGGATCCGCCGAGGAGGCAGTAGAAGGAAGAGCGGGCAAATACGAAGGAAAAGCGGAAGCTGATGAGGATGCAGTTGTTGAAAAAAGCGACAACGGCAACGAGAAAGTTGTGGCGAAGTGAACAGGGACAAGATTTCCAGAGGTTCAATCGACTAGCACGTCAGAAAGAGAGATATGGGTGTCGAAGAAAAAGGAGGCGAAGATTCAGAAGGCGTTGCCGATGGTACGGTAGAAATGGAGTACGACTGTGAAGAGTGAAGCGCAGGAGGCAAGCGATGAGCATCACAGAAGGCAAAAGAGATGATGTCTTGGTCGATGAATATCTGCTGGGCGCGTTAGAAGGTGATGAAGGAGAGAAGTTCGATATCTGCATCGAAATCCAAATCAAGATCGGTATGGGAGGAGTAGGAACAACAGTTTGATGTGTTTGTATCGAGGGAGGGCTGTGTGAAGTCGATGGAAAGGAGGGACTCGTTGATCTGGGCGGGGATGGAGGAGCACCGGAAAAAAACATCCTTGCCCATAAAGGCAGCATTCAAGGCGAAATGGATGTTGAGGAAGAAAAGAGAGGCAGATGTGTTTGCATGCTTGGGATCGTTGACAAACAGCCCACTAACTCTTTCTGATGTTTGGGAGCAACTGCCCAGGTGGAGGATGCATGCTCACATTAACAGCAGCAATTTCTTGCAAAATAGAATAAATGATCGATATCCAGAGAGCAGTCCAGTACCCATATGCGCTGAAGTCCAAACCTGTTTCTCAGTCAACAAACACTTTGCTGGTCATGTTGGTCCAGAAATATTCTACAGCAGGAAGGAATCTTGGAGCAGGATTTCTCCAGTTCGAATCCGTTGAGCTCGTCAAGGGAGCTCAGATTGGTGCTGGTTATGGTCCAGTTGAAATAATCGGTATCCACCTCAACCAACAGAATGCTATCCGACACAAACACCTTTTTTCTTTTCCACTCATCACATCCGGCAAACACAACCTCTTCAAGTGTAAACTGCTTGGTAGTATCTACTGCTCCAAAGAGCACCTCGCAACCCAGGCAAGAGCTTTGTTCCTGCCTCCATTTGTAGAAACTGTTTCTTCTTTGAAGGACGAATCATAAATCAGTAGGACATCCTCTGCCTCCCGCTCGGCTGCAACACCACCATCTCTGGTATTCGTTTGGTCCCTCATTTCCTACCCTGCCTCGCCTCTTCAAGCCCCTGCCATATTCACCAGCCCGCCGTCTCAACTTCACGTCTGTATACGATCAAAAATCATTTTGCTTCCCTCACAATGCTGTAGTCTGTGCACTATGTCAGTAAAAATATGATGCTAGCAACTTCGTCCGATATTTTGAAGTCGCTCAGTATCGGTCTTTCTGATCCTAGTGTTATCAGCCAGAAGATCAACCTCTCCACATCTCCAAGTCGCAAGCTGCGAATTGTGTTGCACTATTAGCTTGACTGTATTGTCTTTGAAGCTGAGCAAGCGGTTCGATGAACAAAAAGCTGTCTAACTTTGGGCTCAAATGATAAGTTAGAAGAATATAAATCATCAATTGATACGGAGTTGTTGGTGAATTTGGAAGATGAATAATTTTTTTAAAAAGGCAAGTGCAGAAAAGCAGTGGAAGACGTTGTCAGTCAGACAACAGATGGTGGAACCTAGAAGTGGAAAGTGGTTGAAGTGTCGTTGAAGAAGAAGCTTGAGGAAGATGAGAGAGAAGAAGAATGGATGCCATGAGGAAGTCAAAAATATGCTTAGGAATTTAAGATTTATCTGATATTGAACTTCTTGAATTGTGTTGCCTTTTCCTTTGCATTTTTAAAACAAAATTTTTCAATAACATTTTTTGATCAGTTTATTTGGAAATTAATTTTATTTAATAAAACAAACACAACTCATTGTTTTTTTGATAAATGTTATTCACAACAACACATTTATATTACGAATGCTTTTGCAGATATGTTGTTTTCAGCAAATTATATTATAATTTACAAACAAATTTCAAATTTTCTTTTCAGAAACGTCATAACACAAATATTTCTAATATTAAGATTGATAACGTTTCAATGATAATTGTTATTATAATTTTAAATTAAGAAAACTTAAGTTTTGATGTGTTGATGGAAGTTTTGTATTTATTGCATAAATGTTATAATTTTTAAAAATATGAAACAAAAAGTATAAAAAACAAATTAAAATCTACAATTAATTGATAATAATAAAATATTAAACAATATTTTCGAATAGTTTTTCAAAAAAACTTACATATCAACCCCTCCCTTAATGAAATAATTTTTTGATCAATCGTCGGAATTTTTTATGATATCAAAAATAATCACCCATATGAAGAAGTGATAAATTTATTTTCTTCAAGAAATATAAAAAAATGAATGAATGAAAAAAGAAAAAATGTGAGCAATTTTAAAAAGCACTGCTTGAACATATGTTATTCTCTTTCAAATAAGAAATAGCATAAACATTAATGAAATTCTTGTCTTTATTCACATTCGTCACATCCATTAATGCTTTCTCTCTGCAAATACACAATTTTCCTTGTCGCCACACTTAGCTTTTCCACAAATCTATTCATCTCACTCTCACATTTGTTTCTGTCTTCTCCTCATAATATTTCATCTCTTATTACCTGGTTCTGTTTTCCAAATGCTGCAATGTCTCATCCGACGCTAAACGATTATTCCCATTCCCTTCTCTTCTCTCTTCTCTCTCCTCCCAAACAGCCTCTCCCTAATAAACATGATGATCATCGTCGGCAAGTTCCAAGTATATGGACCATCGATAAATAATTTTTTATATATTTATAACGAAACAAAATGGAATACTAATTTATTTAAAATTAGTTTAATTTGTCGAAAAAGTGTTTTTAGCAATTTTCCTTTTTCTTTTGATCTATCCTATAACATTTTCTTGTTTTATACAGGTTTGAAATATTTGTTTATTTTACGAAATTAACACTCTTTGAACTTATGTGTTGTTGTAATATAATTAGAATCGATCATGCTTATTATTGCTCATTCTATGGAAGCGAGTATCTGTTCTGCTTGAAAATTGCTCTATTCAGATACGTCGAGCAGCTTTGGTTAATAGCAGAGAAAGTTGGAAGAAATGCGCTTATGGCTTGAGAAAAGCAGCAGATAACAGAGCTGGGAAAGCTGAAGATTTTTTGTTAGATGCAGCAGTTGATGCAATTTTGGAAGAGATTCATAAATCAACATTGGATGAAATAATGATTTATAATGACTTGCTTAGCTTTTTGAATGTTTCAAGAAGATTGGAAGGAAAGATGGATGATGAAATAGAAGAAGAGGAAAGAAAAGTTTTGAAAAAGAAAAGTGTTTTATATGATGGAAGAAGATGTATATAATGATTGTATTATTTGGCTATGCCATTATTTTGGTCACTTTAAGATTGGAAATTTAAGTTTGTTTGAGTATCATCCAGATCATTTTGAATATTAATTATTGATCTGCAAAAACATTCACTTCATCTTTTTGAATTTTCTAATTATTATTTTTTTGTTTGAAACGCTCATTCACTAAAGAAAAAAAATAGAATTATGACTTGAAAAGTGGATGAAAGTGTTTTCTCAAGAGATATCAAAAATTATCAAGTAAAATGAACAGTTATTGAGAAGAATATTAATTGAAATTTGAAGAATAAATGACAGATAAAAAAACAATTAAGCCAGTTTAACTTTTCTGCGTGCGTTGCGAAAAGAAAAAAATTTCACTTTAATAAAATATAATTTAATGTGCATAAAACAAATAAAATAAAAAACTTCTGGGCTTCCAAATCTGAAATTGGCAATACAAAATTATAGAGACTATCAAAAACTTGTTCGTTATTTAGCAATTCTTCTAATTATTGGGTTTCAAAGCTGAAATTCATTTTAAATTTTCAAGTATTCACAAAATTATCGAAAATATCCAACGAAAATTCATCGTCAAAATAATATTTTTCCTTCGGATAATCATATTTTTCTTGAAAGCAAAGGATGACATCTTCATATTCTTCTTCTTCAATCTTTTCCAACACTTTCCTTTTCATCACTTTTCTTTCCTCTTCTTCTATTTCATCATCCATCTTTCCTTCCAATCTTCTTGAAACATTCAAAAAGCTAAGCAAGTCATTATAAATCATTATTTCATCCAATGTTGATTTATGAATCTCTTCCAAAATTGCATCAACTGCTGCATCTAACAAAAAATCTTCAGCTTTCCCAGCTCTGTTATCTGCTGCTTTTCTCAAGCCATAAGCGCATTTCTTCCAACTTTCTCTGCTATTAACCAAAGCTGCTCGACGTATCTGAATAGAGCAATTTTCAAGCAGAACAGATACTCGCTTCCATAGAATGAGCAATAATAAGCATGATCGATTCTAATTATATTACAACAACACATAAGTTCAAAGAGTGTTAATTTCGTAAAATAAACAAATATTTCAAACCTGTATAAAACAAGAAAATGTTATAGGATAGATCAAAAGAAAAAGGAAAATTGCTAAAAACACTTTTTCGACAAATTAAACTAATTTTAAATAAATTAGTATTCCATTTTGTTTCGTTATAAATATATAAAAAATTATTTATCGATGGTCCATATACTTGGAACTTGCCTCATCGTCCCGTCCGACTGTGTTATCCCTTCCACAACTGGCTTCCCCCACAATAAGCTCCCCCTCTGTACACAGCTCCACAAGCACCTCCTCCACGTTCATCGTCACCAGATAGTCCCGCCAGCTCCCACACGCACTCTCGTCAACCAGCGTCACACACTCCGGGTGCGCAGGAACACTCAGCAGCGATTCCACATCCAGAATCTGCCCCTCTTCCTCTTCTTCTTCCTTCTCCAAATCAATCGAACAACCTTCTTTGCCTTCCTTCTCATTCATCGCTAATTCATTCTTCAACATTTTCATCTGTTCATCATCTTTTCACACATTTTTTTCTCTTCCATCTGAAGTTATGCCCAAACACCCATCTGCTGCTTCTTCAGCTCTTGAAATCTCCTGTTGGATTCCATCGAATGAAAAAGAACAACACACTTCAGATTCCACTGAATACTTCTTGTCTGCCTCTGCTTCTGACCGCGCCTTCTCAAACCTCAGCCCACTCAGCTCAAGAGCCTCCGCAACCAGCGACGCCATTGCTTCTTCCAGCTTCCCCTGGTTTTCTTTGATTCTTTTCGCATGCTCTCTGTGCGCTGTCGGATACCTGCCTTTCTCCTCGTTCCCATCACCTCTATCTCTCCCTTCATCTTCTTCTCCCTTTTCTTCTCCCTTTTCTTCTCCCATTTCTTCTCCCTCTGCTTCTTCCCGCTCCTCCAGCACAGCCAGCGCAATCGCTGCTGGTGACAGAACCACATCCTCCATCTTCAGCCAGACCTATTCCAGCCCCTTCTCCACACTCTCCTTTATCCTTCATTGCACAACTTTTCTTTCATCACTTCTTCGGAAAGCTTAACAACAACATGCATTGACTGTAAGTGCCTGGTCACCTGTCGTTCTATTGCTGATGAAAACATCCACGACTCAAACAGATTGTATATCAACAGTCACGCGTTCACTTCCAACGCACAAACTTCTGCTTTCTTTGAAAGTCCGTATTTCGCTAGAGAGATTTTTATGGTAATTGAATTCACAATGGTGCTTTAAAATTTTTCAGAAAGCGTTACATAATTCCTTAACATAAAAAAATATATTCAGAAGAGTGTGCTTCGTCCAAATATTATCTCAGCATTGTTCGTCGTGCGTTTGGTGTTAGCTTCTTGTGATGAATATAAATGTCACCTGCATATTGCAAAGAAATCTTCAAAGGAATTTGATAATGTTCATCATTCCTTCTCATGCGAATGAAGCAGTCATCGTTGAAAATCTTTGCGTATGAAGTGTGAGATAAAGTGAAGAATATTCAATCTCTTTTATCGACTCCTTTTATTTTCTCCTTTTCATTATAAATGAAATGGCGAAAAGCATTGTTTTGTTGCTTCTGGTTAAGAAGAAGGGGAGGAGAAAGAGAAAGATTATGAAAAAGAGAAGAATTTGAAGATTCCAAAAGAAGAGACGATAGATGAAATGTCCTTTCTGCAAGACTGTTTTTGTGAAAAACATTCATAGGACAGAAGATCCATCGGAAGCATAAACGCGATATCCATATTCGGATCAGAAAGATCGACCAACCAAAAATGCTCTTCTTAATCAGCGAAAGTGCAAATGAAACAGTGGCTTTTCAGGTTAAATGTTGAAATGTGAAGAGGTTATGTAGGTTATGAAGAAATTACCGCTTGGCGCCAATTCTACGTGAATCAAATGACAGTGAAATAAAAAGATCGATCACCGAAACAGAGAAAGTTGTGATTGTTGCTTTCTTCCCATTCTGATATTTTTGATGAAAATTGACTTTCATTTTATCTCATTTCACATTTCTTTGCTTCCTTATTTGAGCACAGGAAATTGTGCGAAATATTTTGAGAGATCATATCCCACTAATTATTCATTTAAAAACTTTTTCATAATATCCAAACTTTTTTAACATTTTTAGTGATAATCAAAAGCTTAAATAAGTTTCCAAGAGTGGATTTATTATTTTTTTTGTCGAATTTTGAAAAAATGAAAATTTTGATCTTTTGTGGGAAATGATCAAAATTTTTAAATGTTCAATAACATTTGAACGAAGAATAAGTTGCCCGAAAAATATGAATTGTTTTGTTCAACTTTGTGAACTCCATTCAAATATGCAATAAAAAATATTTCGACATGTCGTGCATGAAAAGCTTGAAAGTCCATATTTTCCCCCAAATATTTAACTAATAGCATTTGGCACAAAAAATGATAAAGTTGAAATTTAATTTTTCGTCTTGAACTCGTCAAACACAATTATATGTGAATAAGAGTTTCATTAAAAGGATATGATACATTTAAGCACTTTGTTCGAACAAAAGAAAAAGGTGAAAATATTTTTAGCTTTGTTTATATTTCAGTTTTATAAAAAAATGGTGAGGTGTGAAATCTATGGAAATAAAAGAGTTCTCATTGTTTTAAAATAACCAAAAATATAAAAAAGAAAAGTTTAAAAGTGGTATCAAAAAGAAAAATAATCAAATTCAAAAGCTCGTGGAAATACGAGCATGTCTTTGATCGCATTTGTAAAATAAAAATCTCAAGATCTTTTTTGAAAAATGGTAAAGGTAAAAAATATTCACGGAAATTGAAAATATAAATGTTTTAAAGGTTTCTGTTTATCTAACTTTGTCCACAAAAGCTTTAAAAACCAGAAAATTATAGGTTCCAAAAAAAAATAGGTATGGTTATTACAAAGCCCCCACCTTTTTTTTAACTCCGACCTTTTTTTTCAACAAAAATTTTATGTTCATCTTTTTGAAACTTCAACTTGATTTTTTGAACAATTGGAATCTATGTTGAATTTTTAAATGTATTTTGAAATGAAGCCTATTTCTCATGGGTGGGAAGGGAGAGATGGGGTTTAAAACCTTCCATCAAGCTTCCACGAGAAATTGATTGGTTTCAAGGGATGTAAAGTCTTTTTGTTCATTTTAAATATATATTTTTATTTATTTATTATTTTTTTTTTAAAAAAATTCAATTTTTTTTTAAAGAATGAAAATTTGATCAAAACATTAAAATAAAAAATGAATATTCTTGTTGAAGAAAAAAGATAATCAGGGTAGAA
Source organism: Monocercomonoides exilis (assembly GCF_001643675.1). NCBI lineage: Eukaryota > Preaxostyla > Oxymonadida > Polymastigidae > Monocercomonoides > Monocercomonoides exilis. The sequence continues at coordinate 433,419 of NW_027150606.1, read as the reverse complement.
AAAATTTAAACTTGCCATGTTATTTTTTCTATACAGAAAATGTGTGATGTTTTTTGAAAAGTCACAAATGTTTAATTTTCAAATAAATCAATATTTTCATATTTTGCTCATATTTTAGTCGACATTCACCAAACTTCACTAATATGGAATCTATTTCTGGATAATGCTGTTTCAAACATTCTTGAAAAGGTTCGTGAGGAAATACAGAGATTTGAGCAAAATATGAAAATTTTGATTCATTTGAAAATTTCACATTTGCGACTTTTCAAAAAGAATTGCCCTAATATAGGAACAAACTTGAACAAATAGCACACATTGAATGTGATGGTGTCGTTAGGATCACAGACGCCATCAATTCTAAGCAATTCAGCCGCAGCAGCCTTAAAAACGCAGTTCGGGTTTTGCGAACAAAAAGGAAAGTTGGAAAACGAGGGAGACCACAGGTTATCAGCAAGGAGAAGGAAGAGATAGTTCTTGATGTGATTTAAATTTATTTTATTTGTGAAAGCAGTTTGATAATGAAAAAAACAAGAGAATTGGTTTGTTCAAGTTTTTTATTGTAACAATTACATTCTTTCTTTAGATGGAAAATGTATTAAATAACACAAAAGAAGAAAACGAGTCACATATTACAGTTTCAAATGCTGCGGCATACGGGTTTTTGCAGCGGCATCCTGAGTTGAGGAAGAACAAGCCAAAAAGTTAATACATTAATCGGTTGGCCGTGTCATGTTAAACTGTGATGAAGCCCTGGTATCAAATAGTGAAAGGTTTGCACGAAAAAAATCACTGCAAACTTTCATTAATATTTAACGTTGATGAATCATCTTTGCGTGTGCCATCTTCTGCCAGTGTTGAAGTTATCCATTCATCTGGACAAATCTGTGGGTATTGCAAAGAAGCACAAAGAATGGACAATGCAACACTTGACGCTGCCGTGGCTGCAGACGGTTATTCATTGCCATGCATAATTCTTTGGCCAAGTGTGAAACAACCGGACGAACTGAAACATCTTCTCTCTCCAACTCTGGACATCTGGCCTAATAAAAGTGGCTGGATGGACAAGAAAAACTTCAAGAAGTATGCAGAAACAGTTCTTTTCCCTTCCATCGTTGAAAAAAGAAAGAGCATGTCACTTAAAAAAGAGAAATATCTTCTTTTCATCGACTCTCATCCTTCACGCGGGCATCCTTTGATTTGGAAAGCCTTCTTAGAAAATAACACTGACGTCGTAACATTCATTCCCCACAATATTCATTTGTCTCAACCACTCGATAGAGGAGTTTTTGCAACTCTCAAAACTTCTCTTTCTTCATCATTTGATGTACCATCATCTTTTTCGTTGTCTGCTTCAAGAAAAGCACTTGTCGACGTGCTTCCTCAAGCAATACACTCCGATTTCACTTCTTCTGTCATCAAAAAAGCTTTTAAACAAAGCGGAGTCCTTCATAATACGTTCGGTTCAGTTCTTCGCAAACTTCCAGAATCATCAAAATAACATCTTCCTTCGCATTGTGACAGTTTCGATTATTTTGGAAAATTAATTACAAAAAAAGAACTTCTCCACGATTGGGATAGGTTCTAAAGGAGAAATGAAGAAAAGGAGAGGGTTAAAGACATTAAACAAGAGAAAGAAAACGAAAAAGATGATATGGTTGAATTCAATTTTAAAATCAAAAGAAAACGCTCTGATGAAATTTTTGATGACCCAAACGAAGAGGAAAACGAAGAGATGAAAAGAATACCAGGAAAAAGAAAGATAATTCGAAGAATTCATTCTTCTTTTGAATTTTTTTGAATTTTTCTAAAATTTTCACTTCAATAATTTGGATCAGAATAAAAAAAATGGGTAGGTGTTAAATGAAAACCCTACCTATGATAATATGAACCTATAAATTTCCATTTCTCAATTTCCATTTCTTATTTTGAAGTTTTATAAGACATTCACACGTTAACATCAGTTTGATAGTTTTATATTTTGTTGCTTTGTTTGAAGAGCAAATTTTTCTTTAAAACAGTTGCTTCAATTAGCAAAAAATTGATTGAAGCAAATGAAGATAATTTTTCTTTTCACTTCAATTTCATTAAATACACAGGAATGGAGTGGTAGCTTTTTTCTTGGAAAAAAACAAGTTAAAAAGCAGAAGAAAAGCAATAAATGTGTTATGCTGATGATGATTATTATTCACAAAGTTTTTCAAAGAATCATTTATGATCTCTTCTTAACGTTCGTGAATATTTCATCAGTTCTTTTTTGTTTTATTTTATTTTATTTTCAATTCTCCTTAATATGCAAAAATCTCATGAAAAATAATTTTTCCTTCTGAAGATTTGAAACATATGAATATACAAGTCACTTATTTGGAATTGATAAAGAAAAATTTTAAGGATTAAATTGTTCAAAAAGAACACTCTGAAAGAATTTCAATAACTTCGCGAATATTCAAGCATGACGTTATTATTATGCAATAAGAAAGTACTACGTTGTGATTAAAAAACAAAAAAGTTATTTTTCAAATAGAAAAGAACAGAAAATATGTAATGACTGTTAAAAAGAATCCTAATGCATTTAGATGGTTACGATGGAAATGTCTCCTGAAGAGCAGTGGAGGAGGGCAGAGAGGGAGGCAGAGAAGAAGAATGAAGAGAGGATAAAGAAGAGAGTTTATGAGAATAGCTTGGGACATTCAGAATCATCAGAGCATTTGTTATGCGAATGTGGATCAACTGAATATATTTTGGGAAAAGATTCAGACAAGATTCCTCAATGGATGCTGGAGAAGGTTGACGAAAAAGAAGAGGAGAAAACAAGAAAGCGAACACCATCACCATCCATTTCATCCACTTCATCCACAGACACATCAGACACAGAATCCGCTTTTGTTCGAGGAGAGGATTTGTGTCCAACCACATCTTCGATGTCTAATCTGGTAGATGCAATAGCCTGTTCTTCGACTCGTGAGAAAATGATCGTTGATATGAGAGATTTGCTGTTCCTGTTATCTCATGGGAATGATAAGAATAAGGAGAAGGATCATTGAAAAAATTATTTCAATCGCAAAACAAATTGGATAAAGACTGAAGAAGAGCACGCCTAACAGTTGTCAGCAGATGTGGTGAATGAAAGCTGTGCGTTGCATTCGAAGAGCCCTGAGGCCGAGCAGAGGCAGAATGCGCAGAATCAGAGGACGGAGCATGCACATGCGAAGGGGCAGTGCCAGCGCGGAAGGAGGTAGTTTCCAGATGCGATCTCGATGTCCCCCTGCAGCAGATACGACATCCACCGGAACGCTGACGACGCTGCCAACGACTCAGACTCGTCTTCAAACACACAATACAAAACACCAAACACCACAATAATCCCTTTCCTGTGGCACACTTGCTTGATCGCACACGTAGCATCCCGCAGAGCAATTAACGGAACACTTTCCTGCAGCACAACCTCCCCAATCGCAATAAACTCCTCCATCCTCTTTCTCTCTTTCCGTCTGTCTATTTAAAAATGAAACAACACCCAATCCTTTGCCAAACACTTATTCCTGTCCCCTTCTCTTCTCTTCTCTTCTCTCTCTGAATTTGACTCTCCCTAATAAACATGATGATCATCGTCCCGTCCGACTGTGTTATCCCTTCCACAACTGGCTTCCCCCACAATCAGCTCCCCCTCTGTACACAGCTCCACAAGCACCTCCTCCACGTTCATCGTCACCAGATAGTCCCGCCAGCTCCCACACGCACTCTCGTCAACCAGCGTCACACACTCCGGGTGCGCAGGAACACTCAGCAGCGATTCCACATCCAGAATCTGTCCTTCTTCTTCTTCTTCCTCTTCCTCTTCCTCTTCCTCTTCCTTCTCCAAATCAATGGAACCACCCTCTCTCCCTGACTCCTCATTCATCCCCAAACCATTCGCAGACATTTCCACCTGTTCCTCATCTTTTCTCACTCCCTCTGAACTTCTATCTGAAGCTATACCCAAAGACCCATCTGCTGCTTCTTCTGCTCTCCTGTTCTCACGTTAAATGCCATCGGATGGAGAGGAACTGCACACTTCTGGTTCCACTGAATACTGCTTGTCTGAATCCGCCTCAGCCTCTGCATTCACAAACCTCAGCCCACTCAGCCCAAACGCCTCCACAACCAGCTGCGCCATCTTTTCTTCCAGCTTCCCCTGGTTCTCTTTGATTCTCTCCACAAACTCTCTGTGCGCTGTCAGATGCCTGCCTTTCTCCTCATTCCCTTCACCTTCCTCTGCCTCTTCGCGCTCCTCCTTCACCGCCAGCTCAATCGCTGCTGGTAACAGAACCACATCCACCATCCTCAGCCCCGCTGCATCCAACCCCTTCTCCAAAATCTCCTCCACTTCACACACTGCAACCCCTCGCCTCATCACTTCCTCGTCCAGCTTCACCACCACACGCCTCGACTGCGGAGATCACCATATCTGCAGCGACTGGTCAAACAGATCGTTGATTAACAGTTACTCATTCACATCTGCAGCTGCAAATACCCTCCTGCTCTTCTTTTTCTTTCCACACTGACGCTGCAAGTAACGGAAGCTGCATCACCAGCGGAACCGAAAGCATTGCCGAAAGCGCCACATCGTACGCACACACAACACCCCCATACAGCACCGCCCTCCACGCCACGACATATCCCTCGAAGCGTCTACAGCGACAGCGGCATGTGCCGCCCATACACCCCAGCCGCCTCTGGCACCACAATCCGCAGCCGCCTCTCGATGTCATCCATCGCTCCTGCTGATGTGTATGATGCTGCCACCGCCGAGGCATCCGAAGGGTCAATCACATGCGCTGATAATGATGGCTGATCATCTCCTGTTACTTTCTTCTCTTCGGTTCTCCTGCTACAGAATGGTAAAGCAGACCAGCGAGCTGCTCCAGTTGAAGAAGATGAGGAAACAGAGTGAATAGACGATGGTTGAACGGCTCCTGAAACAAGAAGAAATTTGAGAAACGCTTCTGTTTCAAAAATTATTCATCTGCATTTGGCCAATTGTCAGTTCAAAACTTAAAACAGCAATCACAAACAATGCTAATAGCAAAAAGAATGTGTTCAAGTGATAGCTGAGGAAGAATAAACACAGGAAATGGGAAGCAGGGAAAGGGAAGAATGAGCTTTTTGTTCAGATTGATTGAAGAGCCAAAGATAAAGGGCTCTCGCAGGTTGGAAACATGAGGCATCGATATGAAAGATATTGGAGGCTGTGCGGATGTAGAAGAGCAATTCGAAAAATGTATGTTGAAGGCTTGGCGATGTTCCCAAACTGGATGAAAAAAAAGAATAATGCGTTTGATTGTTATCCTGTAATTTGATGGGTGCTAGATGAAATTTGGGTTAATTGTGTAAGAGAACTGGATTTTGTTGAAGGATTGGTGAATTGAGTGAAATGAGTGTTGGAGAATTTAATAAGAAGGAGAAGACGGTGAATGAGGAGAAACAGAAGCAGAAGCTAAAGAAGAGCAGTTGTTGAAGAAAGAGAAGGACTTGCATTTTCTTTTGTTCGAAGCGAAGACTCCGAAAGAGTCGAGATGAAATGAATCCAAAGTCTGATAAATCGACACATTTGACGATAGAATAGAAGAATATGTTTCTATCAGCTCAAAAAATTAAAAGATCTTGTAGTCTTTTATCTCTTCCCCATCATTCCCATCGGCTTCTCTGTTTGCAGCTTTCCATTGAATGGAATAATTGTTGTGTTTATGTTGCAACTATCGGTATAACCTGCATCTTTTTCATCCTCTTCTTCTCTTTTTTTCTTCTTCTTCTTCCATCTCATCTTGTTCAACTGCTTCTGGAAAGTACTTTTTAAGCAGAAAAACACATCCCTTCTTCACATTTTCAATTTTCTCCAGTGAAAGCTCAACCAAACTTGTAATTCGGACATTTTCTGAAAGCTGATCATCAATTTTGTTTGTTTACTTTCTCGAAACGATAAACAACTTCAATTCATCTCTTTCTTTTCTTTCTTCTTCCTCTTTCTCTTTCTCCTCATTATTCTTCTTTTAGTACTCCCCAAGAAGCATTCATATCTGAAGCATCGCCTCTCATACAACTTTCTAATGTCATTCGATTTTCAGTGTCTGTACAATCACCTCAACTCGCACAACCTCAATAAGCATCCTCCATTGCCTCTCTGCTGCCCTGATAAACATCCTCACATTTCATAGAGCACTCATCGCATGATACAGCGCACTATGCATCTGTCAATAAAATCTGACAGAGAGAATACACTCACACCTCGGCCAAAGGAGGGTGCATTCCCGTGAATCTGTCTCTTCATCAATGTTGGATACAAAAATCGCTGCCTCGTGGCTCAGACAGGACGAAGAGAAGACCAGATTGGTTGTGAAGACGTTGAAAAAAGATGATTGCAGAAGGAGACGCTGGATATATTTGTCGCTGTCATTTGAAAAGTGCAAAGAAGCTGAAGGTTGTAGCTCGAAGAACTAGAATGGAGTCACTTTGTGTTCATAGAATCAAAATTTTGAAAATATTATAAATTTTAATTTTGTAAAAATATAATTCATATCACATATGCATTTTAAGATAATGAAAGGAAAATATAATGAATGAATGAATGAATTTAAGTGTTAAAGAGAATGAAAGAAATACGAATCAAACCTCATCAGCTTTGCAGCTAGTCAAGCAGAAAATGGTCTCAAAGAATTTGTTGTTGAAAGTTATTCCGTTGATGCTTGTAAGGACTTTCAGATACCATTCAATCGCTGCATTTTTCGTGAGTAGCTCGTCGCTCTTCATAATTCCATTCTCCGTCTTCTGCTCTCTTTTTAAAAGATTCTTTCTTCTTCATTCCTTTTTTCTTTCTCTTCTTTAGCTTTCGCCTCTTCACAAACAAAAAATAATAAAGTTTCCTCTGTTATCTTCTTTGTACACAAAAGTCAATCCTGTTGAATGTATTCAGCCACGAAGTCACAAAATTTTTCTACAAAGGCAACATTTCTGTATCACATTGTATTATTTGTTCAATTCATGCTGATTCATTCATTTATTGTACTATTTGCTGCTGTGATATAGAAGTCCATTCCTTATCAGCTGTTGCAGACTTTTGCAATCTAAATACAGAAAAGACGATTCTGTTGAATGTGATGATATTGAGTCTGTTTCACTTCTCCTTTGAGCATAAGTTCATGTTCATCAAAGAAACATTTAAGCACTTCAAAGGCTCGTCATTTGTCGAGAAGGATAGGCACTTTTTACAGGATTTTGCAACAAAAAAATACGTCTTGCTAAAAGTCCTCCAAATGTGATGAAATAAAAGTTAGAAAGGATATGAGTATGAGTATATATATATTCATTCTGTGTTGAAGAAGGTGAAAAAGAAAAAAAGAAAAAAGAGGTTGAAGAGGTTGAAGAGGTTGAAGAGGTTGGAGAGGTTGAAGAGGTTGGAGAGGTTGAAGACGAAGAAGACGATGAAGATGCAAAAAATGAAGAAATACGATTAGAAAAAGAAGAAAAAGTAGTAGTTGTGGTAGAAGAGAAATAGAAGACAAAGAAGAAGAAGATGATGATGATGATGTTTGAAAAGAAGGAGAAGGAGAAGGAGAAGGAAAAGGAGAAGAAGAAGAAGAAGAAGGAGAAGAAGAAGAAGAAGAATAAGAAGAAGAAGAAGAAGAATGAGAAGGAAAAGGAGAAGAAGAAGAATAAGAAGAAGAAGAAGAAGAAGAAGGAGAAGAAGAAGAAGAAGAAGAGTGGGAAGAAGAAGAAGAAGAAGAAGAAGAAGAAGAAGAAGAAGAAGAATGAGAAGGAAAAGGAGAAGAAGAAGAAGGAGAAGGAGAAGAAGGAGAAGGAGAAGAAGAAGGAGAAGAAGAAGAATGAGAAGAAGAAGAAGAAGAATAAGAAGAAGAAGAAGAAGAAGAAGAAGAAGAAGAGTGGGAAGAAGAAGAAGAAGAAGAAGAAGAAGAAGAAGAAGAAGAATAAGAATGAGAAGGAAAAGGAGAAGAAGAAGAAGGAGAAGGAGAAGAAGAAGGAGAAGAAGAAGAAGAAGAAGAAGAAGGAGAAGAAGAAGAATAAGAATGAGAAGGAAAAGGAGAAGAAGAAGAAGGAGAAGGAGAAGAAGAAGGAGAAGAAGAAGAAGAAGAAGAAGAAGAGTGGGAAGAAGAAGAAGAAGAAGAAGAGTGGGAAGAAGAAGAAGAAGAAGAAGAAGAAGAAGAAGTTGAATAAAAATTAGAAAACGAAAAAGTTGTCTTCTAAAGTTGTTTAAGATTCGCATTGTTCAGAGTTTTTTCGCTTTAGCACCTTTCTTTTCCGTTGTTATTTGAACCTTGTTGTTGTGTCTTTCTTTCTTTTTAATTATCTTCATTTTCCTTTTTCCCATTCCTTTTATGTTTCATATGCTTCAGTCAAAAATGTTGAAGATGGACATTCTCTCACAAAAGAGCAGTGTAACAACGTTGATGAAAAAGAATATGAGGAGGGGAGTCACCGGAAATTGAGGAGTAAAACCAGATGAATATTCTGTGATGAAAAGAAGATGCCTCATGAAGGATTTCTGTAAATATTATATTTAATTTTTTTGGCAGTTTGTTGTGCGAAGGAAAATTCACAAATCTTGATTCGCGAGATTTGGGGGTAATGGAAGAAGAGTTAATGATTTGTTTTTATTTTTTCCAGAAGATGAAGATGAAGTTGTTTTTTCTTCTGGTGTTTTTTTTAGGTTGCCTGTGATAATACTAAAGAAGGCAACGACTCTGTTATTTCTATTGCCGCTTTTCTTGCTTTTCTTGTTTCACTTGTCCGTTGCAAACAAATTGTCTGTCTCAGAGATATTCTCTTTTGTAAAATCATAACTTTCTTCCACTTTTCTGTTTCTCTCGCAAATGGCATCAAAAATTCTCTTTCTTCATTTCAATTAGTGCCATGTATTAGCATCGACTCTGAAGAGTAATCTTTCCCCTTCAATGTCTTCATCAATCACGAGATAGCAATTTGTTCTCCATGAGTCTCTAACATTTTCTCTAATCTCCTTTTCCTCAAAATACTTATCATCAAATTTTTCAAGCTCTCTCCAAGCAGACTCAAAAAGGCAATGCTTTGTCTTATAGTGACACAATCGCAGATGTCTTCCGCTCCATCAGGAAAGTCAGCACAAGAAGCATCCATCCATAGCTGGAGAGAGATTTTACAGAAGCATCGCGAATGTTTTAGACTTTGCTAATTCTTTCACAAGAACGGACAATTGGCGCATGCGAGTATCCATCACGCAATAAAGTCACATCAGCGAAGAGTTTACAATTCCCTTTATTATTCCAATGTGCACGTCGCAATTCAACAATGTCCGATTTTCGGCAGATATTTTCATACTGTTTTTATTGTTTTGTTACACGTTGTAGTGAGAAATGAAAGAATGAAAATCTTCAAATTAAATATTCTCAGCGGGAGTGAAATTCAATATTGCCTGCATTCTGAGCTCATTTTTTCAATGGCACAACTCTTTTTATTGCTTCATCAAACTGAACTCTGAATTTCACAACCAGAACCCGTGCTCTCTTTATCACTTTCCTTACTTTATTAAAACCAATTTTCTTTTCCATTTCTCCATGGTTTTGATAGAATAAACTTTTGTCTTTGAATGTTGATTTGACGATTGGCCTACTGAATAATTTCCTGTAATCTGATCTGAATTATCGTTCATTTCAATAAATGGAGAAAATACATCAAAATGGCATGCTGTCCACCATTTGTAAACGTATTGGGCTGACATGTATCGGACAAAAAGAGTTTTAGAGTTGTTTTTGAATGTTTTTCTTTTGATTGTTCATTAAAAAATAAATATGTTTCCTTTCCTTCACTCTTTTCCAATCATTTGCAGCGTATTTTGTTTAATAACTTTGCTTTTTCGAATATATTCTTGTAAGATGTGCCTGTTTCTGACATTGTTGAAAAAGGAAAAATCAATATGGAGCTTTGTATTATCATATAATATATATATATATATATATATATATATATATAACAATAAAACCTTTGTTTTTTTCTTTGTAACACTTTCAAACGTCAAGCTTTGCTGCGGCTGCTGTCCAACTATTTATCTGGTGCAATCGAATCAGAGATCATCTTTGCAGTGCTTGCTTCTTCGGATCAGGAGAAACTGCTATGAAAGACAAAAATGAATGAACTCTTACAGACTTTTAAAAGTTATTCGTCACAATCATCCATGTTTCCTGCTTTAGCTCGTTCTTTGATCTTCCACATTGCATCAGTCCACTCCACAGTAACCGATGCATCCTTCGCCCAATCATCTGTGTGCCGTCCAAGAAGATACAGTAACTTCACGGAACAATAGCGGATGGAGCAGCAGGATATTTGCGCTCGCACGAGAGATCACATTTGAATATACAGAATAATCCAGCATCTGTTCGAAATTCTTCTTTAGTCAATCCACCTCCATTCCCGCATCCACATCTCGATGCATCGGTGAGCTAAAACAAAATATGATTTCATCAAACTCGCGCAAATGTACCTCTCTCACTTTATTCGCAACAACTTTCACTGATGGAACTTCTTCAGCTTTTCTTCTAAAATCAAAGAATGTTTCGTTTTCGTCTGCAACGGAAAGCTCTTTCTTTTCCATCAGTCGCTGTACAAAATATTCGTTGGCTTCTTTCGACCTCACTTTGTTCATATTCATCTCTCCATGTTTCAGCTTTGAATCTGTTATCAAATCTTGCAATTCAACTTCTTCAATGAGCTTCTGGAATCTGATTATTCACATCCTGCAAAATGAAATGAATCGCAAGCTTGTTCATCAAAAATGTGTCTCATTTTGTTCCATCTACGGTAATTCAGTTGATGCCATACCTGCACTCTCCTGTCACCTGCATCAACTCGAAGCTCATAACTGAACATATTGCTCTTCCCGTAATCAGATTCAGCATGCCCATATCCTTTCTCGATCACTTCAAGGCTCAAAAGCCTCTCCAAATTCTGGCTCTCAGTTATCACACACATCTTCGTTGGCAAAGCCCGCATCCAAAGTGCTGTGTAGCTCAATTGGAGCACTATATACCAAATCTTCTCAAAGTATTCATCCTGAGCGTTTTTGTCTTTTTCCAACACCACATCTACCCCTGGATCCATCCGTATCACCATCATCTCCACCCATCAGCTATTGTTGAGCACTTCGATCTTAACTTATCCTTGCTTTTGTTATTGGTTAATCATCGACTCAACCTGAAAATTAGACGGGTGTGTCTTTTTTTCGAAAGACATAGCCTCATCAGGTCCAAAAGCCCTGGAAATGAGCACAATGGTACATTTATAATAAACTGATGCAGATCAAGCTTCAACAGATCCATGGCATTCACTTTCAGAATTCCATCTGGCGTGAGTACTTTTAGTATAAGGATGCTTTTCAGCTTCCAGATGTTCATATCCAAAGCAAACTTTGACTCCATTCCCGCACAACAATCAATTGTTGAATGCTTGTAAAGTTCTTTTGCAAAATGTCATCAAACATATGCACCAACACTTCTTTTTGAGAAGTGAAATCCATCTATTTAAATTATATCGGCTCTTGTCTCCCATTCAGTTAATTCTCTATTGAATTGTTTTTCCCCTGCTTTTTGATGAGTGTTTCCAGCTTTTATTCTTCAACTGTGGCATGCTCCTGACATTTCAGTTGTTCTCACAAAATCGCAAAATATAGACACTTTATGGATTTGTCTGCAGAAATCCAAGTGCTTCATTGAGTTCCTTTTCATTCTTCCCCACTGCTATCTTTTTGTGAATGAATCATCACGATTCTCGAATGGTTTGAATTACACCAAACCAATTTATCAAGGGATAGATCATAACAAATATTCAAATATGGACTGTGGAAGTCAATAATAGCAACTGAAAAGTTCAGTGGAATGATATACACAAAAAAATGAATTTTCGAATTTACAAAAAAACTCAACTTATTTTCTGGAAATGACAAAAAATCTTTAATTCTATTTTTGATTATTTCGATTGAGAAAACAACATTTTAACTTCTCGCTTTTCAATCTCGATTTGCAATTTCATTAAAACGAGATTTTGATTCGTCATGGAAGAAATCCAGCGTTCTTTTATAAGTTTTCAAAAAAGAATATTTTTTTTTCTTCAATTTTCGAAGGTTCTTTTATTTATTTTTTTTTTTTTTCATTTTTTTCCGCTGGTACAACAATAATCAAATGAGACTCATTAAACAATTATTCTTTAACATTTTCATACAGAATACTCAAAATGTTGATATAAAAGGATGAATGAACTCTATTCTTTCAATAAAATATATTAAATTTTTCAACAAAAAAATAAGGAATAAAAAATCTCGATAAATAAATGAGGCCAAAGATGGAAAACAATGTCTGGCCAAATAAAAAGAAAAATCTCATATCAACACAAATGCGCTGCGCCGCAAATGATTGGTGGTCCATACTTCTTAACTATCATGTATACAACGTTAAGAAGAGGTGGAACAACTTCGCGGCATTTGTGGGCCCAGGTTGGGTGTTTGTCGCATTGTGACCATAAGAAGTTTGTAATTTGCTTGTTTGTTTTTCCATATGCATATTCAATTGCTTTTCCTACCAACCATTTACACAATCCGCAAACTATTGGAATTCCATCTTCGTCGAGTTCTTCGTCATCTTCCAAATCTTCGAATTCAGAATCATCAATTTCGTATGATTCATAATCCGGGAACTCATCTTCTTCATAGTACTCGGTGTATGCAAAAGCCTTTGATAGGATAGAAATGAGTAATAAAGTGAACATCACTTCGAATTCTTTCTAATAGGATCTATTACATAAATTTTAAGCAATTCCGTTTCCCATTATCTTGGATAAAATAAATTTTCCATTCTTTCACTTTCAAATTTTTTGTTTCAAAAAAACTATGGATAATCAAAATTCATTCTACAGATGTTTGAGCAAGAACATTTTTATTTTTATTTTTCCTTGTTGTATTATACGCGTTCGAATCGAAAAATAATAAATAAAAAAATAAAAAATAAAATAAAATAAAATAAAATACAAAAAATTAATTTTAACAAAACAAAACAAATAACAGCGAAAACTTTTTAAAAACTATTTGAAGACCTTTGGGGAAAATCAGTTGATAGAATCAGAAATGTCTATCCTTTTCTCTTTTGTTAGCGACGGTCAGTGACTGTCAATAACAAATATTGACAAAAAAATACCTCAACTGACATTTCGTGTCAAATAAAATGAAAATTGGGAACTTGATAACATAAATATAAAATATCGTATTTTCAGAGTAATAAAAATTGTCACATGAAGATTATTAAATTAGTTATTATAGTAATTAAGAGTATTGAAAAAGTTAGAAATAACAATTTTTGACAAATCATAGATTTCTTGTCTGTCATTTTGTCATTTTTTCAATTTTCTCTTGTCATGTCACAGAAGTTTATTATGTGTTATTCATTTTTTTCGAAAAAGTCAAACTTCTTATCCTTCAAAAAAAGTCAAAAATATTTTGAAAAGTTCCTTTTGTTTTATTTTCTATGATAATAAGAATATCATTTTTCCATTAAATTTCTGTTCCCTCTCACGAAATTTTGCCAAAATGAAAACAATATCTCTATAATGTGTTTATTACTATTTTAGTGAAGTTTCGTTAGTGGGAGCTAAATTTTGATCGGAATGTGGCATTTTTTATTTTATTTGAAAATTATACAATAGGAATTTATGAAAAAAATCTTGGCAAATAGAATTGTGAAAGTTAAATTTTGATGATGCTTTATACTTTTTGACTCACATTCTTCGAGAGCTTTTCCAGACACGGTAGAACTTTTCTGATTCTCCAGTTTATAATTGCTTATTCTTTCCCCAAACTTTTTGCATTATTAAAACCTTTGAATTGAAGTGTTTTTTTGTTAATGTCTTTAAAATAAATTTTGACTATTGTTACAAATATTCATTATGATCTTCTGAAATTTTGAGAGGAGAAGCACTCATTGAAATTTATTTTAAAGTCCATCATAATTCGTTGCTGCTATCAAGGATTAAAACAACAAAAACGTCAAAATCTGTTCATTTTCATCTTGAAGATGGAATCCATTCGGAGCTGCGCAGAGAACTTTCGGGTTCATAAAGAGAATAACGAACTGGTTTTATTTAACGGGAATTTTTTATTGATTGATAAATAATTTATATAATAAAGGAAAAACAGAATAGAAAAATATAACAAAGTCAGAAAAAAAGAAAAAGAAAAAGAAAAAGAATAAATTGAAAATTCTTTGAGAATGGAAAACTCACATTTTGGTAAATTCAACACATTGAAGTTTGGGGCAAAATTTTTGCATTTATGAAAAAAACGACCATTTGTTTCAAACTTTTTCCACAACCTTATCATGATAAGTCTTTCATTTCTGTGTCAAAAAAACATTGGAAAATTTTCAAAACAGAGAAATAAAATTTAATGTGCAGAATGGAACAAAATTCATAAAGCAAAAAATATCTTCCCATTTTTTAACAATTATTTTTCAAACAATGATACAGTCTGTCCCAAAAAAATGTTGATCTGTCCTTTTTTAATGTTGAGCATCCCGCAAAAAATAAAAAATTCATTTCCCACATTCACCTTTCGTAATAATTAACATTTTATTTTCAAAGGGTTTAACACTGTTTCGAGTTTAGAAGCAGGATTTATCGAGTTTTTTCGTATTTTTTTTTGAATATATCAAGGGATGTTTGATTTCAATAAATTATTTATTCAGCTTTGTCACTTTTGTTGTTTATAAAGTTTTTTGAGTATCAATAACCAACTCTCTTTTTAATGTTATTTTTTTATTCATAGGAAAGATGACTTTCATAAAATAATAGATAAAATGTGAAATGAATTGGTCATTTCAAGTTATTTGTGTTATTTCAAGTTTCAGCCACGAAATATGAATTAACACAGTTATTTTGAAATAACTTTAAAAAACTAAAATCTTCTGGCCATTTTTAAAAAGCATTGGATATGCATTTATTTGATTGAATAAATGGTTCCAACCATGTTCAGAATTATTTTTGCTTGTTTTGTTTTATCAAAGAAATCTGAGATTTATCGTTTTGGGATTTAAAGGAAATTGCTTTGGTTATTGTTGTTTGAAAAATTCAAAAAAAAAATTCAAAAAATTCAAAAAATAAAAATAAAAATTGAGTTTTCATAAGTTGAAATATTTGATGTTTCTCAAATAACACAATTTGAATTGGATTTCTTTGGATAAAAATCTTTTTTAAAAGCTTTCACAAGTTTTGTAATACATAGTTCATCAAATAAAAATTGAAAAATTGGCAAAGAATTGCAATAACATCTTTTTCATTTCATTTTCGAATATTCTGTTTGTCAAAAACTGTCAAGCAAATTGATAAGCAAGCTGTGTGATAATTCTGATAATGAAGATAATCCATTTGATTTTTTCAAATACAGTTCTTTTTTCTCTTCCAATGCAAAAAAAAAAAAAGAAAGAAAATAAAATGCATTAATGAATTTATAAATATATTAACACACCTCACATTGTTTAATGTTGCTCAAAGCTGGTAAGGTTATATCTCCTTCCTTCCGAACTTTTTAACTTTCCTCTTTGTTCAATGCGACTTTCACAAGGAATGACACGCACATCGGATATGGATCCAAAGAACGCAAGCCGTCAAGTGAAAATAAGCACTCGTAAAGATCAGTTTGAAGCTTTTCATTCTTTTCTTCTTTTTTCATTTCTTCATAATCAATCATCTTCTCAAATCTTTCGTTCATCGAATATTTTTCTTAGCTTCCATTCCACTGGTTCAACAGCACATTTAAATATCCAATGTATTTCAGTGACAAAGCTGCATTTCACGCTGATATTTTCTTTTCTTCAATCATTTTGAATATTTCGTCAAAAAAAAAAAAAATCTTTTGTGAAAGCAGATTTGAATTCTTCATTATTCATTTCATCAATCACTCCATCCACTTCAAGGAATATCTGCTTTTGCAATCCTCATTTCAATCTTCGAAACAAGAAAACAAATCTGTTAAAAAACAAAGAAATAAATTTTATCATCATGAATTCATTTCAATTGCTATTTCACACATGTTATCATTATTGTTTTTTTTGCTCTGCAGCATTTTCGCTAAAACTTTTCAACCAGAATGTGTTAATAAAATATTTCTCAAATTTAATGAAAGAAAGCTTTTGAAATGAAAAAAAAAACATGAAAACATTTAAAACAATCAAAAAAAAATTGCTTACAAACTTGTTTTAACTGCATTTTTGTTTTCAATAAACAAACGTAAAAATGAAAAATAAATAAATTGATCATTTACATAAATGAATGTAAATCAATTCCAATTTTTCATAATAGGTCTAATAAATATATTATGAAGTTATATGTTGTTTAAAGATTAAAATGGAACCTATCGTGAATGATTGTGTTAACGTTTAAAGCAAAAACAAAAATTTCTAAATTCCAAAATTGTGTATTTTAACAAAAGGAAGACAAAACTGACGAATAAATCGATTCAATTGTTTGTTGAACGTTTATCTTCATGCTAAAATTCATTATTATTAGAAAACGTTTCATTTTCACATTCGATGGAAAATGATCAAAAAAATTAAAAAAACTTACAAAAAAAGCTTTGTTTGTAAAAATAATAATATAATATTTAATGTTGACGTGTTTTTGACTTCAACCTTCAAAACATTGTTTTATGATAAAAGCAAGACTTTTATGCCACAATTGAAAAAAACTGGTTTTTCTTAAAAACGCTGCCTTTTATTTAAAATTACTGGGGAATCTTGAAATAAACGGTTCGTTTTGAAATATCTTTTTATTTCACAATTTATCTAATATGTCAATTCAGACATCATTTTTTTTCAAATTTTTCTCAAATAATGAATCAAGCAGATGGAATTTTCATAAAAAAAGGAAAACTGTGTAATAATTTTTCTAACTGAATGCTGATTTGAATCTTTAATTATTTTTATAATTTCAATACTGTCAATAATTCTCTTTTGAATTAACTGTTCAAGATTTTTATTGTTTTTGATAAATAGCCTTTTTTGACTTAATTTAGTGAGAATGTTTGAGTATTTTTCACTTTCTTTTGAAAAAAAAAATCAGATCTGTTGAACAAACAAGCCAATTTTCTTTGTTATTGATAAAGATCGTTGATTTAAATAAAAGAAATATAAACTAAATGATTTGAGATTTGAAAACAATAAATATAAAATCAAATTAAATCAATCTATCGGACATAAATGAATTATGAATTTATAAATGAAACGTTAATGTTAAAGGTCTTTTTTTTCCAAAACCAGTGGCCAAATTTCATTCTCAACATTTGCAATGGTTCTTCGCACTTTTCTTGCTGTAATATCTTTGAAGGTCTCAACAAGCACTGCAATAAAATGGTTTTCTCCTTTCCAGATGTGAGAGCTTTCTTCAACTCTTTTTTTCCAAAAACCAAAAACGTTTTCTATTGGATTTAGTATAGGTGAATATGCGGCATTATCTAGTACATGATGTCAGGCTTTCATTTTTATTGCGTCTGTGTTAAGATGATGTATTGAAGTGTTGTCCATCACGATAACAGATGATCGATGGACTTTTATTGATAGCAAATATCTTTTCATGAATGCCTCAAAGATTTCATGATTAATTGACCCCCTGACAACTTCAGAATACATCATTCCTGATTGAGACACGGATATGATTGCCGTAAGTGACTGATGAACTGGTGGAGGAGGAATTAGAACCTTCTCTCCAACTGGGGACCATCCAAATTTTTGGATGCATTCTGCATTCCAAGATGTTTCATCGATAAAAAAATCATTGCACCATCTATTTTATAATCGTTAAGTTTTTCTAAGAATTTAATACAGAGAATTTTATTTTCTTCTGAATTAGCTGCGGATTCTCTCTTTGTTATCCTTTTGAAAGAAAAAATAGGAAAATTTTTGGGTATTTTTTTTTCTGAAAGAATACACTATATTGTCGGTTTCCTAATAAGGCTTCCATATTTTGACAATTCAGATGGGTGAATATTTTTGAAATCATAATTTTTTTCGGTGTGAATGTTTTTCAAAGTTTGTTTGTCATTTGGATAAGATTTTGTATTTCGAGACAAAATTTAACACAAGTGTTACAAAAGTCAATGTTTGAGTTGCAACATTGATGAATGTGTTATTAATAAGCTTCGTCATTATTTTCATTGTTCACTTTTATATTCAAGTGAATTTTTGGAACCGAAAATTTTGATAGAGAAAATATGATTTCAAAAATAATCACACAGATGATATTTTCCTCTCTATGTTCAAAGGATTCTGCTTCATTTTTTCCCAAACAATTGATTGATATTGTTCATTCTCGGGCATACGTGAAGAATAATACCTCCTTCAATTTAAAGATATCTTGAACAATAATAGCATGGAAATAAATAGCATAAAAAAATTACACTTTTGGGTGGAGCAGTTCTTTGAAATATCTTCAAATTTTTATTAGATAAAAATATTTGATCAATCCCATAATTAAATATTTGAATATGATTTAAAAGTTTTTTGTGCGAACGCGGAAGAATTGAAGATTGATTGATGTATTAAACAATGCACTGCTTAAAGTTACACAAATTATGTTTGACTTTGCTATATTTTTTTCTCTTTTTTCATGTTATTCTTTTTATTTGTAACTTCCACTTCTCTGACAACAGTGAAAAGTTTGTTTGATTTATTAGCATTTTTAATCAATATAAACAAATTATTTCAAAATTAAAATATACGTTTCAATACGATCATTTTTCATCTTTTTGAAAATTTGTTATTTTGGTGATGTTGAAATTCGAATAAACAATTATTCTTTCGTATTGAGAAATAGGTTGTCATTTTAATCGTTTTCAAATAACAATCAATAGATTCTTAGGTGTGAAAATACCGATTTTTTTCCATTTCACTTTTATTAAGTTATCTCATATCTTTTATTATTTTCAAAAAAATATGCTATCAAAGAAGCATTTCAATTTTTTTGTTGATTCGTTTAAGCGGAATGAAAAGAAAAAAATATTTTAATCAATAGAAATTATTTATTCGTTGTTTCCGTAAAAGGAATGATGAAATCAAAAAAAAAAAAAAAAAAAACTTTTTATTCATTATTTTCAAAATATATTGAATCCAAAAAAAGTCTTTAATAACATTCAATAACAAACAAATCTATGAATTGAATTTGAAAAGCTAACAACTTAATCAAAAATATCAATTCGTCCATGTTTTTAAACTTATCAATATCAATTAATTTTCTTTTCTTATCTTTCATTTCATCTTCTTGCCTTCTTTTCTTCTCACTGAAATCTCCAAAAAAACGTTAAGAATTCAGATGCCATTTTGTTATATAGCATTTGTTACTGTATCTTATCCAAAATGAAATCGATAATTGCTCTTTACAGCAAGAAATCAACAAACAAAGTTTTGTTGTCTGCAATGCTCCTTCAGAAACGAATTATTCAGATGCAAATTGCCTTGTTGTTACTATTTGCTGATCGAAAACCACACGCAATTCCACTATTTAGCTCAATGTTTTCTTTATCCCACAACTGACATAATTCAAAGAATAAAAAGCATGAGTATAATTATATGCATTTAGGATTTCACTTTTATCTTTTTTATCTCCAATTATTTTTGAATAATTAATGAATTTGAAGAAAAAGAAGAAATGGAAGAAGAAGAAGAAAAAGTTGAATAAGAAGATGACGGTGATAATGTTGCAGAAGAAAAGGAAGAAGAAGAAGAAGAAGAAGAAGAAGAGGAAGAGGAAGAAGAAGGAGGAGTAAATAAAGAATGCTCTCTATTTAATTGTTGCTTTTCTGAATTGATTTCTTTTTTTGTCTGTTTTGAATGTGTTTGCAGTACACACTGAACATCAAGTGTGGCTGGAGGGAATAAAGTGCTTGTTGAAGGAGGATGAGAAGAAGAAGAAGAAAGAGAAGAAGAAGAAGAAGAAGAAGAGGAAGATGAAGAAGAAGAGGAAGATTTGAGTGAAGAGGAGGAGGAGTGGAAGGAATTGGAAGAAGAGGAGAGAGAGATGAAGAAGAAAAGGAGAAGACGAAGAAAAAAAGGAGGAAAAATTACGTATGGGATTTCTTTGAAGTTGAAATGGAGAGAATAGATGAAAGGGAGCAAACGTTGATAACCTCTTTTCCAGAAGGACTGGCTTTCAAGACTTTTGATGAAATGGTAGCCGAATCGCAATTCTCAAATGGAGATTGAATGATGCTTCTTCCATTGAAAAATACATCGTATCATCTGCCATTTGTTGCTGCATTTTCATCAAAGAAACAGAAAGAGATGAACTTTATTTCACTCATCCAGGAATAAGTTTCTGTGTTGCAAAGCGCAGCTCCTCCCCATGAAGTTGAAGTTGATGTCAATTTATTGTTTATAAACTGGAAATCATTAACCAAAAATTGATTTGTTTTATTTTGTGGAGGATAATGAAATGTTAAAGAACCTGTTGAATCTCCACCAGAATTTGAAATGCACTTACATTTGGTGAAAAGGAATTGAGCATCTGAGGGCATATAATAGAGGGAAAAATACCAGCCTGTTCCACACCAATTTGTGATTGAACAACTTTCCACTCTGTTTTCTGAAAATACATGTATTCGACTGATTGCAGCCAAGTAATACCATTCACTTATCCATTTTTGTTAAATGATTTTAATTGTCTGGAGTTTTCAATATTTTCAATCACAAATTAATACTCAATGTGCAGTTCGATGAAAATAAATTAAATGAATTTCTATTAAATCTAATGTTATTGATTAAGTTAGGAAAGTTACAAATAAAAAGAATAACATGAAAAAAGAGAAAAAAATATAGCAAAGTCAAACATAATTTATGTAACTTTAAGCAGTGCATTGTTTAATACATCAATCAATCTTCAATTCTTCCGCGTTCGCACAAAAAACTTTTAAATCATATTCAAATATTTAATTATGGGATTGATCAAATATTTTTATCTAATAAAAATTTGAAGATATTTCAAAGAACTGCTCCACCCAAAAGTGTAATTTTTTTATGCTATTTATTTCCATGCTATTATTGTTCAAGATATCTTTAAATTGAAGGAGGTATTATTCTTCACTTATGCCCATACTCGACCTTTTTCTTTCTTCCTTTTTGATGCAATGGAAGAGTAATGTCAATTCCCGCCTTCAATTTCGACAAGGACCTGGCTGTAGCAATTGTTGTTAATGTGCATTCATTAGCATTCCATGTTTCGCTCTTCTCCTGACCATGGATTTGTAAAAAAATTAGATAATTTTTTTCTTTTCACATCAGTTGCATTAGCATGAGGATTTTTCGTTTTTCGATTCTCAAAAATTCCAACATTTCTAAGATCTTCAATTTTCTTTCGTCATTCTTCCTCTGCTCTCATTGCTGCTCTCGTTTTTATTGTTTGATGAATACGTTCTTCAAAAGGATGAACAGCAGGTAAAGAAACTGCACTAACTCTGAATTTGAAGGATCTTGGAACTGATTCTATTATTTTCTTTTTCTTTTCGACTGTTCTAGCATCCAACAGTTGAATATTTTCCATGTTGTGATAATGCTAATTATGACGAAAGGCGAATGTGGGAAATTTATTTTTTATTTATTGCTGGATGCTCAACATTAAAAAAGGACAGATCAACATTTTTTTGGGACAGACTGTCAGAAAAATATTTGGAAAAAATAGTGAAACGATATCTTGGTGATAATGTTTATAAATAATATGTCTAAAAAAATAAAATTTACATGAATTCCACAAACATAATTCATTTAATTCCTTGTTCGGATTTTCTAAAATAAAAAATTGGGTTTGTAAATCACTCCGTAAATAATGCTTGATTTTATTGCACTCATAAATCTATGCTTTTATCCTGCAATTTGTGAAAATGAGAATGCTTTTCAAACTCTGATTTCAACACAGTTCGATCGCAAACTGGACATTGCACACGTGACTCATCATATTCTTCAAATTCTGAATGCAGCTGAATATGTTCATTCACTTTGTTAGTCGGTACACTCAATCCGCATAGCTCGCATTTTCCATTCGTTATGATACCAAGTTTCAGTGCAAAAATATGGTCTAACTCATTTCTTTGTTTTTCTTCCATATATTCTTTCAAAACATCCTCAGGTATCTCATTTTCAGACGTTGCGATTAAGGCATTTTCTGGAAGCTCCAAAAATGGGCTTTCAGGAACAGTGTCGATTAGAAGTTTCTCTTCTTGTTTCTTTTTTTCATCTGGCATATGCTTCGATAGCTCAAACGTACTCCGTGGAGTGTCACTGGGACTGTGCGAGCTTTGGCTCTCCTTTTTACTAAGATTGGAAAGCAACTTGTCAACTTCAACAAAACCATCAGCCTCACATGGAGGAGAGTCCAGCTTAGTTGTTTTTTCTTTTCCACAAACCGGCTGAGCTGAAGCATCAGATGACATACGAGGCGGCGGGGAGATGTGGAAAAAAGGCTTGCTCACTGAACCGCTTTCACTTTGAGGAAGCGCATGATTATTAAAAAAAGTAGATACTTGGCCAGAAGGAGTAATAACAGGAAAAGCGTAAAATGACTCTGTTCTGGCTTTTGTTTCAGATGATGCACTTTCACCAGATTTCTCTTTTATCTCATTGCGAATATGAAAAACAGCAGCTGAAGGCTCAGCTGATAAAGGAGGGGAAATAGATGATGATTTGCCTGATACAGCACTCTGCTTAGAAGTATTTGCTGGTGGAATTGAGCTTGTTTCGTGTTGGTAAGTTTTTGTAGTCAGATCAGAAGATTGATGATGATGATGATGATTAATATGCAGTAAAGGTGGAGGAGGAGGAGGAGGCAATGCACCCGGAAGAAGATGCGAAGATGGTTGTGATTGGGTACTGTCTGGTGAAAAAGGAATAAAAGAAGGTGAAATTGCTCCAGAAGGACTGAAATATGCAAAAGACTTGACGGATTGACCAGACGTGCGTGTTGTTGGAGATGAAAATTTTGTAAGGGATTTTGTTGACTGAGGGCTGTTTCGATGAACAGGAAGCAATTGATGATGGAAACTCTTTGGCTTATTTAATTGTGCATCGTTCGTCTTGCTTTTCCTTTCCAGTTCCTTTGATTTGTCGTTGGTTTCCATTTGGGTTACAATATTACGGCAGGTTCCGGTCATGCAATTTTTCTCTTTCACAGAAATTTTCCTCTTAAAACGGATCATCAAAATCCAAATTGCCTTAACTTGGACTTCTTCACTCTCGTCGGAATTCTTAGTTAATCCCTCGACCAAAACTTCAAGATAACTCAACACTTTCGGTGGTACATCATTTTTGATAAGAGATGAAATCAGTTCAAGTGCTTCAAGCTTGAGATCATCAGGGGATGTAGAAGACTTCAGCACATTAGATACATATTCGATAGTTGCTTTAATTGGTCGATTGAAAAGAAGCGAATATGATTTATCATTAGTTATCGGTTCATCTTTTTCTTCTTGAAAAGTCGTTGATTTTGGATGTTCATCAACTGTTTTTTCAAATGAATGAAGTGTTTGTTGTTTTTTCGGAATTGTTGCTTCCATTAAATGTCTAAGAATTTTAATAACAATAATAAATTAGGTCTTATCATTTTATTAAAATCTGCATACCTGAACCCTTTAATTGTCTCACGAGAAATATCGGAATCAGAAGACTGTTTCATTGAAATTAGTTAATTTTAAAACGAACAAAATTATTCACACCAAAATGAAATCTTGTACAGAAGGAAAAACTGTTTGAGCAAGAAACAAAGGTCGATCTTTACTCAAAGAATAACCTATTAATATGAGCAGAATTGAAGTTTTCACCTTTTCAAATTTCAAAAAAGCATTTTTAAGAAATTTTTAAAAAATAATTAAAAAAGCCAACCTTTATCGATTCATCCTGAGAAGTCGCCAAAGATTCCAAAATATATCGAATTAATGTTAAATTATTTAAATGACTTTCATTGCTTCCAATGTCTTTTACAAATATGAAGAAGAAATACATCTATTCATAAATTCAAACCTTCCCAAGCAATTGTCCCAAGTTCGTCGAGTATGTCGTGCTGTTCTTGAGGTAGTACATGAGGTAATTTTTGTATGGATTGATTTACATCTGAGTACTTCAGAAAAACCAAAAAATAAAACATTATTTTCGATAATTTTTTAAAAACAATCGTTCAAGGTTCAACACAAGGATTTTCGTTAATTCTATGCTGAAAAATAACCTCAAACACTTTCTCCGTTTTCCACTTGCATTGAATTCAGAGACACAACAAAAAATTTAATAATATAAAGTTTATGGTTCACTGATCGGTTTTCATTTATCAAATCATTCACGAGATATTTTATTTTTTGTCCATGCTTCCATTTGAAGAGATCAAAAAATGAGAAAAATTGTTAACTGAAAAACTAAAGAAATAGAAAACAATTTTTTGCTCGATAAATATTGAATTATAATTCTTTATTAAAAAGAAAAAAACTGTTTTATGAGGAGAATCGAATCAGACAGTCACATGTTGTTAATCAATTTTTATTGTTCAATTTTTTAAAAAAATTGTTTTTATTAATTCGATGTTTATTGAAATAAAAAACATTTTTTTGAACAATCAATTATTTTTTTCTCATAAACATAAAAAAAAAAAAATTGCAGTGATGCTGATGGAAATTGTTTGAAATCCAAAGTTATTCTCGTTATTTGGGGTGCATTTGATTTCATTTTTGTTTTGAGAGAAAACACTAAATCGTGTTTTTAATCCTAAGATGAATTCAAAAATAACATATTTTTTCTAACTCTTCGATATAAATGATTTATTTCAATAAAATAAAGAATTGAAATCAAATATTCATTAATTTATTACCACTATATATAGCATAACCATTTTTGATTTTAAAAATCTTTCCTGAAAAGAAAGAAAATTTGATGAAAATTTATCCGTTCAAAAAATAAAAAAACATTATACATATAAATAAGATGACAATATAAATAAAAATCAATTTAAAAAGCTTTAATAAAAGAAAGAAAGAAAATAAATAGATAATTTCTGATAAAATGACAATTAATAAAGAAAACCAAATTGAAAAGAGTAGATAGTTGAAATCAAATATAAATATATCGAATAGGAAATGACATTTATTGTAATGTTACTCTTCTCTGTAATGCTTATCAGAATTGACAAGTCCATAAAGTTTTGGAGAAGGCCGATAACTTCTACAGTTCTTTCTAATTTCTGCTCCTGCTTCTGATGAATATGGGCAAACAGGACTAAAATATTCAAAAATGAGACAAAAATGACATCCATTGTTAAAAATTAGAAAAGCAAAACAATCTTTCAAAAAATCGCAAACGTTTTCCCACATTCAGAAAGCATTCTGAGTTTCATAACATCAAAAAGTGACTTGGCCGAAGAAGAATTCGCAATGCAATCATCAGATTGGATATTCATCTGCCTTCTGTTTTGACAAGTTGCATCTGAAGTGGCTGGAAGCATCGGAGCTCCGATGCACCTATCTCCTTCATTCGAACAAGGCTGAGCCATTACAGTTGGATGCTGAGACGCCCTGTGGCAGTAATTGCGTGGCATTGGCCTTTCTGTGAATGAGCCAGGCCGACCACAAACAGCCTTCTGAGGCGGCAGCACAGACACAAACGGGAACGAAGGGGGTGTTGTAGGCGATGCAGAAAGGCAGTTAGAATGTTCAGGCAACTCAGATGATGAAGAAGAATGTGCTGTTGGAGAAGAAGAGGAGGAGGAAGAAGAAGAAATAGAAGAGGAAGAAGCATATCTGATGGCACGAGGAGCACTGAATGGACGTAAAGCAGTTTTGGCTGTGAAATGCTTGCCAATGAAAGGCTGTCTATCAGCTGCAGAAGTGTCACATCTTTCACTCAAATGCTTTGCTTTTGAAGTTGGTGGATAGAAAACAGGGGAGATGGAATAAATACTGTTTGAACTTGGAGTCATCGCAGCAGAAGAAATAGAAGAAATAGAAGATAATGAAGATAATGAAGATGATGCGGATGGTGCAGATGTCGAAGGAGATGAACGAGACGGGAAGGAAGAAGCAGAAGCAAAACAACTCGTTCTGCTTGCTTGCGAGATACAAGGAATAGAAGACGTGAATGAAGATCTCAAAGACGGAGAAAAATGATTCGTCGATGAAATGCTTTGAATGGAAGAAGAAGAAAATGGAGAGGAAGCAGAAGTTGCAACAGTGCAATTGGCAGATGAGTCACACAAATGAGCTTTCTCTGCCATCTTCTTTGCCTTTTTCTGTGCAAATGGTTCTCCTATTAATAAAGATCGCTGCAAACTAAGAGATCGTCGAGCTAGTAAAAATGATGAAAAGAAGATAAAAATTGAAATGAAAAGAAAGCAGAATAATTAAACATTGAAATTCCAAATAAAATGTGAAGAGGAAAAATGATAATAAAATTACAGACGAAAAACAAAAACTTTGTGAAGCTGAAACGTTGCCACAAATGATTACTATTTCAACATTTCTTTGCCATCATTCGTCAAAAACAGCATTTCTCTGCATACCAAAATTTCTCTCTCTTTCATTTCTCCTCATGCGAGCCACCCATTCTTTCCTCAGCTCCTCTTCCTCTTTCTCCTCTTCTTTAATCTGCTCTTTCACATCCCTCTCAAACACTTTCCCTTTCTTCTCTGCTTCTTCATTCATCCTCACAGACAATGTCCTTTCCATCTCTCCAACTCTTTTCTTCACAAAAAATGGCGGCCGAGTGTGTTCTGCCAAAGGGTTGATATATAATCGACTTGAAGTTAAATCTTCTGTTGTTCCTTGTCTCGAAAGTGTCATTGGAGAAAAATTCAAGTTTCTTGATTGCTCATTGAAAAAGTTCATATTATCCAAACGCGGAACTGATCCGTATTGCACAGAGTTTGAACGACTAAAATCAAAATCGTTATCAATGCTTTTTGAATGATCAAAAGTGTAAGATCTTGATGTTATGGAATTTCTTGATTGCTTATCACGAGTGAAAGATCTACTTGTTTGAGAACCGAAAGGATGATTTTCTTGAAAATCGAAAGGTAAATTTGTAAAAGATAAGCTATATGGAGCGTCTTTCGACAGATCAGCTTCTGAAGATTTTCTTTCATACAAAGAATGCGAAAAATCATTTGGCATGATGGAAATAGAATTTGAAAGAAAATTGA
Source organism: Monocercomonoides exilis (assembly GCF_001643675.1). Lineage (NCBI taxonomy): Eukaryota > Preaxostyla > Oxymonadida > Polymastigidae > Monocercomonoides > Monocercomonoides exilis. Next base: position 406,209 of record NW_027150606.1, on the reverse strand, counting down.
CGCTTCTTGATGTTGGAACTTTTGCATAATGGTCGCAGCGATACAGCACACTATCAAAACGTTTCATGCTTCGTTTTTGTCGTTGGATTTGCCTTCTTTTTAATTCTTGCTCCATTTTAATTTCTTTTTCATCATTTTCCTGTCTTTTCATGTGCTTTTCCCACAAAATAGCATACATTTTCTTTTGAACATCAGCATTTTGTGTCTCAATTGATGAAGTTCTTTATGAATTTGAAATATCTGGAGAGAAAACAAAAAAGATTAGAATAAACAAACGCCATATTTGACGCAATTGGAAAAGGGGACAGAGAATCATCTTCTGTAAAAGTCGTGCTTTAAAAGCAATATAACAATAAGAACTTAACTCAAAACAATAAAAACAAATTGCAGCAAAACTTAATTCGTTCAGATAAATTTGTCTGAAAGGATTGATAAAAAGAAAAATCAAAAACATTTGATGTTGGTAAAAAATGAGTTTTATATTAACTTAGAGATGTTCATTCTAAAAATATGCATACATCACTGTATGGGCTTGTTATATCATTTATGCTTTCCATACAAAATCAGCTTTTAATTATGGGGATTTTTGATGTTGTATTTCAATAAAAAAGAAAATTTCATAAAGAAAACAAAATCAAGTGCACAAGAAATAAAGCATACTGGCCATTGAACTTTACCTGAAAATATTTTAAAAGGCAAAAATAAAAATAATTATTGACAAAAATTTCCTTTTTCACATGTATTTCAAGAAAATACAAATTCGGAAAGCATAATGTCAGTCGCATCAAATCAATAAGTTATTGAAAGTCATTCAAGAAAAGAACGATTTCAATCTATCTTCTTCTTCATTAACAGCTTTTTCATCATCAGGTTTCACAAAATATTTACCCTTAATATTCTTTTGTGTTTTTTGGTTTCTGCTTAACTGATTCAAATGCATAATATCCTTAAAATGTTCATATGAGCCTGTCCTTCTAATAATCTCTTCTTCCTCTTCCTCTTCCTCTTCTTTTTCCTTTCCTCCTCTTTTCACACGCTTATTTGCAGATGCTTGCTTTTTTTTGTTTGTTGCAGACTTGTTATGTTTTTGTTCTTTGTTAATTTGACTAACATCATCTTCAGAAATATCACCATCCATTGCATCATCTTCTGCCATCTTTGCATAATCATCGTCTTCCTCCCTCTCCTTCCTCCTCCTCTCCTCTTCTCTCCTCCTCATTTCCTCTTCATTCAGCACATCTTCATAATCTGATATCACATTCTGTATTCCATCCACAAGCACCATCTCCATCACTCCTTTCTCTTCTTCTTCCTCTTTTGCTCTTCTTCCTCTTCCTCTTCCTTCGTTTCTCGCTCTTTTTGGCTCTTCTGCTGCTTCTTCATCTAAAATGTTGATTGTGTTCCGACTGCTCACAGCTGTTGTGTGTGGACGAGGTGTCATTGAAGGAGCACTTCTTCGTGTGTGATTGGCAGAATAGCTGGACTTTGGAACTGAATTGGATTGCTTTGAGGAAGAGGAGGAAGAAGAGGAAGGACGAAGTGTTGAAGAGAACGAGGAGGAAGAAGAAGAAGGACGAATTGTAGAAGCAAGTGAAGCAGGAACACCAGCACCAAACAGAATTCCACTTTTCAGCTGATTTGGTGTGTTGATTTTGAATGAAGAAGAAGAAGAAGAAGAAGAAAGAACAGAAGACGAAGGGAATGAATACAATTGTGCAGAAGAAGGTGAAGATAACAAAGATGAAGAAGAAGAAGAAGTTGTTGTTGTTGTTTCTGAAGAAGAAGAAGACAAAGGCAGAGAAGACATTGCAGAAGAAGGATAAAAAACAGATTTCTGTTGTTGGCTATCAATTTTTATCTCATTCAATAAATGTATTCCAATCAGATCATCTTCATCTACATCTTCTTTTCCACCATCATCAGCATCATCATCACTTTCTTGAAATGCTTCTTCCTCTTTCTCTTCTTCTTTCTCCTCTTCATCCTCTTTCTCTTTCCTCTCCTTCTTCCTCTCCTTCCCGTTCTCCTTCAATCCATCTCCTCTGACTGTCATCAACAGCACATCCAACTCTTCCTCCATCGCCTTCTCTCGTTCAGCATCGCCTTCCTTCGCCAAAAGCGCCCCGACTCTTTCGTCGTCTTCCCACAACATCGGCAGCACCTCTGAATTGTCTGAATGTGCATCCTTTTGAGTGGAGAGGGGCATTTGTGACTGTGTTGTGTGTTTGATTGGCTGATGAGGAGAAGAAGGATGAGGTGTGTTTTGAGAGGGACGAGGGCGGCCGAAGGAAGTGCTGCCAGATGAGAGAGACTGAGGAGTGGATGGCAGAAGATGCTTCTTTGGAGTGACTGGAATGGAACGGGTGGAAGAAGAAGAAGAGGAAGAGGAAGAGGAAGAAGAGGAGGAGGAGGAGGATGTATTTAATGTTGAATGAGAAGTATTTGTATGAGCAGATGAATGAATTGATTGTGATGGCTGCAATGAAGAAGTGTGCTGTGTTAGAATGGCAGGCTTTTTATCTTCTTTGTCTCGAAGAGATGAATCTTTTGTTAAATTCATTTCTTCATTGCGATCGCCTTCCTTTGCACTTCTCCTTCTTCCTTCCTCTCCTTCTTCATCATCTTCTTCTTCATTATCTTCCTCCTCATCACTTAATTCATCTTCATTTATTTCTTCATCATCCAATTTATAATTTCCCTCTTCTTTTGATGGCTCAGCTGTTTCTGTTGTCTTTTCAGGTAAATTTGAATAATTTTGAGGAGCATTCAACTCAACACTCGAAGCAGAAGCTGTCTGAAATGAGTCAACAATCGACAGACGATCAATCAGAGACTGAAGTGGCGATATTGTTTGAGCATTTGAAGAAGAAGAAGAAGCAGATGCAGAAGAAGAAGAAGAAAATGATGATGATGATGATGAACTTGCTGATGATTTCTCCTTCTGACTCAAAAGAGGCTTAGCAGACTGAATAATTGGCTGAACACTTCTGTTTGTTTGAACACTTTTCTTTTTGGGTGAAATGGCAGCTGATGAAAAAGCTGGTCTTTTTGGAGAGGCAGAACGAGCGTCATTTGACGAAGACAGAACTTCATCTGCACTGTGGATGCCTCTTCTGACTGCTGAGTTGTGGTGAGAAGAAGACAACTGGCTCTGAACAATCGCTGAAGAAGAAGAAGAGGAGGAGGAGGAGGAATTTTGAGTCTTTTGTGATTGAATGGATGAAGGTGTTGATTGGGATGAAGTGTTCAGCGAGTGATGTGGCTGTCTCGATGGAGGTGTTTGCGAACGAACTTTTGAAGGATGAAGTGAAAGTGAAGAAGAAGTTGAAGAAGCAGAAGCAGAAGAAGAAGAAGAGGAGGAGGAAGCAGAAGGAGAAGATGAATAAAGTGTTGTTGTGTTGAGAAGAGAAGATGAAGTGGAAGAAAACGAAGATCCACGCGATGCACGCCGAACAGAAGGCGACGAATGAGAAGGAATTGAAAGAGAAGAGGCAGCAGAAGAAGACAAAGAAGAGAGAAAAGAAGAGTCAGCTTTCTCCACATTGATTGGAGGAAGACGCGGAGAAGAAGGGGAAACGGGGCGAAGATTGGAATTTGCAGAAGAAGAAGAAGAAGAATTTTGAGCGTGAAGAAGTTGTGGGATGTTTGGATTAGCTGGCGAAGATGGAGATGGAAATGCGAAAGATGAAGTGGAAGCAGAAGAAGCTGCAGAAGAAGAGGAAGAAGAAGAAGGAAAAGAAGATTTTTCAAGGCTCTGACGAAGTATTGGCGATGTTGGCCTTCCTCCAAATGAGCTTCTTCTTCTCTGTTCGTCTTTCGACATCGCTCTCATTTTTGGAGTTGCCATTGGAATCCAATCACTTCCTGTAGCATCTTCTTCATCAGCTTCTCTCCCTTCTTTTTTCTCCCTCTCTTTCTCTTTCTCTTTCTCTTTCCTCTCCCACTCTTTCAGTCGCGTTCTGAATCCCGTCAGTGACTCCAAAGACGGTGGCTTCATTGCCAGATCGCTCAGCTCCTTCATTTTCTTTACGAACTGCTTCGTTTCTATCTCAGCTGATGTATTCATCATTATGGCCTCGTTAATTTCCTCAATCTCTCCTTTTAGCAGCATGTTCTCGCTTTGAAATGTTTCCTTTAGAGAATGGATAAGCTTTGGAGTTAAAAACGATAAAGTGACTTGACGAGGGAGTGATGGAGGTGTGGGAGCACTTCGAAAATTTTCAAAATTTTGAATATATTTTAAAAAAAAAAGTAATTTGATGAAATCAAGTGAAAGAACAACAACATCTTGAATACCGAGGTGTTGATGGAATCCCACCCGAGAGGGAAAGTGCACTGCTTGGGCGCGAGAAAGTTGATGACATCCGCAATGAAGAAGCAGTTGAAGGTCTTTGCACATTTGTTGCTTCATTGGCAGTCAAATAAGATAACAAGTTTTTGTCAGAAGAAAGAAAAGGTGGCTTAGATATGATGCTGCTAAGTGCTTCAATAGCGATATTGTCTTCAAAACGTGAAGTGAATCGCTTTGAAAAAGTTGAATTTATTATTATGAAAATTAATATTAATCCAAACTGCACTTATCCTCTTTAAAAATAGTAAAATGTCTTGCTCCAAAATATCTCTTTCTTTAGAAAAAATAGGTCTATAAAATGAATTGCATTTGCGATATTTCTAAAAGTCAAAATATTTTTGATAAATCAAACCTTGGCTTTGGCTCAATAGGGGTTTGAACTTTTTGTGCCACAAACTCTTCATACTTTCCAGATATCTCTAGTAATCCAATTAATTCTTTATAAAGACTCTTTATGAAAATATTAAGTTAAAAACAATAATTGGTAAGGATATTAAACCTCATTTTCATCAATTAATCTTTCTCCAATCAAGTGCTTAATTTCATGCCTTTCAACAACTGGTATTTTTTCCTTCAATTGATCCCAAAAAAGAATCAATTGTTCCATTGATTCTTCCATAAATCCAAAAAGAAAAAACTAAATGATAAACAGATTTCAGAATTAAGGGATATTTTTGTTTGAAGTGAAACAACTGATAACTTAACTCAAACAACAAAAAAACGCAAAATCCAACAATGAAAACGAAAATCAATTATTTTCCATAAAATTAACAAATTCAAAAACCTGGCTTACATTGGCCAGTGTTTGAATTTTGGATTAATACTTGAAATGTATCTAACAATTAAATCATCTCTTTCTTCTCTCAGATGCTTTAATCTTTTGTATGATGCTTCTCTCTAAAAAAAGTTAATTCATAATTTTAAAAGTCCATCAAATGAGAATTTTTGTTTGCGAAGAAGAGCTGAATTATATGAATCCCAATAAAAAATGAACAAACTCTTAATAATTGTCTAAGATCATCAACAGTCGAATAAGGAAGCCGCAAGGTTCGCTGAAACTCCCTATTTGTCCTCAGATATGTATCCAATGCATTCAGTGAGTTCTTAATTGTCTCGTCAACCCATTTCGAGTGCAACTCTCGCTTCACATGTTCAAAGGGAATGTCATCATAACCGTCTTTTTCACTCAGATCTTGCGACTTCTGCACCCAATCGTTAGAAATGCCAATCTTCTTTCTCTCCGAATCAAGAAGTTGCTTCCATTTTGTTGCAGATTTGTGCTGAAGAGAAGTAATTTTTGCTTCGAATATCTCCTTCATTTCTTCAACAGTCAGTCGCTTGCGAACAGCCCAACTTTCTGGGATAACAAGAAGTGGATTTACAGGCTTTGAAAGATATGAGCTAATTAACGAAGAAGAAGATGATGATGTGGTTGATGATGAATCATTTGATGAATGAACTGAACTATTCTCTTTTGAAGTGTCGTCAGATGTTGTAGATGATGAAGAAGAAGCCGATGATGATTTGGAATTTGAGAAGTTATCTACAATTTCTTCTTCTGATTTTTCTTTAACCTCAAATCCAACAGCCTCTTCAAAAGTTAAATAAGGCACAGTTATCACTTCATCTAACAAAAGTCGAAATCTTTCTCGTGCTTCTGCTTTAAGTTTCTCCTCTTTTCTACGTTTTTCATCTCGCTCTTGGTATTTATCTTTTGTTTCTGATTCACTTCTATCAGAATTTTCACTACTTATTTCTCTACGATGAGTTCTTTCTCTTGAAGAAGAACGGCGAGATGAATGTTTTGATGAGTACGTGCCATACTTTTTATCTATGTACCTGTCAAACAATTTTTGTCGCGTTTCATCATTATCAATTGCTTATTGCGAAATATTTATGAAAAATAGTATTAAAAATCAAATATTTAAAAAAAATAAAATATATACCAAGATATCGCTTATCACGCGATGCAAGCGATTTGAAAGATCTCCAAGAAGTTGAATCTCGAACTTTTAATTCAGATAGAAGATCCTTCAGTCAATTATAAGAATTATAGTTAAAAAACAATTTTTAATGCTATAAAAACAAAATCTTGCATACATAAAAGTCTGCATATGCGTCTTTTGATTTTTCTTAAAATTTAATGATAAAAAAATGTTGAAACATATCTATTAATTTGCAAACCGCGTGACGAGCTCATTATTCTTCAAAAGACAAACAAAACAATGGGAAAAATGTGAAATTTCGAAGTGGGATGAAATGATTTTAAATACATCTTTCAAACAATTTTATGAAAAAAGGTATTAAGAACAAAAAAAAAAAGTTTTATTTAATTTTCTTTCTGCTTTTATTCAGGAAGAAAAATGGATATTAACTCTATTGGATTTAATTTATCTTCCCAAGTTTTATTTTTAAATTCAATTTGCACCCCTTTTGATTCATACGAAATCCAAACTCCTATTAGTGGTGGTCCACCTTTTCTATCTGGCTCTCCAAGTCTGTTAAAAGTAAAATTTATAAAAATAATAATATTGTACAAAGAACTGAGAAAAAATGCACACAATCGAACGACATCAGAACTTGTCATGCTCATTGTTAAGTTGAGCGGTAATTCGCCTTCAAAAAGGTATGAAAACAAAGTATTATTCGAGTAAATCATTTGCAAATGAGGAAAAAACCTTTAAATTTCTGAAACCCATCCTTTCCTTCGTTGTACAGAAAGATGGTTTGAATTTTAGATGTTTTCCCATCAAGAAATATTGAAATTCCATTTTGTTTGAAATTTCTGAAACAATCATTATTTGAATATCTTTTTTCTATGTCGAAAAATTTCCCGTATAATTCATAAATTGAAATTATTTTAATTATTAATTATTATTAAATAACCTTCGACTTTGAAATTACCGATAATTGCAAATTTTAAAATACACAACTAAAAAATCAAACAAGATCCAAGTTTGCCACAAAAAGATGTTACAATGGAATCTTCAAATTTTTTACCCAACAAACGATGAAGATCGGTATAATCGACTTGCTTAGTTGTTGCCATTCCCCGATAGCACAGTATTTTATTGAATTCAATAATTTCAAAATTTTTATAAAGGTTCACATTTTTATTTTTTTTTTTTAAGAGATGACAACAAAATTCAAACATAAATTTGCAAAAAATAAAAAATACAACCTAATTATAAAAAATAAATAAGTGCACATATGAAATCACAATGACAAGAAAAAGAAACGATTATTTGTAAAAAAAAATTATTATTTTAAAATAATCAATTATTTTCGTAAACTACTCATAACAGATGAGCAGGAATATTTGTAATGTGATACATATAAATTAGAGAAAAATCATGTCCACATAACAGGTCTATCTGCTTTATCTTTCTTGAAAGAAGATCTCTTCATCTGCTTCATCACAATAATCTTTGCTGTAGCTCCAGTATCACCAATCCCAATCTAAACATAAAAACAGAATAAATAGCATTATAAAACCAATTTTTGTAAATAGTCGAAATGTCAAAACAAAGTTTGTTGCACACCCCAAATTGACATGGAACAGGAATATTTGTAAAGTAAACAGGCTGTCTCTTTCCGTCGACAAAGAAAAGAAGTGTCTTTTTCTTTGTATCAACTTCCATTCCCATCTGATTCACTGAACTCCACGGAACATTTCCTCTGTAAGAGTCTACTGGTGCTTGAATATAACCTTCTGTGTAGTATGCAACAGACGAGGAATCGCCAAAGCAGGAATCTACTCCTAATGACCAAGGATAGCTGCAAAGGCCAATAAGCGGAGTCCATCCCATCCCGATGGCTCCTTTGATCTGAAATTCCACATGCCATATGCCTTTCTTCATTGCTTTGTCCACCAGCGCCATGCATCCCAAAGTCCCTGGCCATGTTGCCAAGTTCTTTTTAATTACAACATATGAACTATGCCCAGGGGCAAATCCACAGGCTGGTTCTAAAGTTCAGATTAAATGTAATGAAAAGTCAAAACAACAATTGTACATGTCAAATACAATTTTTCTTGATATAGGTCATACTTTTCATGGGCTTCATTTTTTTAACTTTTCCTGATTTTTTCGTTTTTGAATCTGAACTTGAATCATCAGAAGAAGATGAACCGCTCGAACTATCATCATCGGAATCCGAACTGGAGCTTGAGCTTGAATCTTTTTCTTCATCTGAATCCGAATCAGATTCCGAATCCGAATCCGAATCTGAATCTGAATCGGAGTTTTCGTTTTCTGATTTGTCTGATTTATAGCTTTTCTTTTCCTTTTTAGCTTTTGACTTTTTCGTTTGTTCTGAATCAACTGCTGTATTTGATTCATTTTCTCCATTCTCGTTCAATTTTCGTGACTTTTCTTGAAGAAGTTTGAAAAATTCATTTAAATCTCTTTTTGGATTTTCTTTTGGTTCTTCAAATTTTTGTTGCTTCAAGCAATCTGGCAGCTCGGACTCCGTTTCAAAAGGCATGCTTTCTGAAAATAAGAAAGCATTCGATAAAATTTCAGAAAAAATAAAACCAGCAACATACTAACATCATCCGTTAGCATCGACAAAAGAGGAGTTGAAGATGCTGAAGTCATTTCAAAATCTTTGTGCAGCATATCGATAAATTTGTCTTTAGATTTGTCTGTGAGCAAAAGTCTTAAAGTTCGCCCTGTCTGAGATAAAATAAAAATCATTTTAGCCCTTATTCCAGGTGAAGATGGAAGATCTTTTAATCCGAGCGCCAATAGCAAATTTTCGGTTGATAATGTTTGGCTCGACATTTAACTTTATTTAATAAATGCTTTGAAACTAATGAGTGCCAAATTTTCACAGTTATTGGATCTTTTCCACAACATTTTTATTTATTAGCGGAGAATTTGTTTTTTTGAAACTTGTATTTTTCTCAAACAAATTCTGATTATTCTCCATTGAGACATTTTATTTATGTATTCGCACAACATTTAAAAATTCCATATCAAACAATTAATACAGTTTCATCTTTAATATTCCTTCTCCAACTGTAATCTATTTTAAAAAAAATATATTTTCAACAAAACAAGATATCACAAAAGCAAATTAATAGCAATCCAAAATGAAGAAACAATACTAATGTGAGACAGAAGGCATCAGATGCCATTCGTCAGATGATATTTGCGACAAAGAAAAACCAGGAGATGAAGCAAAAAGATGAGGAGATACGTTTGTTGCTGCTGTTGTTGTTGAAGATGACTGAGAAGATTGAGAGCAAGTGGCAGATTTGGTTGAACTGGACTTGTTTGGATGGAGTGGAGGAAGGCGGGTGTGCATCAGAGAAGGAGAAGATGAACGCGAAGCAGATGAGCCAACAGCAGGTGATTGAGAACGGCGAAGAAAGACAGTTGGAGTTGGAGTGGAGGAATAAGAAGGACGAAGTGAAGAAGAAGAAGAAGAAGATGTTGAAGATGATGATGATGAAATGGTAGAAGGCGATGAAGTGAATGGGCGAGCAGAGGTAGAAGCGCTTTTGAGGGGCAGCTGAGTTGAAGTGGAAAGAGGAGGCAGATGAGTCACAGAATGGCGTTGTGTGTTTGTGGAGAGCTGTCCTTGCGAAGTGAAAGGACGAGAATTGACAGATGAATTGACAGGCGAATGGAAGGAAGATGAAGGAGAGAGGAAAGACGGGGAAGAAGAGCGGAAGAGAGCAGAGGAAGGGGAAGAAGAGGAAGAAGAGGAAGAAGACGATGAAGGAATGGAAGGTGATTGCTTTGTGGATGGATGAGATGATGGAATGTTGAGCGACTTGCTGACGCAAATTGAATTGTCAAGTGGATGAGAAGATGAAATGAAAGAAGAAGAAGATGATGATGATGAAGAGGTTTGTTGTGTGGGATGGGGTGAAATGGAAGTTGAATCAGATGAAACACATTCATTTCGAGAAGAGGAAGAAGAAGAAGAAGAAGAAGTTGATGATGATGATGATGATGATGATGATGATGATGATGGTGAAAAAGATGCAAAAGGAGAAACAGAACGAGTGGGGGTCAAAGGAAGAGCAGAAGATGGCTGCGAAACAGAATGTGTATGAATCGAAGGAAGAAGAAGGAAGTCATCAAGCATATCAAAACTTCTGTCTTCTTTCTCCTTCAAAAATCCTTTTGCATTCACAGAAGAAGGAGAAGAAAAAGGAAATGAAGCAGAAGCAGAAGAAGAGGAAGAGAAGGAAGATGGCATGAATTCTGAAATGTTAATTGTCGAATCTAAAATGGGTACTGTAGAATTATCTCGTGTCTGATTGGATGAAATGTCAGAAGAAGAAGAAGAAGAAGAGGAGGAGGAGGAGGAGGAAGATGATGATGAAATGGTTCCATTTGGTTGAAGTGATTTGTCTGGCTGTTGTGGTGTTGTTGTGCGAATGGCACCTGAAAAGCACAACTGATTGCTTTGTGAAGCGTCTGAAAAGGAAGAAGAAGAAGAAGAAGAGGAAGAGGAAGAGAATGATGATGATGATGAATGAGGAGGAGGCGTGAATGAATATGAAGATCTAACCATAGAATTGTTTTCTCTCCCGTTCATTCCATTCAAAAAGCTCCTCGTAATCAACCTCATTGTCCTGCTTTGCGTTTCTGCTGTTTCTGTTTGTGAGCGCTTTCCGATGCAAAAGTCATCCAGCGACGAATCAACAGAAGTTCCAGCAGCCAAACTGCTTTTGTTGCCTTTTCCTCCTTCCTTTTCTGTGTTTGTGATGTTTTGTTTGTTCTTCTGCTGTTTTTTACTTCTTTGCAGATGCGCATTCAAATCTCTCTTCAGCCTTTCTCTCACTCTCTTCTCTTCGAGTCGTGGGTTGCCTTCATCGAATCTGTCACGCTTCGTTCTTTCTCTCTCTCTCCTTCTCTCTCTGTCTCTTCTCCCATCTTCATCATTTTCTCCCTCTTCTCCTTCTTCTCCTTCTTCTGTTGCATCTCCTTTTGTTTTCGCTCCTTCCTTCGTCAGAAACGATATCCTCATCAATGGAAGATCACTTGCATCTGATGATCCTTTCATCCTGCCTACACCATCACCCACAGTTCGATTTACCAACACAGAAGAAGGAAAAGAAGAGAAAGAAGGAAAAGAAGTAAAATCCTTCCCTTTCCCTTTCCCTTTCTCTTTCCCTTTCTCTTCTCCCTTCTTCCCCAGCTTCGAACTGACAATTGCGTCGAGCAGCCTTCCCTTGTCGCTTTCATTCGCCCAGAATGCCAACTGATTCATCGCATGTGCCAAAGACTCCTGCAGTTCTTTTATCCCCTTTTCTGTCTCTCCTCCCCGTGCTATCCGTCTGTTTGTGCGCAGAATGATGCTGTTGAGCACCTCCCTCTCATTCACAATGCCCTCACAGCTTTCCCTCTCTTCATCAGCTGCTTCGTCTGAAGTGGTTTTCTCTTCTTGTTTCTCTGCTGTTCTTTTTGGGTGTGTTTTGGAATTGTCTTTGGCGTTGAGTATTTCTGACAGAATTGCTGCGAAGGAGGAAGAAGGAGGAAGTTGTGGAGATAGCAATGTTGGAGGGATGTTATCGGAAGAGGATGAAGAGGAAGATGTTGAAGAAGAAGAAGAAGATGATGATGATGGAGATGTTGGAGAAAGAATAACAGGAAAATTGGAGGGAAAATATTGTTGAGAAGATGAAGATTGTTTTGGAGAAGTTACATCCAATGGAAGGCTGGGTGATGAACGTGATGAAACAGCAGAAATAGGAGAAGACGAAGAAGGCGAAAGAGGTGCAAAACGAGGAGGAGATTGAGAAGTGCTGCGAATTTGTGAGTTGTTTGGCATTCTCTCTTGACTTGTGTTGCTGATATCAGATGCAAAAGGAGAAGAAGAGGAAGAAGAAGAAGAAGGTGAAAGAGGAGAAAGAGGAGAAGCCAATTGAGCATTTGAAGAAGGATCCGCTGTTTCTTCATTCCCTTCATTCATTTCCTTCATCTCATTCCTTTCATTCACATTGTTTCCCTCTGCCATTGCTTGTTCTCTCGCAAACAGAGCAAATTTCGGGTTGTCGAGCAGCCTCCTCTCCAGCACTCGCGTAATATGGTTAGAATTTAAGTGCATCTGCCTCGTCAGCCACGTGCAGTCCTTCTGAATTCTCCCTCGTTCCTCGTCCATTTCTCTGTAGAGCTCTCTAAACAGCCTGCTGATCTCATACACAGGAACCAACGCCTGCTTCTTCTGCTGCAGCTGAGGCTGTGCTTTGAGGAGGGATGAGAGGCTGTCGTGAAGAGAAGAGAGAGAGAGAAGGACGACTGCTTGCATCACTTTGAGGGCTTTGTCTATGTCTCCATTGGCGCTGAGTGTCTGCCGCATGGAAGGAAGCACTTCTTTCTGGCGGAGAGAGAAGAAGGCATCGATGAAGGGGGTGAGGAAGTGCTGGGGAGAGAAGGAGGAGACAGGAGGACAGGAAGAAGAGGAAGAAGAGGAGGATGAAGAATTGTTATGAAGAAGAGGCTGATGATAATGTTGTTGTTGTTGTTGTTGTTGTTGTTGTTGAGTGTTGTATGAATGCTGTGGAGCGGATGGGAATGCTGGATTGATGTCTATCTGTTGTATTTGCATTCTGCCTTCGGATTCTCCTCTTTTCTCTTCTCCTTCAATTTCGCCTTGTTCTTTCACATTTGCTGTCATTTTTCCTTTCCCATTTGCAACAGCAGCAGAAGAAGACGAACGAGACAACGTTTTTGTTCCTCTTTCATTTTCTGCTGAAAAGCCATTCTTATCCATTTGAGTATTTATTTGTGTGCCTAATTTGGAAGATGAGAACATCCTCGTTCCAATCGTCTTTTCCTGCTCGCTGCTGCTGCCTTGTTCTGATTCTCCTTTGGCAAGATTATTGGTTGAATGTTTTGCACTTCCTAAATTGAATCCCTGCTGTTCATTTTGAGTGTTTTCTGCATTTTCCTCATTTTCATTGAAATTTGACTGTCCATCAGAAGATATGTTGTTCCATCCATTTGGCGATGTAATGTTATCTGCCAAATCAGAAGAAGAAGAAGAAGAAGAATTCAATTGAGAATAACTCAATGTTCGTTGTTGAACATTCCCATTCTCTTGTTCTTGTTCAGTTTGTTTGCCATCTGAGTCTTTCTTTCTCGTTTCGTCTTCTTCTTTTCCTTTTGAAGTCGAATGCCTTCTAAACTCTCTCTCTTCTTCTTCTTCATTTCTTCCACCTCTTTCTCCTATTCCTATTCCTTTTCCTTCTTTCTCTTTCTCTTCTCTTTCATCTCCTTCACCATCCAAATGATTCTCTCCTTCTTTCTCATAAATGTGCTGCTTTTCATCAAAAACATATCCTCTTTCTCTCAAAAGTCGATCAAGCTTCCTTTTTTTTATGTTATTTTCTCTTTTTTCTTTCGACTCTTTCTGTTTAACTTCATCGTCTTCTTTGCTTTCTTCTTCATCCTTCTCTTCCTTCTCTTCTCTTTCTTCATCTCTTTTCATCTCTTTTCTCTCGAATTCTTCTCCTCCTCTTCCTTCTCCCTCTTTTCCTTCCTCTTCATCCTCATAATCTGACTGATGTGTCGAATAAAATGAAATCGAATGCGAAAGAAGCGATTCTCCACTCAAATCGCTTCTGTTTGTGCTGCTTTCTCCGTCTTCGCTGTGCAAATGACGTTTTTCTGATGATTTTGAGAAGAACGAGTCAGAAAAGGAATCAGATGAAGAGTCCGATGAGGAATAAGGGAAGTCAGAGAAAGAAGAAGAGGAGGAGGAGGAGGAGGAGGAAGAGGGCGAAAGATCGCTGGGAGAAAGAGGAGAAGATGGAAATGGGGCAGAATTGTCAGAAGAAGAAGAGGAAGATGATGAGGAAGAAGAAGATGATGATGAAATGATAGATAATGTGTCTTTTCCTATTCTTCTTCTCCGCCTCTTCTCATCATCTTCTTCTTCTCCCTCTTCTTCTCCATTTTCGCTTCTCTTCCTTCTCTTCCTTTTCCTCCTCTCATTCTCTTTCATTTCTTTCTCTGATTTTCTGTGTGGTGTCATTCGTCTTTGTTTATTCATTCTTTCTGTTTGCTCTTTTTTTTTGTTCTCTTCCTCTTCTTCTTCTCCCCTTTTTGTTCTTTGATTTTTTGAATGTTTCCTTTTCCTTCTTTCTCTTTCTCTCTTCCCATCCAATCCTTCATATTCTCCTTCTTCTTTCTCATCTCCATTTGATTCAGCACTTTCACTGATAATTGATCCTTCTCTTTCTCTTTCTCTCTCTTTCTCTTTGTGTTTTCTCTTTTTCATTCTTCTGATTTCATCTGCTGTTGCTGCTCTGTTAAACTCTCTTTCCTTAACAACACCAAATCCCAAATCAGATTCAGAACTAGAATTTTCTTCTCCTTCTCTTCCTTCTCCTTCTCCTTCATCTTCTCCTTCCTCCTTCATTCTCTTTCTTCTCTTTCTTCTTTCCTTTTCATCCTTTTCATCCTTCCCTTCCTTCCCTTCCCTTCTTCCCTTCTTTCTCCTCCCCATTTTCATTCCTCCTGTTGTCACTGCTCTTCCGCTGTTGTATGCAGCTTCAATCTGCCTCTCCCTCTCTTTCGGTGACAAACCCTTCAAATCAACAACATTTCCATCTTCATCCACAACTTCAATTGTTCTCTTCAGCTTTTCATATGACCGCTCATCAAAATCTGAATCATCCCTTTCAGCAGAAGCAGAAACACCTGCAAAAGAACGAGGAATTGGCCTGTCACGAGATCTGATTCCTTCTTCATTCCCTTCATCATCCTCATCTTCTCCTCCTTCTCCTTCTCCTTTCTTTGTGCTTCTTCTGCTTCTGCTCCTTCGTTCCTTCCGTTCTCGTTCCCATTCGTCGATTCTGTTCTTCCTCTCTCTCTTCTCTTCAGCCAGCGCACTTGCTTTCATCAGCATCTTCAGCAGGTCCGCTCTCCTCCTCATCAAAATATCCACATTTACTTCATTCGTTCCAAACACAAAATTTCCTTCCTCGTCTTTTTCCTGCTCTTCTGCAAAGATCTCATTCACAACTGAATCAGCTGAAAATGGAGGCTGCGAGAAAAGCAACTCGTCTTCTTCAAACTGATCATTGGCATTGCCTTTGGTGCTTCCGTTTTCTGTTATGTCGTCTTCATCTCCTTTTGTATTTAAATGAGAATCCAATAACATATTTAGAAAAATATTCACAAGTTAATAAATTGCAATCAAATATAAAAAATTAAAACGAAAGCAATAATATGATTGAAATATGTTTATCTCTCATAACTACATATTTGCATAAACAAATTCATTCTTCCATACTCTCACTCATATTCTCTCTTCATCAATGAGAAAATAGCACAAACCTTTCTGCATCAACAGTGGTGAATGCACACTCAGCGACTTGGCTGATCTTGCTGATCTCTCTCTGCTTCTCCATTCTGCTCGTGACGACGAGGCAAAAGGCGATCTGGGTGTTCTTTCGCTTCCACTCGCCTCGTCTCTCTTGTTTGTTGTCTGCACAGCCACACTCACTCTCTCATCAAACCTGAGAATTTCATCCAGCTCTGCCAGCGACAGCGACGAAGAGACAAAAAGTGGATCGTCCAGAAGGAGAGAAGAGGCTGAAGAAGAAGAGGAAGCAGAGGAGCTGGCTGAGGCAAGTATCATTCGGATCTGCTCATCTCCGCCAAACGACTGCATCTGCCGCAGAAGCAGCTGAATTTCGCCTCTTTTCTCCTTCAGCCGCACTGCCATCCGCTTCATCCTCCCTTCAATCTGCGCCTTCTCATACAGCACCCGCTCTGCTTCTGTCCCTCTCTCTCTCTCTTTCTTCTTCTTCGCATTCTTCTCCTTCCTTTCAGCGTCTTTGTCTCCCTCTCCTCTGCCATGTGTGCCTATCACCAGGCGGTTCAAGTGCTCTTCATAAATCAGCTGAAGCTCTTTTCGCTCTCTTTCTTTCTCGTTTATCTTCGTCTGCAGCTCAATCAGCGTCTCTTCCAAGGCTTGTGTGTTCTTCTGCATCAGAAGCAGTTTCTGTCGCTGCTGAAGAAAAAATAAATCGCGTTTGGAAGGTTTTTTGTCTTTCTCGTTTGTTTCATCTTCCTCTTCCTCTTCATCTTCTGCTTCTGCTTCTTCTTTTGTTTCACTCTGAAGAAGTCTTTTTCCCATCGTCTTTCTTGTGTTTTTCTTGTTTTTGAAAGCTCTTTCTTTTTCTTCAGCTTCGCCTTCTTCGTTTGCTTTGTTGGCTTCTTCTTCTATTTCTGACTGGCGAAGTTGGATCACTCGCTCAATATTCTGAAGTTCTGAAAGAAATAAAAAAGAATAAATTATGAAACATGTTCAAAATGCATACACAAATTAGAATAAATTAGGGAGGAAAATAGTATTATTTTAAAGTGAAAATTAAAATAAAAATCCAAAAACAATAAGATTATTTTTTAGATACGATTGAAAAGAAATTGTTTTGTGGGTTTGATTGTTTCGTTCAAAAATCATTAAAAAATCGTTTAAATTTCGAACTTTTTTGAAAATATTTCTTTCTCTTTCATTCTTTCTTTCTCTTTCTATTCTAATCTATTGTTAATTTTGTTTCTCTTTTAAAATCCATTTCCAGCATACCACTTGCTTGTTTCTGCACCTCAGTCCATTTCTCCCATATGCAACTGATTTCCTCGCTCAGCTGCTTAATCCAAGCTTCAATGCTGTCGAGCTGCTCTTTCTTTTCCTCTGCTTCAATTTCGCGAACACGAATGGGATATTCCTCACCAGCTCCCTCTTCTTTGTCGTCATCAACGCTTTCATTTTTTCTATCATTCGCTTTTGCTTCAGCTTTTGAGCTTTCTTCTTCATCAATTTTTTCCTTTTCAATGGAAGCATCACCTTTTCCATCTTCCATATTATTTTCAGGTAATTCATTTAAGCTATTTTTCTCTTCTCTTTTTCTATCTTTGCTTCTTTCTCTATCTTCCATCGCATTGAGTGGAGTGAGCGACAACAAAGGCGTTGCATCTGAAGTCGGAGTATTCACAGAATGTGATAAAGATACTGGAACCTGTATAATCGGATGTTTATGCACTTGTTCTTTCAAGCCGTCCTCTTTTTGACTTTCCTCGTTTTTTTGAAATGAAACAGGGTTTGAAGAAGATTCCTTCAAATTAATGTCGCTTGCTGATTCAAATTCGTTCATAGATCCGTTAGCATTTTTTGCATCTTTCAAAACAGCAAAGCTGTTATCAAAAGGAAAAGAAGAAATATCCGTCAAAGTAGGAATTGGTTGCTTTGACACGCTGTGGTCACTCAGCCATTCATTCAATTCACTCAACATTTCTGATCTCTCTTCAAATCGTAAATTTCCAATAAGAGTCGAAATGCTCAAACGAAGTTGAGATAAAAACAAGTCGTCTCCTCCTTTGAGATCATTGGCATCGCTTTTAGCAAGATTAAATTCTGGAAGAGCATAAACTCTTATTTTTGAAGTTTCTTCATTTCCTTCGATTTCCATAAGTTGTCGAAGATCTTTAGACAACAGCGCTTCTGCTTTTTCAATGCACTTCTGTGCTCTTGTCTTTGATTCCGCAGCCTGTTGCTTTTTTTGAGCAATTTCAGCTTGCGTTAGAAATTTTGGATTCACTTTTTTATTTCAGATAAATAATATTAATACATTTTATAAAATGACCCACAAAGAAAAAACCTCTGAGATATCCTGGAATTATTTTCGGTGTTGGATTCTTTCTTGAAAAGATTTGAGCATCCATTTTCCCATCATACACATGTTGACGTCTTTTTGTTGCATTTTTAATGGAACTGCAATTTCAACGCACATTTCATAACAAAATAGCAAAAAATTAAAAAAAAAATTACTAAAATCTTTCAGGATAATGATTGCAAACTAATTTTCAGATTCTTTTTGTTTTGAATTTTTTGCTCGAAGAGCCCTTTCTCTTAAAGACGTGACAAAATCAGATGCTTCATCTGACATTCTTCAAATAAAAATATAATGAATATTTTGTTTTTATTAAATTGCAAAAAAGAAAAAAAACTCAACATTTTTATCCCAAAAGAAAATATTTCATTGAAAAGATTTTTTGGATAACACAACATTTTGTTAAAAATTAATGATAAATCAATCACACGTATGAATGAAACTTATTATTTTGTATTGAGATGGTTTTTTCTTTTATTCTTTCGTTCTTTCTTTCTTTCTTTCTTTTTTGCAAAAAAATATCAAATATAGATATCGCATAAGATACCGGACATCGCACAAAATACCGGACAAGATCTAATTCACAACAACTGTTAGAGGAATAATTCTGACAATTTTCCTCAAAATACATCTCATCAGGACAAACTCATTTGATAAACGAAACTTAATGAATAGCTACATTTGTGCTCAGAATAAAATATTTTTAAAATCTCGGAAAAATAGGATTTTGAGTTTCTCCGAGATTTCGATATATATTTTTTCTGAGCTCAAGCGAAGCTATTTGAAAAGTCTCGTTTATCAATTGAGTTTGAATCATTGAGATGAATTTTGAGGAAAATAGTAAGAATTTTTCTTCTTACAGTTGTTGTGAATTCGATCTTGTCCGGTATTTTGTGCGATATCTGTTATCGTTTTGTTGAATTTTCAAAATTTTCAAAAAGTTTCATATGGAAATTTATTTTTGAAAAGTCGCTATAGATCAAAAATTGGCATGTTCCAAGTATGTGGACCATCGATAAAAAATATTTCTTATATCGTAACCGAAAGAATATGTTATATAAATGAATAATAAATTAGTTTAATTTGTCGAAAATGCATTGTTTGAAACTTTCCATTTTTCATTTGATCTATCCCATAATTATTTTTTTAAACTTTCGTGTTTTTATTTAATATTTTTAATGAAGGCTTGGAGCTTTATCATCTCATAACAAGTAATTTTATAGTTTTATTTTTTATTATTTGCTTTTATCTTTTTGATATATTTTCACATCATCATTTTTGACAGTTATTATTCAAAACAAATTAAATCTTTGTGTTTTATTTATTTTTGTTTGTTTCTTTTTCAAAAATTTGGATCTGAATTACGTTGAATGAAAGCATACTTTTATTAACTGATGTTCAACAATATTTGAACAACTGGTAAATTTTTCAAACTGAATTTAATCAAGAACTTTTATGGAAGAAATCCAGAGAATTGTTAAGAGCAAGCATCTGTTCCTGTGTGAGTTTTGATATAAGTATGGCTTGCACTTGATTATGAATTTGGTGATTGTGTGGCATATCCCGACACGACAAATAAAGATAGCTCTTTGAAGCTGATACAAAGCAACTCCACAGCAGCACCTGAGCATGCTTCAAAGAATGAATTTCCTGCTTCTGGCTCTTACAAAGACAAAGCAAAAGAAGACTGTTCAGATTGCTTTGCTCCAAATGCTTCTGCTGATGGCTGCTGCCTCGATGCCTGCAAGCGGATGGCTGAGAACGAAACATTGCTCAAACACAAACAATGACTCTCAACACAAATAACGGTGTTTTCCAACTGCGCAGACTCTTCTAAGGTTATGAAACAATCACTGAGCGTCAGATTTCCACTCCTCACGCTAAAGACAGAGTGATGAGGTGAAGCAAACCCCGGTCCAAATGCGATGTTTATCTTCAAAAACTGGCTTTCCAGCCAAGAGGATATAACATAATTCGATTTTTCATCTGATTTTGTTATTTCCGAGTCAAATATAACCGCAGTCTGTGTGTTTCCAACAGCCTGAACTGTCACAGAATGAATGATTGTTTCAACTGAAACAATAACTTTTCCCATTACAAACACTTTTTGAGATGATCCTTCGTTGAGATGCCGCACAGCCTCGCTCAGCGTCTCACACGGGTCTTCACTTCGCCCACAGTCCTTCTCGTTCTTCCCTTTCTCCCCTGAAACAAATATCCGCTCTGACTTGTAGAACACAATAAATGGCACCAAATCAATTGGCTCCTCGTTTTCTTTGTCCATCCCGAAGATGGCATTTTCTCTGTCAAAGGCTAACTCGCTGAAGTCCATCGCAAACAGCGCCTCGTTGATCTGCTCAGCAATCGATCGGCAGACAATGAAAAGATCCTTCGTAACTTCAGCTCTGTTTAAAGAAAACCTGACTTGGCGAAAAGAAATTGGCAGACCTTTCACAATACTTGAAGAAGTAACATTTGAATTGTCTGGATTGTCCAAGCAATTCAATGCAATTGCTCCTCCTTTTCCCTCAGTCGTTGAACATGCGCACCCTTCAAAAGTTGATATATTAACTTGCATACATCCCTCATTTGCCCAGCTGTCAGCCAACCCACCCTCCTTCTCCTTCATCCACACACGAAACGCCCCTCCCAGCTGAGACTCGCTGTTGCAGTCGCTGAATATCGAGTTATCCATCTCCAGCGCATCAGACAGCGCGCTTTCATGAGAAATGATCGATGCATTCACATTTGATCTGCGGATGAGATGCCACTGAAGATTCTCCAGTCTGATTTCGATCGCTTCTTTGCTCGCTTTCGTTTCTTTGCCATTCCCTGATTAGACTGATTCCTCATCCCCCTTCTCTTCTGCATCCCCCACAGAAATAAACGATCCATCTGCAAAATTCAGAACATCAACAGAAAACGCGTTTACCACAAAATGTGCAGCGGGTGCTGAAAGTCGGATGGCCAATGTCGCAAAGGATAGCTCGGCCATTTTGGACTCTTCAATCGAAAGTTTCCCCGACGAAACATGGAAAAGCACAAAAGCAACACCTTCTTCTGCTGTCTGCATCGCAAATGAGCATTCGTTAAGCGTGGCTGTTCCTGTCTCAGTGAAAAGAAGCTCCTTTTGCGATGTTTCGAATGACGAAGGCAGGCAGAAGTTGATGGAGGTGAAGGTGAGCACAAGCTTGTTTGTGAGCACAGCCTCAGAAGGCTCAGAAAGAGATTGAATAACCTTTCCCACGTTGATTGTGCATTCATCTGAGGAAGGCTCATCAGAAGAGGAAGAAGAAGAATAGCCAGGAGAAGAAGGAACAGCTGGGCTTATTGAGCTATTTGAAAGTTCCCACTCGTCTGAAATGGTAGCACTTGTGTTGATTTTGATTTCTCTGAACTGAATTCCTTCTTTGAAATGCCTCATCCCTTCCCAAAACGACAGACAAGGCTCCATTTCTGATCCGCACCCGTGGATGTCTCTTCCACTCGACGACACAACAACAGAAGTGTCTGTGTGCTCAAACAGCAGCTTGTCCAAAGATATGCCTTCTGTAAAGTTCACTTCATCTGCCCCAAAGAAAGCTGTTGTGTTTTTCCATTCAGTCCAATCAAACATCAACCTTCCAATGACAACAGAGGCATTCAAATCGGAGCTCAATATGAACATGTTTCTGCCAACAAATGCTTTATTCTCAGAAAACACCAAATCAGACAAATAAAATCCATCGATCGAATTGCATCAGCTCAGATACAAAATCCATTCTCTTCCTTTAAAAGTTGAACGAACACAAACAACTCAGAATTCACTCCCTTCCTCAGATCATTCGCCACAATGAACATGTCTCTTCCCTGGTGTGCCTTATTTCCTCAAACACTCATCTCCGTAAATGTGTATGTGTCGTTGTTGTTTGTCGTGCATGTCAAATAGATTCCTCCCCCAGATCCTTCAGAACTACTGCAGATCCTGTCCGTCACTCCTTCATTCCTCATCTTCAGATGTCCATCTGCCACTTTCAGCTCAAAAGTCATAGCTCCTCCATTTTTGAATCCATCTGATTTAATTGTTTGGAACGTGCATCCAACAACTTCGACTTCGAAGCTGTTCAAAAGATTGAATATCGAAAAACACGGATTTAAAACTCCGTTGTTGACGCTGCTGAATGAAGAAGATCGCAATAGAAGAATGGCTGTTGAAAAATCCTCTTCGTCTTTGAATTTTTTGTTTTTAAGTTTTTCCTTTTTAAAGTGTAATGCAAAATAAAAATTATATTTATGCATGTTATTTTGCTAAAGATTCTGATGGTTTAAAATGAACGGGAATCAATATCATCGATGAAATAAACGAAAAAAGTGAATTGGGCTCATACATCAGAAAAAACAATGAAAAGAGTTAACATATTATTTTTTTGTATTTCTCAAAAAATAAACATTGCAAAAACTCGAATGAAAAAATGTGTAACGTGTCCAATTGAGAAAAAATGAAAGAACAAAAAACAATGATTGTTTGAAAATATTTATGGGACAGATCAAATTAAAAATAGAAAGTTATTAACAGTGCATTTTCGACAAATAAAACTAATTTTAAATTAATTAATATTACGTTTTCTTTCGTATAATTTATGAAAAAAATTATTTATCGATGGTCCACATACTTGGAACTTGCCCAAAAATTTGTCCCATCGCAGTTAATTCAAAAACACTCCGTTTCCATTATATGTAACATATGGTTTTATTTTCCTTTTAACATGAATTAGATAACAAATAATCGATTCATTCAAAAAGTTTTGGTTTTCAAGATTCCAATTTTTATATTATTTTTTGATCAATTTGAAAATAGATTTTCTGTTTAATTTGTATTCATTGTTTTGTGATATGTTTTCTCAAAGCGGAGACATCAAAAGAACAAGACAACTCTTGAAATGAATCATTGATAAACAAAGGTGTTCTTTCAAACTCATGTATTTATAATAACTGTCTTTTTTTTGACAAGGCAATTCAAGAATGTATAATTTCACTCTAATACCAATAGCAATTTATTCGGAAAGCAGAATACATTCTCAGGAATGAAAAGATTGAAATCAGGAATGTCAACAGTGACAAAAACGTTTTTTAGGATTCTGCTATTCTTCAGTTAGAATG
The DNA here is from genome assembly GCF_001643675.1 of Monocercomonoides exilis. Classification (NCBI taxonomy): domain Eukaryota; phylum Preaxostyla; order Oxymonadida; family Polymastigidae; genus Monocercomonoides; species Monocercomonoides exilis. The sequence goes on along the minus strand of NW_027150606.1, from coordinate 383,077 downwards.
AAAACGTTGGCAGTGAACATTTGTCTATATTATGTGTGCTAATAACAGAAGAATCGAGTTTTATACCGAATACATTTATTTCTTCGCAAAAATAGCCATCTTTATTTGCTATTCAAAAATGGGCCAAATTGCTTAACAAGCCAGATTTTGAACTGAAAATGAACATTTATTTGTTTTCCCTCATGCGTTCATACAACGATTCAAATAATGTCGCTTTGAAGAATTTCTTCGTCGCAAATCTATTCATTTTATCTTCAGAATTTTTTCTGTAATCCGGAAAGGACAAAAGCGAACAGAAAAGCGACTTCTTTTTTCAAAGCAATTCTTTGTGAAACGAAAAAGGAGTGATTCTCCTTTTGTCCAACAAATATAGCAATCATCACATATTATTTATTACGTAATTATTTCTCTATATGCGGAGTTGGTGTTGTTATCCCAGAAATAAATGCGAAAGATAATATAAGTCTGGCTAATAATATTGTTTTCGCTTTGTGCATGTGTTGCAGAGTATCATAATGTTTTTCTTTTCAAATCTTCAAAAAAATATTGTCTTCAGCAAATTATCTGCCTTGAAAACGGAAAACAGTGTTAGAGCAAGTCTTGATTCAATGTTAATGGTGGTGATCGGTTTTATAACTGTTTTTGAATGTCAAATATGTTTTTTCGATTGAAATGCAACCGAATATCACACATACATTTTCACACGTAATAAAAGAGACTCATTCATTCAGCATCAGCTGAATCAAACAATGACTGATTATCCCCAATGTTGAGACTTATATCGAGATTCTTTTAGGGACGATAACAAACACCAAAAGTGTGGACTGTTGTGCAATACATTCACGTCAGATGACAAAAGCGATTTTTTTAGTTTTTCAATGCAAGTTTGATTTGAAAAATCATATTTATCTCTTTTTTCTGTTTTGACATTCATTTTGACTGTCAGTGAAAATTGTTCTGACGAATGACATGGCATCTGAAAATAACTACAGCACAAGGCTGTTCGAGATTACAGAAGCAGAGGAAATATCAGCAAGGAGATTGAAAATTTCTCTTGAAACAGGGAAATATTCAAAAACAACGTTCACCGCGGAGCTTATAATTGTTCAGAATGGAGCGTTGCAGATGGAAAGCGTTAACGATCCAAAGACTATCTCTACAGTTTTGTTGTTTGCGTTAAATTCAACAAACAAATCATCGAAAATTATTTTTGAACACGACTAATGCTGGATTGAAATAACAACAACGAATCTGCCAGTTTCCATTGAAAGGAGAAAGTCACAGACACGCATGCAGAGGCACCAACCGAACAGGATGTTAGATTAATAGACAGAATCTGCACAGCTGCAGACTGGTGTTAAAAGAACGACAGATGTGTCCATCAATGAAAAGTCAAAGGAAGAGCAGAAGTTAAAAGTTAAAGAAGCAGAAAAAGGAGTACATGCTTGCGAAGCTGTGATATGGACGTTGAGCGGAAGAAGTGTTTTCAGATGATAGTTTGATGTTTCCCTGCAGAAGATACCTAATCCATTGAAGCTCCAACTCCATCAACAGCAGTGCCATTGAAAGATCAACAGAACCCATCCGCAGCAACTTCTTCTTTTCAACGAATTCGCAAATAAATACACAAAGTAAATCAATGATCTTTTTCATTCAAGTTAATCACATCTCTAAAAACAATCATCAGCATTCTTTTCAACCTTTATCCCTACACCATAAGGCGACAATCCTTTATCTTACGCCAAACATGCACTTCTGTTAATAATCACTTCTCATTCGCGTCACTTTCCAAGCTTTTTGCAGCTTAATCTTTTTCTGCCTCCTTATAAACAGAATATATATCATTAACATTGCCACATCATGTTCCCCACAATCATATTCCTTTTGGTGCTCAAATAAACAAGTTCTAGGTGAAAGACTTTAATTATCACGACAAACACAGAAGAAAAATCAACAGTGATTCTTCAAACAGTATGCACACTTTTTATCATCTGTTTCATCATCATCAGCATTTTCTTCTTATTCTTTTTCTTTTTCTTCCTCCTCTTCTTCTTCTTCACCTTCTTCTTCTTCTTCTTCTTCTTCTTCTTCTTCTTCTTCTTCCTCTTCTTCCTCTTCTTCATCTTCTTCATCTTCTTCCTCTTCTTCCTCTTCTTCCTCCTCCTCTTCTTCTTCTTCTTCTTCTTCTTCTTCTTCTTCTTCTTCTTCTTCTTCTTCTTCTTCTTCTTCTCCTTCTTCTTCTTCTTCTTCTTCTTCTTCTTCTTCTTCTTCTTCTTCTTCCTCTTCTTCATCTTCTTCCTCTTCTTCCTCTTCTTCTTCTTCTTCATCTTCTTCATCTTCTTCCTCTTCTTCTACTTCTTCTTCTTCTCCTCTTTCTTTTTCTTCTTCTTCCATTTCTTCATTTTTATCCTCAAATTCTCCAAAAATTAATAATAAAACCAAATTTTCTCGTCATCTTCATCATCATCATCATCATTATCTTTTTCTTCTTCTTCTCTTATTCATGCATTTAGTTCTATTGTTTGACAAAAAAAACAAAGAATTCTCAGAATTTGTGAAACGTTTGTTTTTTCAAGAAATTCTTTGAAGGGAATTGAATGCGATAAGAAAAAAGAGTAAAAACAGAAAGAATATGAAAAATAGAAGACTTATGCAACATGAATGAAAAAGTTGATGAAAATGTGGGAGGCTAATTGGAAGGATCGATCACATCCAATGCACGTTCAAAGAACAGAACTATGCTACTGATCTCCAATTTTTTACAATTCAGATCCTGTTTGTTTTTTGCTGAAGAAGCAGATACAGATGATGCGTGACAAGATATTGACTCCTTTCCCCTCCCTCTTCCACTCCATTGTAACGTGAAGCTGTAAAACACGCCGACCGTCTCACAGCCGCAGCCCAGAGCAGATAGCCCCTTCCACCTCATTCCTCCCCAGCTTACACCTTTAAAAGCAGCTGCATATTGTCATCCAGCGCCGGCTAACCGTCTTCACAACAGCATTGTTCTCTGACAGGAACAGAGACACTCTTCAGTCCACTGCATCACACTCATCCAGCAACTGTGGGCACAGCGGAAGAAGTCGTTGAGTTGACATGCCTCAAGCTCCGAAGTTAATGGTGAAAGATAGCACCCGTTCAGCAGGGACGCATCCCGAAAGATCCTCAGAGACAGCCCCAGCGGAATCTGCGAATAACACACACAAAGAAACTCCGTCTAATTGAATGGAATTCTTCTGCACGCTGCACTCGATGAAAATGATAATGTTTCCGAAGAGGTTGAAGTTGATGGATCGACACAATGGATCGCATCAGACAGCACCTTTATCGCCTCCTTTCTTCATCTCTGCTTCAAAACAGTGGGAATTAAGCAGAAAAAATCCCATGATTTGGAAACTCTTCCTATATCCACAAAAGGCTTCCCCTGCAAAAATCAGAAACAATCTTGTCTCCGTATATCACTCCAGATCCTCGACAACATCTTCAAAAGTGACTTCTGCAACCTTATCTTCACATACACAATCGACAGCTGCACGGTCTTTTCATTCCTCGCATTCATTTTCTTCCGACACTGTTTCTTTTGCGCAAGCGCTGTGTGCTGCTTCTCAATCACCTCCTTGAACTCCGCCTTATGCTCGCTTATCGTCTGCTCCGGTACTTATGACAGTAACATCAGCATCTTCATTTTCCTTCTCCATCATGTTCATCTTCTGTTGCACAATTACATCTGCTCTTACGCCCTGACTGCCTCCCCCACTTCCATTTGTCCCAGCGCTGTTCTTTTCTGATTCCTCTCTGATCGAAGATCTCGTTCACTCACTTCCACCACCTCCTCCACCACCTCCGTTTGCTTCTCCCACAACACTCACTTCGCTTCCCACTTTCACAACAACCCACTTCCCATTGAGATCTGGCCCAAGCATCACAGCACTTCCATCCTTGATGACAGATGCAATCTTCTCCTGAAACTTTTCGCACAACCCAAAAGTCAGAATCAACGTAGTCAAAGATGGAATTATCCTGCCCTCCGCAGAAATCAACGAAGAACATATGGCAATTGTTACCGCCGATACATCAGTTACCGCTTGCCATCCATACTCACCACTTCGCTTTGAAGAGAACAGCTTTTCTTCTCCTTCTCAATCCTTACACCAATCAGCCCCGCCTTCTCCTTCGTGGCCACAAACTGTCCCTTCGCCTCCTTATCCTCCTTCAGCTCCTTCACTTCTGTGATGTGCTCTTCAGTAATCTTCAGAATCTTCCTCTCCCGCATCGGAGTGATCTTGTCCTTCTGCAACTTATTCTCCAGCCTGCTTTTCTGAATCAATATCCACACTTCGTTTTGGTTCTTTTGGAACAACATGATAAGCCTAGAATGTCTTTTCTTCTTTTTTTCCTGTTCCTTCTTCGTCTTTCACTCCTCCTTTTTTTTCCTCTGTTCGTTCCGCTGAAACAATTAGAACAATTGCTGAATGTGACACAACCACTTTCTCCATCCTCAGTCCCGCAGCCGACAGCCCCTTTTCCACAATCTTCCCAACTTCTTTCACAACAATCACTCGCCACGTCTCTTCGTCGTCCAACTTCACCACCACACGCCTCGACTGTTGCGATCACCATATCTGCAGTGAAGGGTCAAACTGATCGTAGATCGACAGGAATGCATTCATACAGCTGTCATAAAAATCTGCTTTCTCTCTGGCTTCGTGCCCACCGACGCTGCAAGCGACGGAAGTGGCCCCACCAGCGGAATTGAAAACATCGCTGAAAGCACCACATCATAGGCACTTACAACGCATCCATACAGCACAACCAACTGCTTCAAATTATATCCCGGTGGCGTCTGTTCTTTCAGTGACAACTTCTTTTAACTCACATACACCGCATCTGCCTCAGACACCACAATTTGAAGCCACATATCGATTTATCTATCTATGCTGTCGAAGTGAATGATGCCACCACAGCAAATACATCCGAAGGGATAATTTCAGACGTAGATAATGAAAATTTCGATGATGATTACTACTTAATCTCAACTGACTTTTTTTCTTCACCGATCCACTTTAGAAATGAAGAAGCATTCCGGCTTGCTGCTGCAGAAGAAGAGGAAGAGCGAAGGGACGACTAATTTACTTATATGAAAAATAGACAAAACAATTTTTTATGATAAGGAAGGTTTATCATTTTTGAAAACCTACTTCTATTGCACAATTCGAAAAGATGCAACAGAATATCTTTCGAAGATACACTGAAATAAAATGAAAAAGAGAGTGAAAATGAACATATTGTGATGAAAAAAACTTGTTTGATACAAACTGTCTGAATATTAATATTTGAAGAGATTTCATTTTTGAGTTTGTAATTAATGGAGATTTTTTTTAAAATTTAAAATATCTAACTTCAATTTTTTATAATTACATAAATAATTACTCTATGTTAACAACTTTTTGAATATCTTTCGATTGTTACGAGTGTAGTTTTGATAAAATTTTCCTGTTTAATAAATCTTTATAAAAATATTCTGTAATTCAAGCAAATCAATTTTATTTGTCTATCTACAAAAGAAAATAATCAAAACTTAGTAAATATCAATAAATTTTGAATGAATATTCGAACAGATGAGTAGAAATTGAAGAAATTTAAACTTAATTTTCATTTGATTTAAATCGCTCGAAAGAAGAGCTAACAAAAGCGTATTCTATTAAATAATTAACGTTCAATATATTATCATCAGATTTATAACATGTTTTTCAATGATAAGGTGAAAAAAACAATAACAAATAACATTTATTAAACCAAAATGGGAACGGAATGATCAACATTTTTTGATCATTTATGATCATATTTTCAGATCAGTTAAACGTTTGCGACTTTTCAAAAAGAGTGACCCATATACTGATTAAATTTCTGTTCCATCTCACATAACTCTATTTATTAAGTTGAAAATGGTATTATCAAGTTATATGAATGATCTTTTTCGAAATCAAACTTTTGTTCGAGTTTTGATCAAAATGTTCATCTCAATGACAATTTGGACAAAATTGTAATTCTTGAAAACATCGTTATGTGCTGTATGTATTAACAATTGAAGTTCATTATTTCTTAATCCAATTGAGATTAAAATTTTGATCAAAACTCGAATAAAAGTTAGAGTTCAAAAAAAAAACAAACCAAATCTTCATTTTTTTGCAAAGTTTCAAAAATGAAAATAAAAAATTTGTATGAAAACAACAAAATGAGTGATTATTTTTGAAATCATATCTTTTTTCGGGGTGTTTATTTTTCAAAGATTGTAAGTTTATGAAAGAAAAATTTATAATTTAAAGAGAAAAAACATAATAATTGTTTTTATGAACAAATGGCTTTTCCGAATCAAAGATTTAAATGCATTCAATAAGCCTTTTGACTTTTCAATGTTCATTTGATAAAATACAAGATCATATTTTTAAACCGAAAATTTTGTTTGAAAAAATATGATTTCAAAAATTATAACCCAAATAGAAATCGATAATTTCACTTTCACAACTTTCAAATTAAAAAACACATGTGAATTTTGTTTTTGTAATTTATTGTACGTTTCAAACGAATTATTAACAGTTTTCCTGAAAATATCTATTTTGAAATGAGTATTGTTTGTGTTGAAATCATTACACTGCTCTTGGCAATGATTTTTATAAAAAGTTGTTGTTCTTTGATTCAAAAATTAACACTCAAATAAAAAATTTGTATCATTTCATTTATTAACCAATATCTGAAAATATTTTATTGCAAAATAACAACTCTTGGTGAATTGATTTTCATTGTTCATTTTCAGGTTTTCAAGGCAAATTCTCCTTCCTAGATTTTTTTCAACAAAATGTGATGTCAAAAAATAATAAATTTCTTTTCGTGATGAGTTTATTTTCAAAGTTGCAAAGGGTGCACACTTTATCTTGACCTCAAAAATAAATCTCAATTTTTTTTGAAACATTCTGAAGCTTTTTTCGAGCTTAGCAAATGTATGAAACAAAAAATTAATAAATGGGAGAAAATACAAACTTTCAAGCTTTTTTTGCACAAGGCAATAAAAAAATTGCTTCACTCATAACTATGTCACACTTTCTCAGATTCCATTTTAAATTTAATTTTCATATCCAAAACAAGCATTATTGAAATAAAAACAAAAAGTATTGTGACATTTAACTAATGTCGAAAAATAAATCCATTTTTCTTATGTTTTTTGATCTCAAAAAGTCAATGAAAAGTATATAATTTTTCAATGAAAATGCCCGAAGTCAAATATTTTGTCCCACATGTCGTACTCACTTGTTTTTTTCTTTCAACTATTTGCGGTAACACGTAAAAAAAATTTTTTTGAAAATTTTTCTTAAAATTTTATTTGATCAAAAATCATTTCAAGTTTTCAATCAAATTTTCAAAAAATTTTGCAAATTGAGATTGATATGAAACAAATATATCTTCACAAATATGATTTAAGCAATGCAACTGTTTTTTATTCGGGTTCATATTCAGAATGCTCCGCTCCATCGCTAACTTCCATCGAATCCTCATAAATTTCTTCGTTTTGTTCAGCTAAAACTGGCACATCATATTCGTCATCATCTTCTTCGTGGTCATCCTTTTCTTCTTCAATATATTCATTCACTTTATATTGGCAAATTTCTTTCACAGTTTCAACAAATGTTGATTATTTTCTTTTTTGAAACACAAAAGAAGATATATCATCATCAATGAATTCCTCCTTCAGCCCCGTTCGAAATAAATCTCTTCAAAATTGACTCCAAAGTCCCTCAATCATGTTGGAGCATATTTCGCTTTCTGGGTCTTTGAAATGATATTTATGGCAGACTGTTTTGCGGCCGTAACCGAGATCACTGAGAGATGAGTATGCTCTCCATTCATCACTGTGAATCAAAGTTCCTGGAAAGATGTTCGCTTGAATGATTGATTGAAATGTGTCTTTTTTTCTATTAGAGACTCTGATGATTAAAAAGCTTCCATGATTAACATACTCTAATTTTTGCACATCTCCAAATAGCCAGATCTGCTTCTTCCATCTGCCTTTATGATATTTTCTTCTGTTCATAATTGCTTCGAAAATATCCACAATTGTATTTTCACCTCCAATTGGCTGAAACGATGATGCTGCGCTCTGTGCCATTGCCGCTGTCGCAAGGGAATAGGAAAAACCAACTGTGTTTCTATGCACACCAAGAAGTGAAGAAGTTTGCATGATTGAAAGCTTCATCCATTTGATAAGGAAAATATGCATTAGTTTTCCGATTCCTATTTTTTTATTTTCTATTGATAGATTTGACAGCAGGCTTGCTGTTTTAATGCATCTGAAGCGCTTCCATTGCCTGGAATTAGGATTTCGGGCATAGGTTCAAACGTGTTCCTTTTGCAATTTGCGTTTTTAAACCTTCAAATTATAACGAATTAATAGATAATAATTATTAAAAAACTTTTTATGGACCGATTTTTCGAAAAAAATTTTTCTTGTTGAAAAAATGATTTTTGAAAAATGACCCATAAAAACATGAATTTCATTGAAAAATATTCAAATTTTTAAAGAAAATGTGATTTTTTCGAATTGAAAGTGCTTGCATTATTATATAGACTTATTTTATTTGTAAATTTTCATCATTAACAATAATGATCATAAAAATTTTTTTTTATTAAATATCTTTGATCCAACCCACAATAGAAATCTTAATGTCGGGAAAAGTTGGATATGCTTTTTTCGTTTAAATAAAACTTAAAAGTATGTAATTCGTTCACTTTCATATGTTAATTTAAGTATATTATTATATGCGTTCTTTAATAATATTGAAAACAGATTTTTTTCACAGTTTCATTAAAGTGTGGTTTTTGACTTTAATTTTCATTAGCATGCAGATGGAAATTTCAAAATTGATTGCAATGGAACGTAAAAGGTTTTGTGTGATTCATTCTATCAAATAAATATTCATTTTATTTTTTTCTTTCAAATATTTTTTTTCTTTCTTTCTTTTCTTTTTTTTTTTTTTTTTTTTTTTTTTTTTTTTTTTTTTTTTTTTTTTTTTTTTTGATATGCTAATGTATTTTTTTATTAGACTCGATCAAAACATGCATTTATGAATAAATCTTGCTGGATTTAACAATAATCACACAAAACAATTCAATGTTGTATTATAAAAACAATGAACTTAAAAAGAGTTTGTCATTTTAATGTTTTTTTAAAAAAATGAAAAATGAGATTGATTATGCTTTTCTAATGGATTTGATGTTGTAATATGTGGAAACGAGGAAGATCCATGTTTCACAATGTGAAAAGGGATTTAAAATATGAAAGAGGGAGATGAAATGAAAACAATTCAGATTGAAGGATCGACTGTTATTCGAGATTCATTCAACTTGTCCAATTATCAGATCAAAAATGATACGAAGATGGGAGAAGAGAATGTGAAAGCAACTTTGAATTTTGAAAAGGCAGTTGGAAATCAATTGGAATATTTCATGGGAAATGATATTCATCTTGAATTGATGAATATCCAACTTCAACTAACATCGGGGTTTGACAACTCGGCCAAAACAATAATTTCAAACAAAGAAGGGGAATTGGTGATTACTGGATGTTCATTCCATTTAGAAGCTGGAGCGAACAATGGATTTGATTGTGTGTTTGTGGATGCGGTTGGAGGCGGTGTGGATGGGAATGATGAAGGATCATTCACACAAGAATCGCTTGTTGGATGTTCGAGTTCGCTGACAATGAGGAGACTTTCATTTGCTGTGAAAGGTCAGTTGAATTCGAAAAGAATGGCATTCATTCATTCAAGTTCAACTCTCGGTGGGAAGAATTGTTCAGTCTCAATTGAATGCGGGGAATTCACTTGTTGAATGATAGGATTCAATGCAATTAATGTCAATGTTAGAAGATTAATTGAAAATGAAATTGCAATAAATAGGAAGTGGAGTTGGCAGTTGCAGAGCTGTTTGAGCATTTGATATCAGTTGGAGACGAAAGGGTGGAAATGATGGGGAAACAATTGTGACCATATTTGATCTTCGTTGAGGAAGAAACAAATGAAATATTTGTTTTGACAGAGGAGTTGGAAGATGAAAAGGAAAAGGAAGAAATGAAGTGATGGAAGGCGCCTGAAGCGGGAGATGAAGAAGAGGAAATCGAAAAGGCAGTTGTTTTCACACTTGGATTGATTCTCCATGAGATGACAACAGGCGAAGCGCCATTGAGCGAATGTGATGCAGAAGAAGCGCGGGAAATGATGAGAGATGGTGTGAGGCCACTGACAGAAGGAATCAATGGAGAAGATCTGGTTGAGCAGATGGAGAAGATGTATGGTGATAAGCCATTTGGTTGAACTTTGTTAACCGAGTGATTTGGCTTTTGAATTAGTTTTATGAATTTCTTTGATTATTGACAGCTTTGCTTCATTGTTATTCTCTTATTGAATTTTTGTTAATAAACAATATAATATTTTTATATGATTATTATTCATTAAAACACTAAATTAGCAGAAAAAAAATTGAATTTTTGTGTAAAAAAGAAGAAAGATATAGCATTGTTATATTATCATAACAAACTTTTTTATTGAAAACAAGACATTTTACAACTTATTTATCGTTGAAGCAAATGATATTAACACATAAAAAAAGTGAGTATGAAATGCCACAACGAATAGAAAAACATTTATTTCAAAAGGAAAACAAATAGAAAAACCCATTTCAAATTAAGATTTAAGTTATAAAGAAATATTCTTTAATTAATTCACGAATAATAATTAAATCAACTATGAAACTAAAGCATCGAATTCATTAATACATGCTTTTCATAAAAATGTTTTATGTGAAGTATTTAAATTGCTCATTTACGAATAAAAGTTAAATACAATAACTATCACTCAAAATTGTTTATTAAAAATTTCATCAAATAAGAAAATTTTTTGTGGGTTGGATCAAAGATATTTAATAAAAAAAAATTTTTATGATCATTATTGTTAATGATGAAAATTTACAAATAAAATAAGTCTATATAATAATGCAAGCACTTTCAATTCGAAAAAATCACATTTTCTTTAAAAATTTGAATATTTTTCAATGAAATTCATGTTTTTATGGGTCATTTTTCAAAAATCATTTTTTCAACAAGAAAAATTTTTTTCGAAAAATCGGTCCATAAAAAGTTTTTTAATAATTATTATCTATTAATTCGTTATAATTTGAAGGTTTAAAAACGCAAATTGCAAAAGGAACACGTTTGAACCTATGCCTGATTTCGTTCATTAAAATCCATTTCCTTATGACAATTTCTGCATTCTTTGTTTCTTTGATTCAACACTTCATTTCTGAACCATTCCCATGTATCATTTGCGTTGTGAAATAATTCGTTGAAGAAGCTTATTTTGAATTTGCGATCCTCAATTAGCATTCAGAAAAAAAACTGCAAAATAAATTTTTTGAACAAAAAATTTGATCGATCCCATATTTAAAGTGAAATCTTTAAAAATTTCATGGGTCCAATAAAAAAGTTTCCGCACAAAAAAAATTCAAGCAAACCATATAAAACAGTTAATAATATTCTTATAATCATCCACACAGAAAATTGTTAACGGTCGTATATTGTGCACTTACTGATAATACTGCAATGGCGGAGGAGAAAGGAGATGTACTTTTAATCTGAAAACAATTATTCAGAAAATGGATTAAAAGAAAGAAAAAGTGCAATGATTATGTTAGTCACAGTTGTAGTTTCAAATGAGCCAGTTAAGGAAATTTGGATTTCAGACAAAAATTACGGAGAACTCTGAAAAAGTCATAATAACTTTCGAAAAAATCAAAATCTGGATTGAAAAATCAGACCAAAAAAGAAGAGGACCTTGTTAGTCTCTGAGGATTAATGATAATCTGATTCAATTTCAAAAGTTTTGACTTTGAAAGACTTAAGGAAAAAATGAATAAATTTGATGTTTTCGATTGTATGCTTTTTATCTTTTCAATCAATTGGGAAGTTCAATAATACAACAGGTGATGAATATATAATGAGAAATGAATGAATAAATGAATGAATGACAATAAAGTCACTGGAGAAGAGGTTTTATGAACTTGAAGTAAATAGATCACTTTCTTTCAAAAGGAATCAAGATCGTTTGTAAAGAAGCATTTAACAATGCTCCAGGCTTGTTCTTCTCGTCTCAAAGACAGAAGACGAACGAAAACCATGCCCAACCAAAAACCAAATGGGAGTTATAAAATGGAATTAATAAGTGAATGAATGAAAAAATAAAACAATTGATCAGCAGATGTGTGGAAGCAAAGCTCCATAAAATTCTACTTTAATCCTTCCCCAGCAAAAATGGTGTTGAAAAATAATATATAATCCAAACAATTCAAACAACGCAAATGGCACAAACAACAACAACATAAAAGTTAAATCGAACAAAAAGTGAAGAAAACGGAAAATCAAAGAAATTGACAAATTCGAAAAAAATATCAAACAAAAACAAATACAAAATTATGCAAAAGTGAAGAACATCAAAAATAACAAAATCTCTTCTCAGCTTTATAACTCGTCTTTGCTTCTGTTCTTTTCGCCCATCACTTTTTCGTCTTGACACTCATGATCGTTGAAGAAGGTGACTGTCCCTTGTTTGTCTGCCCTTCTCTTTTGACTCTTCTGACCCTTCACAACATAAAGCATCAGTCATCGTCATCACCATCGCCTCATCCGGAAACTGTCTAAAAAATGTTCGTTTCAGCTCAATCAGCGTGGGACGCCCCTCAACCTTTGCTGAAAGACAGCTCTGCATCACCCCAAACAAACCTGATTCCTCAGCCAGCTCCAGCTTCGGCCTCTCCCCGTTCACAATCTTCTCCCCTACAATCACCGCCTCATACTCCCCAAACGGAACCTGAAGAGTCAGGCACTCCCAAAGCATCATCCCAATCGAAAACGCAACTGACTCCTTTGTCGCTCCCATCTTCTTGTTGATAATCAACTCAGGTGCCTTCCATCGCAAACACTCCTTTTTGAATCCTTCATCATCCTCAAACGCTGATGAAGGAGGTGGCGAGTCTGTGAATCTCTCGCTCATCAACGAAATATTTGACGAAGAAGAAACAATACTCAATGAAGAGATGGATGATGAATCTGAATCATCATCAGACAATAAGTCAGAATGCATCACAATGCAGATAACCATGTGCTCTGAGAACAGCACAATGTGAGGACTCAAACTGGACAATGACTGAAGCTTGTTTTCCATTTCATCAAATGAGTGGAGTGCTCCATTTGCCACCCAGAACAGTATCTGGGCAGCTGTCTGCTCCCTCTCCTGAAGAGAGCCTATCGCCATCTCCTTTGTCTTATTCAGCCCATGAAGCAACATGAACAAAGAATCTCTCAGATCTACAATCAGCTTCTCATGAGGAGATGAACAGGACATCGCATCCACCAGATTGGACATTGATGAGGTGGTTGGGCATAGATCCTCTCCACGAACAAATGTTGAATCTGAATCAGTCGTTGAAGTGGTTGAAGTGGATGAGATGGATGGTGATGGAGTCTGCTTTCTAATTTCCTCTTCTTCAACCTTTTCCAACATCCATTCTGGAATCTTGTCTGAATCTCTTCCTAAAATATATTCTGTTGATCCACTCTCACTCAACAAATGCTCCGATGACTCGGAGTGTTCCATATTCGTCTCATACACCCTCTTCTTGATCCTCTCTTCATTCTTCTTCTCAGCCTCCCTTTCTGCTCTCCTCCACTGCTCCTCCGGTGACATCTCCATCGTCACCATCTCAAATACTTTTGGATCCTTCTTCACTGTGTCTTCCACAATCACCTCCAGCTCTTTTGTTCTTCTCTTTTGCTTTTTCCAACGAACAATAAAGGCTATTGCAACAATAAGAACAATCAAAAATAAAACAACAAGAACAATCACAATCAATAACCAATATGATTTCCCTTCTTTTCCTCCTTCGACAAGTTTTACATCTCCATTATCCTTGGGCTCACTTCTGTTCTTCAAAATGAAAGATTGCGTTGACGAAGGAGAATCTGCCTTGCCAAACAAGATGCACACCGACACTTCTGCTTCCTCAGCAGCCGATTTCACCACACTTGACGGAATCCTTCCAACTGCACTGCTCTCATTCCCATGCTCATCTGAACAAAGCTCGTATCTGTCAATCACATCCACATCTCCCACTTTCGATATTATCTCGAATGACAAGTTGCATGGCAGAAGCAGAGACCCAGTGAACGTCAGCTTTATCTCTCTCTCATCTTCCTCGCTTGACACACTCTCCAACATAGGGATGAAAAATGATGAATCCCTTTCTGAAACAACCCCACCCAATGTGCATCCTTCATTCAGAATCCAAAGTGATGAATTTTCCTTCAATCCATCTCCTCCTTTCAAACTCATCACATTCAATACTCCTGAATCTGAACAGATGATGTTGCGATGAAGGGAGGGATATTTTTCGATGAAAGGATTATTGTTCAAAAACTCTCCTTTCTCGATTGTCACGTCGCAAGTTGATGCAGAAAATCCACCTGATGAAGCATTCATTATTGTCACATATTTCATCACCAATGAAGAATTGGCTGAATAAATTAGCGATCCATTCCATTCACATATTTCTTCAAATGCGTTATTTCTCTCATTCTCATTTTCTTTTGAAAGAACTCCAATAAATTGACATGAATCCATAAAAACATCTTTTGCATTGTTAATCTCCACAATGCTTCCTTTGCTTGACAGAGAATCACAGATTGAACAGGAACAGTTAGAAAGAACGATATGAGCAGAGGTTGAAGAAGATGAAAGAACAGAAGCTCCTTCTGAATTCCTTGAGCAGTTGTCGAATGACGAGCTTCCAACAGAAATTGTTCCTGAAGATGAACTGTCAATCGAAATGATGCAACCATCTGGCAGCTTCACTCCATCTGCAGATACTCCATTGAAAGCAACACTTCCACAACTGCCAATCTCAAACACATCTGCTGTTGATTCAATCTGTTCCAGTTTCACATTCGTCAACGAAATCTCCTCTCCACTCAACAGAAATGAAGGCTCCTTGAATGAAAGGAGTGACACTGAGCAGTTGTCAACATGAAGAATTCCACTTTCAATGCTCAGCAACGATGAGTTGAGAGCAACAGCAGGTTGGTTGTTGTTTGACCCTCCAACAGAAGAGAAGTCAACAAATGAAAGAGAAAGCTGGCCACTTGCTTCATGAATGAGAAAACTGCCTGAATAAGAAAACGATTTCCTAAAATTGAATTTCAATCTTTCAAATCGAATATTCTCTGAAGTTGTGAAAAGATTTCCCGAATCACCTGTAATTGTTGATTTCAGATGTACCTGGGCGGCCGAGGAAGATTGAAGTGAGCGGACGATCACATCCTTTGCTTCGCATTCTCCATTGATGATCGTCTCCTTTGATATTAGCAGTTGAGAATAAGATGAAGGAATAATGTGTTGAATTCCAACATTCAAGGATTGGCATGGTGTGCTGAACTCTCCACATCGCTTGTTATCTTCGTGATTATCTGAAACTGAAGATACAAATATCGTCTCGCTCTGGTATTTCACAACCCTCAGCAGCAGATCCTCTTCTCCCTCAAACGAGTCTGTTGAACAGCCCCACATCGCCAGCTCCTTCACAAAAGGTGCTCTGAAATCCAGCAAGAATTGCTCATCAACTATCTGTGTTTCGATTGAGTGGCATCGAACATACACATCTCTCCCTCTCAATGCAGAGTTATCTTTGAAGGTGAGATTCGACAGCACAAAGCTCAGAGGCTTCTCAGCCACTGAGGAACACTCCAGAAACAGCCAGCCACCTCTTCCTGTGGTTGAGCAGAAACACTCAGAAATCGTGCAAAATGAGCAATCAAAGCTTCCTCCCTCATTCAACACACAAAACATCCCTCCTCCCTTTCCACACTTCAACCCTCCACATCTCTTCATCGTTGTGTTTCTTATAACCATTTTCAAAGGCTCATCATTGTCATTCCGAATGATGGGAACATCATTGGTTCTGTTTTGAGTGACTTCTTCGAACAAACTCCACTCAATAACAATATCTTGCTCCACTTCATTTTTTTCTCTTCTTGAACTCTTTGAAATGCTCAATCCGCTTGATCCATCCAGCTCAATATTTTTCATCGTTAGATTATAAATGTTCAAAATCGTTGTTGATAACACAGAAATAACATCATGTGAAAAAGATAGTAATTGCATTGATACAAATTTTATTACAACTGTTCCACCATCTGCCTCGATCAACCCATAGTTAATTATTTCTTCTCCGCTTTCTTCCATTTTAGTGAATGAACAGTCCTTCACAGTCAGCAATCCTTCGCTTGAGCCAACAAACATCAAATAACTGACTCCACCTGAGAATGAAGATGGTATCACAAAGTTTATCAATTCGAAATTAGTAATTCCAGAAATCTTCATTGCTGCTTCTTCTGCTCCTTCAAGTGATGAGAGACATTCCAAAACACACTTATTGTTATCATCTGATTTTATTGAAATTCCACAAAGATCAACACAGTTCTGAAGAATCGCTTTTCCAATGATGTTCATATTCTTTTCATTTCCTTCTGACAATCTCGTTAGTGAATAATCAACTGAAATGCAAGGATAATCTGAGAATCCACAGGCTCCCATATCTTTCCCATCACCTCCAATAAACACCTCTGAGCCGAGTGTAAGCCAAAAATACACCAATGGAATGGCATTCGTTGTGTCACCTCCATCAAAGCCTCTCATAGAATCCAACGAAATGTTAACCAGATTCTCTGATACAAATGGAAGTGTGTCATTTGTGATGCTCTTTGTCAAGTTGGATGATTCAACAAACAGATTATTTCCATATCTCGCAGTATTTGGCTTTTCTGTATCAAAAACAGGAGATGAGATTACAAATGAAGAACCATCATCAATTAACTTCAGTGCCATTCCTCCGCCAAACCCAGTCTTCTCTTCTTCTCCAGCTGGTGCTGTGCATCCTGTGAATGTGCATGAAATAATATTCATTTGAATGTTTCCTTTCATCTGCACATCGATAGCCCCTCCTCTGCTTCCATCAGCCAGCACAGAGCATCCATCAAAAACACTCTCTTCAATATTTATTTGTGTATTTGTATAATCATCGTGGCTGTTGCCAATGCTCACACACCCTCCACTTCCAGCTGCTCTTTCGATTTCTGTGAAAGTGCAGTTCGTCATGTTCAACCATTTGATGCTCATTGACTCGGTATATGAACTGCTTCCAGAAAATGAGATCAATGGAGTTGTGCTCAAGGTGATTGACAAAACAGAGAAGAAATCAATAACCAATGAACCAGAATCAACAGATAAGAATAGACATGCCAATTCAGACGAAGGGTATTGAAGAGAAATAGAACAATGAGACAGAGTCAACTGCGAAGAAGATGAAATGAAAGTCTGGTGAAGAGGAAGGGATGATGGAAGAGAGAAGATAAGTTTTGACAAGACAGTTTCAACATTTGTTGCTATCATCGCAGCATCAGATTCAATTTCAATATCGGAGACGATCCAGCCACTTTGATCATCATTTCCTCTGATTTCATGTTTCTGTTCATCAAATGCCAATTCATCACTCATCAAAATCATTCCATTCACAATAATTTTCTTGGTACCTGTCAACCGTGTGAGGGAGTGCTTCAAGGTCAAACAAGGGAATTTAGCAATTCCACAATGCGAGTGATTGGATGCCTCAGTATAACTCACATGTATTTCTTCTGGTGTGGGAAGGAGATAGATGCACAGAGGAATGGCAACACTAGCATTTCCATTATCATATCCTCTCACTTTGTCAACGGAATCCAGTGATGCTGTAACGCATGTGATGTTTTCTGATTTTGCTGTTTCTTCCAGATTTGGTGAAATGACGAAGATATCATTCCCCCATTTGGCTGTGTTTGTTCCGAATGAAGAGGAGATCAGGAAATCTGGATTTTCATTCAATAATCGAAGAAGGATTCCTCCCCCAAGACCATCTGTTTCAGAGCAATAGCACCCATCAAAAGATCCACCTTTTACTTTCACTTCATTTCCTTCTCCTGCGCATAGCATCATCGATCCTCCATCAGTCGATGTTGTGCTTCCACATCCTTCAAAAATGCAAGAATTCAAATCAATATTTGCCTTGTCATCGGTGATTGAGATTACAGCGGCTCCACTGGTTGTCCTCTCAATCCCATCAAAGGTACACTCCGAAAGCTTCAATGAAATTTCATTTGTTGAAGAAAGCGAAAACAATGAAACGGTGGAAATCGTCTTTGCCCAGTTCACATTATCCATCTGCAGCATACCATTCTGAACATTGATCAGCTCTGTTGTGAATGCTGTTTCTGTTGATTGTCCACTTCCAATAGATATGTTCAGTCTGTTCACATGCATCTCTCCTGCTCCAGAAATCTCAAACAGCCTTGACCCACGGTTATTCGGATGAGCCGAGTCATGCACAAAAATAAGGTCACTGATAGTCAATGTGCCTGTCGAGACAGAAAAAAGTGATAACCCAGATGCTTCAAACTCTGTATGGATCGTTGCGCTCATATTGCTTTGGCCATAAACAGTGAAACTGTCAGATCCACAATCAAAACTATTTGTTTCGATAATCGTTCCCGAAAATACTTCGATTTCAGTCACATATCCGGAAATAAGTTGAGTCAAACAACGGCTGATAGTGCCGCATGGATGAGATTCATTTATTCCACAAGCATATGTGTCGTTGCCTTTTGGTTGTGAATCAGTTGAAGAAACAAATCTCACATTTCCAAAATCATTGTGAAGCCAATCACTACGATCAACGGTTGAAGCTGTGTCTGTGCTAACTCTATTCATCGTCTGTCTGGTTGAATAACAACTGGGATCAATGTTATTTTCAGTAGAATTGTAAAGAACAATGTCATGTCCACCTTTAACGCATATGTTGTCATGAAAAAAACAGAAAAATAACAATGTTCCTCTATTGTAACTATTAATTAATAAGCCAATAGCACCTCCTGCGTGCATTGAATAGCAATCGCACAAAAGACAATTAGAGATCATGACTTTATCAATGCAATCCCAATGCATAATTGCACCTCCAGCGCCATGAGCTGATCCATTGCATCGGCAGTTATCAAAAAATGAATTTGAAATGCAGTGCTTTTGTCTTTGAGTATTTGTTGGGCATAGAACGATTGCCCCACCATCGTCACCTGATGAGCAACTTTGAAAGAAGCAATTATCGACAATTGGTTGGATGTAAACATTTTCAATCATTATTCCTCCTCCCCCTATATTTGGAGTAGCTGCTGCAGAACATTGGACAAAAGTGGAATGTTTTACAATGCATTCAGCGACTTTCAATGCATATATTCCTCCACCTCTTGTCGAGGAAGCACTACATCTTGTAAACGACGAATTTTCGACAGTTAGAATAGCATTTTCATTGTTATGTATATAAAGGGCGCCTCCTTGTTCGGCTGTGCAATCAGTCCATTCGCACAATGAAAATGTTTGACTTTCCGTTGTGTTCATTTGCTCTTTTTTCTGAAGAGCATTCGTTTCTCTTTTCCCGAAGCTTATTGATATGTTTCTGCAGATGAAGTCATGTGAAGAATATGACCCACTCGAAATACCTCCTTCAAAGGCATTCACACACGAATAAACGAGACAGTTCTCCATTGAACTCAACAAGCATGAATGGGATATCTGATAATCACTGTTCTTGTCATATTTCTCAGACATGTTCCTGAAGGCACAGTTAGAAATCTCTTCACTTTTGCTCTTTCCAGACAACAGGAAACATTCTGAAGAGGAAACAGCCAGATCTGCCATGATGGAATTTCTCAAAACGACAGAATTTGAATCATCAGATGAAAATACGAGACTTCTGGAACAAAAACTGATTTGAGGGATCAAAGTCAAATTCACAATGCTGATTGACCCACTTTGCAAAAGAAATGGAGATGTTGATTTTTGGTGGGAAATGCAGGAGTCCATCATCAGAGTTGAGTATTCTGCTATAAGCATCAAAGGAGAAGACAAATATTCAATCGCCACATTTTTCAGTCCAACTGTAGAATTGTGGAATCCCAAAAATGTGTAAATGACTGTGGATGTTCCTGATTGCAATTTTTTCACTCCTGAGAATGTTATCTGCTCAAACAAGTGATTGTTATTAATCTTATGATGAAACTGTGCATCATATGAATAGCCTTGATAAAAAATATTTGAATAATTGAAAAAATATATATTCGAAAGAATACCTTTGTTCTCCAATGTGGCAATTCCAGAGAAATCTTGTGCTTCAAAAGTCTTTCCAAAAATTAAATATGCTAAAACAAACAAATGCATTCTTGTGTTGAAATGAAAATTTTTATATTTTTATAATGATCAAAATAGCCCTTAATAATACTTTCCTGCACGTTGGATTAAGTGAAGGCTTCTTTCGACAATTATTATGTGAGCATTTAAAAAAACAATTAAGCACTTCCATTGCATGCTATTCCCTCTGTTCTTGCCATCATGAATCGGTGATTGATTATGTTTGAAATATTTTTGTAAATATTTTCATGTGTATATTTGTAAATAGAACAAAAAAATCAAAGTTAAATAAAAATATTGAATGCATGAAAAATTGAACATTTCAGAATTGACGTTACCTCCCTATTTTAGCAAAAGGAAAAAAAAATGGTATTTTTGTTAAACAAACTTTGTAAATTTTATCCTTAAAGTTGCACTTTTTCGAGTCATTAAATATTTATTCTCAAAGTCATAAAATGATGAACTTTTTCTTGACAGCTTCACTCTTTGTTGAATATAAAAGAAGATAATCTTTTTTGCAATGTTCTGTTATTGTTGCTTCATATATTAATCCACTTTCTCTTTCTTCCTCTCGTCTTTCTCTTCTTCTTTTCCTCCTCATTTCCTCGTAAGCGTTTAATTTCCTCTCTTCAAAATTCTTCTCTTCATATTCTTATCTGTTTTATTGTCAAACCGCTTCGACAGCTTCTTTGCTCCAAATTTCCAAATAATCTCTTCAGCTTCATTCTTCTTCCTCTTTCTTGCTCCATCATTTTGAACATTGATTAATTTTATGCAAACAACCAATGTTTGTTATTCAAAAATACTCATCTGCTTTTTTTTCAGAGAAAAGATGCCTTCAAAGAAATCCTGTTTCAACTAAAAGAACATGCAACGTGAACCTTCTCTTCTCATATTCTTTTAATAAAAAAAAAGAAAGAAAGAAAAAATTCCAAAAGATTAAAAAAAACCAAATAAAAGAATTCAATGCGTCGTAATTAAAACTCAAAAATACATTTTCCAAAATAAAAATTAAAATAACTTCTATCGTTTCTCATATTTCACATTTCTTAAAAATTTTAATCATTCAAAAAATCAATATTAATCTGCAAACAAGAACAAACACAATTTACCCTTCTTTGCTAGCTAAATATTCTCATTGCAAAATACTAATAACTCCATCCGCATCTTCTTCCTTCCCAATCTCTTGTTGTTCGCTTTCCTTTTTACATCAGCCCTGCTTCCATTTCTTCCTTCTTCCTCTCATTAACTTCATCTTCTTCTTCTTCTTCTCTTTCTTCTATCTCATCACTCATTTTCATATGCTCTAATTATGACATTTCTTTATTCCCATCCAATTCCTTCCAATTGGTATCAAACCAAAGCCAGGGCCTTTTCGATAAATTGAGTGTTTTTGAATTAAAAATGGTTTGTCTTCAAAATGTTCCGTGCAAAAATATCTTTATATAAAAGAGTGAGAAATGTGAAAACGAATGACAAAATAAATAAATAAATAATTTATACCATGGTGAATACAGAGTTATTGATGTTCAAGTGATGTTCAAAATATTGATTTTTCAATGTTAAAATGCAGCCAATGCATTTTCGACAAATCTGATAAAGTTGCAATGGAAACGGAAACATATTCAAAGAAGAATGCAAATCGGAATGGAATGGAATGAAGATTTGGAAATTTGATGAAATCAATGAAATCTTTTTGGCTTCACTTGGCAAGGCAAATGTAACACATTGGCTATTGAAGAAAGTGTTGGATAAAAAAACGAGGAGCACTTCAGTGCATCCTCGATTGTTGAGCACAACGTTTTTTGTGTTTTGTCGTTGGAATCAACATCAGCTCCACAATTTACAAAAAAAATAGCAACGACTGATGAAGAGAATCCTATTGTTAAACTCTTTGTTGTAGTGTTTGCTTTTCTCCTGAATTTTGTTTGTGTTTTTGCATTGCAATAGCTGAATGGGGATTTGACAAAATTCTTTCCTTTGAAAAAGACCTCGCGTTCAATCCTTTTGTTTCTGCATCTTCATCGCAAAATAGAATGGAGTAGTTCTGGTCTTTTCTTTTTCGATGCTGTATTAACAATAAGGTTTTATTTGGATTTTACAGTTATCAGAACATCTATTATGGTTCATTTTTTAAAAGTTATTTTTAATGTTTTGTGATATTTGATAAAAAAATGAGTTGATTTTATTTATGATATTTGTGCAGCAAATTGTTCAATCTCATGGATTATTCTGGACTTTTTTCAAAATAAATTTTCAATTACAAACAAAAATGTTCAACAACAAATAATCAATCCAAAACGACTTGCTGTTGTTTAAATTCATAATCGATATCAACTATCAATTTTCCAAATTTTGTCTATTTCAAATACAAAATCTTTTTTTCAAGTTTTTGTTTTTTTAAATTCTGAACAAAATATTTTGATTTTTGATTTCATATTAATTTGTGTTGATCATCATTAGATGAATTGTGAATAGATTTTTTTAATTTGCATAAATACAATTTATTTGAATGAACTGGGTTTTTCTTAAATGAAGTCATGTTATTTTAAATGATTGAAGTGACACTTGAATAAAGTGCGATACACTTAAATAAATAATTCATGAAAATATAGTGAACACATGTTAAAATATTTTTGTGTTTTATCTTTTGCTTTATGAACAAAAAAATTGAAAAATTTTGAAACAATTAAGATTTTCTTTATCCTTCACAAAAATTTCTGATTTGTTTCAAGATGATTTTGTTTGATAAAATGAGCTTGAAATATCAATTATTTAAAGCTTATTCTTGTTATTCTGTTCTATTTTCAACTTTTTAACTTTTTTTGATCTCTGTGTAATTAAATATAAAAAATAAAAGTTTGTTTCTTTTAATGTTCGTGGAGTAATCTACAACAAACAAAGCATATATTTCTGAAGCGCTCAGTCGAGTCGACAGATTGATGCTGTTTTCATCTTTGCAGCTTTCTCCATTGACTGAATAAATTACATATTCATTTGGTTTTTTTTCAAAACTGCTCTTCATTTATCTTCTCAGCATTATTCTTCACCATTCCCCACTTAGCCTCGGGTGACGTCTCATCATTACCACTCAAATGCCTTCGTATCCTTTATCACTGTATCATCAGCAATCTTCTTGATTTTTCTAACTTCTTCTTAAACCTTTCTCCTTCGAATAGGAGCAACAATTGAAGCAATCGGAACAATCTGAAACAGGAATGCAAATATCGCAATCACAATCATTGGCCACATTGATTTTCATTCTTTTCCTCCTTCAACATTTCTTTCATCTCCTTTTGGCTCAACCTCGCTTCTGTTTTTCAGAATGAATGAATCTGTTGAAGCTGGAGATTCGACCCTTCCAAATAAGATTTTCACAGACACTTCTGTAACTTCAGACGCAGTAGTAACAATTGATGCTGGAATGGCTGTGTGAATATCTGTTTCGCCTGCAAACTCTTCTGCTTGCAGCGGAAATACCTGCAGATTGTGAATTAAGCCATCGAAGGAATCAACCTGGAGGGACAAGCCACAAGGCAGGAGCAAGGAGCCAGAAGGATCAATGGCAAGGTTACTGCCTTGTTGGTGAGACTTCACTGAATGCAGCTGCGGAATGAAGAACGGAGATGGAGGCCAGCAAAAGTGCAGTCAGACATCGTCAATCTTCCACCGCTCATTTCAACAATCGAGCAATTCAGTTCAATTTCAGATCCTCCAACAGAAGCTTCTTGAGCAAAGATTGTGTCTGCAATCGACAAGTTGTCATCAGCAAGCGATACTAAGCTGGAACGAGAAGAAGAAAAAGCATTCCCAAACAGAATTGTCAGAAACTCCATTTTCACTCTCGACGAACATGCAAAAAGACTGCCCGTCTTGCTCTTGATGCAGCAGTTCAGATGGAGCACTCCATTGTCGCTCTCCTGCTCCAGCGACTTGATCGTCACATCGCGTGCACTTGCTTCTCCAGACACTAGGGCACTTTTGTTAATCAGCAAATTGCTGTAAACTGAAGGAATTATGTGAGACAACGCAACGTTCAACGAAGAGCAGGGCGCAGTGATATCTCCGCATTGGCGTGAATCTGAGGTGTTATCTGCTGAAGAAGATGCAAATATTGTCTCGCTCTGATACACAACAATCAGCTCTAATAAATCTTTCTCGTCACAATAATTCTGTGCTGCGCATCCCCACATGGCAAGATCCCGAACAAACGGAGGTCTGAAGTCGAGTTTGAAGAGCTAGTTGCCGATTTGAGTTTTTTCGTTCGCTCATTTAACAAATAAGTTTCTTTCAACAAATGCTTTATTCTCCAAGAATGTGATGTTTTTCAGCAGGAAAGGCAACGTGCTATCGCTATCAATTGATGAGCAATCCAGTAATATTACGCCTCCTCTTCCAGTTGCAGAGTAGAAACACTCCGAGACAGCAGAAAAACGGCACTCGAAAAAGCTTTCTTCGCTTCAACTCATAATCATTCCTCCACCGCTCTTGCTTTGGCTGCTTCCACTGTTCTTTATCGACGTGTTTTGCACAGACACGCTGCAAGGATCGCTTCCAATGTTGCTGATAAGGAAGGTTCGGAAGGAATGTTTTGGAGAAGCGAGCGAAGGAACAACATTTGAGTTATGCTGTTGAACTGTCGCCTCATTTAATTTCAGTGACTCGTCTTGCAATTCAGCCTGCGCAAAATACTACCACAATGCTTTTGCGTATCGGTTCAATATTGCTCATCGAAACATTTATCATCTCAATTCTTCTGCCAAGCGATGCAGTTAGAACGTGGCCTCCACATTCGATGGATTGAAACTGTAAGAATAACATTTCGCATGTTCCAGACAGGCGGGCAACTGTGAAATAAGGAATGCTTGTGTTGGAAGCTTGTCCAAATAGAAAGAGAAAAGCGGTTGAACTTCGTTCATTATTCAATGAAATAATGAAGACATATTTCTTTGTTTTTTTATCTTTTTCAAAAAAGAAATATCAATTTCATTTATTGTCCGGTTATTTTTTCCTGTCTTTTAATGCTTTTGAGCCGATCTTAGTGAAAATACCAGTTGTTTGCATATATATTGATGCAATCCAATTTGTTATTCAACATAATTTCAATTTTCTTTATTTGCGAATTTGAAAAAACGCTAATCATTTCATAATTCATAAAATTCTACTTTTCATTAATATTTAACAAATGTTAAAACAAGTGGATTACATAATTGGAAAGTTTAGCAAACTACGAATGTCATGATGATGCGTTTTGAATCGTTTGTTAGTGCAAAAGAATTAAAACATTTCAAAAAATTTTTTGATCCTTTCGATCATTAAAAATATTTGATGAAAACAACAAAAATCATTACAAAAATAACATTAACTGTTTTCAAATAATATAAGAATATTATCAGTTATCAATTTTTACACATTAAAAATTTTTGTTTTTTATCTTAATTATTAGATGAATTGTGAATAGATTTTTTTCATTTGAATAAATTCAACTTATTTGAATGAACTGGGTTTTTCTTTAATGAAGTCATGTTATTTAAAATGGTTGAAGTGACACTTGAATAAAGTGCGATACACTTAAATAAAGTTTTTGTGAAAAAGTAGTGAACACTTATTATAATACTTTTGTATTTTATCTTTCACTTTATCAACAAAAAAATTGAAAAATTCAAAAAATCTGAGATTTTCTGTATTCTTAATCAATCTTTGATATATGTTTAAAGAAAATTTTATTTGACAAATAGAGAAAGAAATGAATGCAAATATCATTTTGTTGTCATGATTCTATTCCATTCCAACTTTTTTGTTTTTCATTTGATCTCTGTTTAATTAAATATAAAAAACAAAAATTTGTTTCTATTGATGTTCGTGGAGTGATTTTCAGCCAACAAAGCATATAAATTTGAAGCTCTCAGTCGAATCGACAGGTTGAAGCTGTTTTCATATTTACCACTTTCTCCGTTGAATGGATATATTTCATTTTCATAGATAGATTTTTTGAAGGCCACTCTTCATTTATCTTCTCTCCCTCTTTTTCTATTCTCTCCTCCACTGCTCTTCTAGTAATGTCTCCATCGTCACCATTTGAATTCCTTCGGATTCTTCCTTATTGTATCATCAACTATCTGTCTCGAATCTTCCGCTTCATTCGAAATCTTCTTCCAACGAGCAATAAACATAATAAATCCAATCAAAAGAATCTTAAGAATTATCGATGTCATAACAATTGCAATCAAAAGTCGAGACGGTATTCTTTCTCTTCTTCCTTCAGCAATTCTTTCATCGTTTTTAATTAAACTTCACTGCTGTTCTTCAAAAGAAATTGTGCAGTTGATGCAAATGTATTTGAGCTTTTAAACATGGTTCTTGCAGCCACTTCAGTATTGTCAGACACCGAAGTTGCGATTGAGGCTGAGATGACAACATGGATTACAGTTTCATTTTCATTAAGTTCAACTTGCAACGGATATTTCTGAGTTTGTGGAGGAATTAATTGACAAAATCAATCTGGAGGAGTTAGTGCAAGGGAATGAACGAGGAGCCAATGAGATCCAGGGAAATGACATTGCCTTCTTAACAAGATATCACTGAATTTAGCTGCGGAATAAAGAACGGGATGCTCTTTACGAAGCCATTTTTTCCAATGTTCTCAACTGGAAGAAATTCACGTCGAGGTGTTCGGAAGAAAGCCATCCCCGATTTTCAGGCAATGAATATTCAAAAGCGCATGGTCAGAGCAGGCGATGTTGTTCCTTATGAACGGATAACCCGTTGTACTCGGCTGTTGTTGACAAATAATACAAATTTCACACAGGTGCTTCAACAAAACACAGGAACACATCTTTTCGACGAGTTTGCAACACTCGTGTCAATAATACTTCCTGTGCAATTCTGAAGATCAACCATCGATCCACTGCATTGGCACAGCTCTTCTGATCGCTCATCACTCGCTCTCAAATCTGCCGCGCTTACTGCTCCGTCGAACACGCATGAAGATAAGCAAACATCCGATAAATTCGTCAAAGCAGCAATTCTCCCCTTTTCTGAGGATGAAATTCATTTTTGGTTGGTGCAATTCTCCAATTCCACCAACAAAGATGAAGATGAAGCGGCCAAACAGCACGGACCAAAGGAATTTCTGGTTATGTTTTGGAATGAAGACTGCTTCAAATGGAATGTGGAAGCATTTGATGCAACACTCACTGCACATTCTTCTCTTAGCTTCGCGTTAGAAATGGTAAAGAAATTCATCTCAATATCTGAATCTTGGCATTCTTTTGAAAACAAAGAACCAGACAGCACAGATATGGAATCGAATTCCGAATGATAGTATTGGACGTTTGAATGGCCTCCTGAACCGTCTGAGGAAAGCACAATCAAGCTTGCTTTGCTCTCTTCATTCTTGAGTTGAACCTTCTTCCATTGAGAGTCTTTGCAGTCCCGAAGGATAAGAGCCGATCGATCAAATATGCAACTGGAAATAAGACTTGCTGCGTTGATAGGCTTGTAAAAATTGCTAAAATCAAATAACTCTCCACAATTCACTTCAGAAACATTCAAATCAGCAAATGAACAATATTGTCCGCCTTTTGCTGCTAGGCATGAAAAACTGAGACAGAGGCCAGCAAAAGTGCAGTCAGACATCGTCAATCTTCCACCGCTCATTTCAACAATCAAGCAATTCAGTTCAATTCCAGAACCTCCGCCATAAGCTTCTTGAGCAAAGATTGTGTCTGCAATCCACAAGTTGACATCAGTCAGCGGTAACAAACTTGAATGAGAAGAAGAAAAAGCGCTTCCAAACAAAAACGTGAGAAATTCCATTTTCACTCTCGACGAGCACGAAACGAGGCTTTTCGTCTTGCTTCCGATGCTGCTGTTCAGCACAACACTCCCCCTGGCGCCTTCCGCATCCAGCGACTTGATCGAGACATCGCAAGCGCTCGCTTCCCCTGTCACCTCTGCGCTTTTGTCAATCAGCAAATTGCTGTAAACTGAAGGAATGATGTGCGGCAGCGCAACATTCAGCGAAATGCACGGTTCGCTCATTGCACCACACTGGCGCGTGTCAGAGGCATTGTCCGCTGAAGAAGATGCAAATATCGTCTCGCTCTGATGCACAACCACAAGCAGCAGCAGATCTTGCTCGTCCGCATAGTCGAGTTCTGTGCATCCCCACATCGCAAACTCCCGAACAAACGGTGCTCTGAAATCGAGCTGGAACTACTCGTTGCCAATTTGAGTTTTTTCATTCGCACATTTTTCATATAAGTCTCTTCCCACAAATGCTTTGTTCTCCATGAACGTGGTGTTTTTCAACAGAAAAGGAAGCAGGCCATCACTGATGATCGAAGAACAATCCAGGAATATTGCGCCTCCTCTTCCAGTCTCCGAGCAGAAGCACTCCGAGACAGCCGAAAAACTACACTCGAAAAATTCTTCTTTGCTCAATTTCGTTATCATTCCTCCACTTTTCTTGTTTTGGCTGCTTCCACTGCTCTAGATCGAGGTGTTTTGCACAGGCACGCTACAAGACTCGCAGCCAGTACAGCTGATTATAGAGGGTTCAAAAGGAGCATTTTAGCAAAGCGAGAAAAGCGTGCAGCATTTTAGCTCAACTGTTTGACTGTCGCCTTCATTTAATCCTTGTGACTCGTCTCGCAATTCAGCCTGCGCAAATACTTCTTCAATGCTTTTTCCCATCAGCTCCATGTTACCCATTGTAACGTTTGTCAAATCAATGCTGCTTCCATGTGATACCATCAGAATGTGACTATTGCACTTGATAAATTGGAACGATCAGAATGATATTTCGCATATTCCTGATCGGAAGGAAACAACACAATAAGGAATATCTGCTGGAGAAGCGCAGGCAAATAGCAAGAGAAAAACGGTTGAACTCCGTTCATTATTCAATTAAACAATGATAACAAACATGTTTGTTTTTGAATCCGTTTTTTATAAAAACCGACACAATTATTTTCTTTTGATTTTTTCCTTTCTTTTGATATTATTTAACCAATCTGAGTATAAATGCCAGTTGTTTATGCCAGTATTGGAGCAATCCAATTTGTTTTATTTGCGCAAATCAAAAATTACTTTTCATTTCATAATTCATGAAATTCTTCTTTTCATCAATTTTTAAAAATGTAAAAACGTGTGAATAATACAGTTTGAAGGTTGAACGATTAATGAATGTAATGTTGATATATTTTTAATCGTTTGTTGGTGCAAAAAAATTTTGACAGTTTTTTTAACATTTTGATCCTTATGATCTTTGAAAGAATTTGGCGAAAACAACAAAAATCATTCGCAAAACAACATCATTATGAAACAAATAATATATGTATGTTTTTGCAATCAATTATACTAACATAAAAAATATTTGTTTATTAAAATATTTTTCGCAACTCAAATGAACTCAGTCTATCTTAAATGAACTCGGTTTATTCAAATAAACACGATCAATTCGAATAAACAAGAGTTCATTTTAATAAACCTAGTTTATTTGAATAAAAAAAATCTATTCAAAATTCATCTATTGAAGCAATTGCTGAAAAAAACTAGGTCTATGTATAAGATGCATTTCACAATAAATCTCAACAAACATGAGAGTGTTTTTATTTCAAAAAAAAAAACAAAACCATGTTGAAGGTTAATTGTAACAAATAAAAATTTTTTGAAAATAAAAAATAATCAAATTTTTCAAAGATAAAGTTACAAAAGAATTTCACCAAAGCACACATTTGCAAATAAATCTTCAAAATTTTTGAACAATGTAACAACCCACATTTTAAACTCTATTCAAGAAATTATGTATTTCCATTCAATTTAGAAAATAAGTGGGTGAACAGAAATTACAAGGAATCTGAAGATAATTTAACTTTGGCTATTATAATAACATTCAAATTCAACCAACCAAAAATATTGACTCCGTATTGATGAAAAAATTAAGAATATTCCACCTAAAATACCAATGCATGATAATAAAAGAAAGATTATTATGATTATTTAACTGTGAAAATAATATTTTCGTTCCTTCCATTTTCAAATAAATAATCAAAAAATGAATAATAAACATGAAAAGATAAAATATGTTTCAACAAAAATTTTAATAAAAATAGACAAATTGATAAATAGATAGTTAAATAAATAAATAAAATGTTTACTAAAAAAGATACATATCGAAAATCAAAAGTCTATTAGCTTTCACAAATGACTCTTGCTTTCATCCTACACCAATAATAATATGTAATTTTATTACAGCCTCCAAACTGCCTCCGCAAGCATGATATCTTCATCAGTAAAGTGCAAGTCAAATTGCGAAATACGCGTTCTCTTTCCGGCTGCTTTCACCGCATAGTTCTTTGAGTGAAGCTGGTCTCCAATCAGCATCAGCCGCTGTCTCAACAGCAAATGCTCTCTTTTGTGCTTCTCAATTCCAGGATAATTCTTCACAGCCATTTCTTTTTCCTCTTCGTTGAATATTGCCAATGCCGTTGATGAAAGCTGACAGAACGCATCCATCATTGATTCAATATCTTCGTTCTGATTGACTGTAGTGAGCAGCTGCTGGGCAGCATCAAGAATTGCTTCTCTTCCTTTGTCGAAGGAGTCATGACCTGTCACCATTGATGGCATCATTTCAATCACTTTTTCATCTTCTTTTATCCGAAGCATACTAAACAGCTTCACAGACACATTTTCGACAAACTCCACTTCCCGTATCCATGTCAATCCATTTCCAAATTACGAAGCAATAAATAGTGCACAAAAACCATAAGTCACAATTCTCAAGATTGTTATCGACTCCTACACTTCTTCCTTTCCTGTAGATAAAATTATGTTAGTCATTTTGTTCAGTCCTTCTGTAATATCATATCTCAATGCAGACAAAATATACTGAGCTTCGGGGTTCAGAATTGTGATTTCGGAAACATTCATCTTTGAAAGCCTCTCCAGATTCACCCTCGTCCGTGCTAAAAGTGTTGCAAGGCTGTGGGCATTTCCTTTTTCTCCATAAATCCGCATTGGGTTCACCTGTGAACAGTCATCAGATTCAGCAAGAATGCAATATGACATTTGCAGCAGCGCTTCTCTGTTAAACTTGGTTGTCATGCGCTTGGTGAAAACTGAATCGTATGTGAAGTCTCCTGAATGCGAATACTCCGAAGTCCCGAAGTGGCAGCTCAGATGCACCGCCTCGAAATATCTCGACATTGGCACCAGCATCTCTTGCGCTGTCAGCGGAAACCCCGAGCAATGTGAAGAGCTGTTCATAATTGGATTGCTTGAATCTGGAAACGTGACTGATTGGTCTGTTATCAGCAACGGAATTGGCTCAATAATTGTGAGCAGCAAAAATTGGATCTGAAACAGAATTGAGGCACGCATTCCAGAAAGGATGATGTTTGCCGAAGTTGGCTTGTATCTGCTAGCATAAACGCGTACCAAAGAAACTGTCGTTGCGATCGTGATAACACCAAGCAGCACAGAAAGTACACTTGTCATGATCATTTTGTGCGTGACCGGACTTGGCAGATGCATGTATGCCGGTGCGTATTTCTCTATCTCCTTCTCCATTCTTTCTTCCCAAGCTGCATCCTCTAAGGCATTTCTGATCAATCCTCTCTGCTTGTTCTTTTCGGGATAGTTTCTGTTTTCTTCTTCGTCGAATTTGAATTTTGTTCCACAAATTTTGCGATGAAGTCGCTCAATCTGAGCAACAGTTTCATAACAAACCGACAACTTTTGCTCCATTTTTAGCGGGCAATCATTCACTGAATGAATCGGAGAATGCATTTCGATCTGTGGAAACAGAAAATTCTGACTGTTAAACATTGGATTTTTCTGCTGATACCCACTCGGTGAGGCAGGAGGAAAAACCACAGGCACTGGGCTGAAAGCAGAGAAGGGAGCATTTTCAAAAATCGGCTCTTGAGGAGGTAATAAGCCTTCATGTGCCATCCCGCAATGAGGCTTGTCAACGCTGCCCAAAAGCAGGGCAGGCTGAAGCGACGGAGACTTCGCATAATTCGTCATTCCCACTCCCTGGCTGGCAAAAAGTGGTCTGCTCGCACACATCTCAGAAAAAGTGCTCTCGCAAATCACCGGAGAGTGCCATGCCATTGAAACATTTCCTTTCTGCATTACACTGGGAAAAGCAGATTCTGCTTCATTTTCAGCATTATTCGCTATTCCTGACTCCCATTCTGCTACCTCCATCCCACTTGACTCAAAACCCAAGAGGCCGGTAAATGAAGCATCATTTTGTGGGGGAGAAGAAGGAAGTTCGCTTGGTGCTCCAGAGACTTCAATTTTCAGCTTCCTTAAAACGGGACTCTGCTCCGCATGCGGCAATCTCGCTGGATTTCTTGCTCCGACATTTTGCACAGATTTGCTGACGATTTTTGTGTTCTCTTCATCAACAGATAACAACGCAGCCTGCTCTTCCAATTGCGATTTCGAAGACGATAATGAAACTGAGACGCTTCCGAGTGATTCCATCGAAAGCCCAGCACCAGAAATCATCGAAGGTGAAGATCTGTTTAAAGAATGCTCTATTTTGGACGAGTCGAGCATTGACGGCAACTTCTTCTGAGGAGATTCCTTCATCATCTGTTGTCTCTGCAATAAATTCAAACTGTTGCTTTCTGCCAGCTTCTCTTCAGCATGATGCATCAACCAAACAGAGCTTCGCTTGCTTGTCTTTCAACGAGAACTCTTTTCACTTTCATCGGAACCTCCACACGGCATCTCCGCACTACCATCTCTCCAGTGCTCGAATTTGTTGCTGCTGCGACTTTCGCATAGCTTCAAGTGCGGATTTTCGCTCGATACAGCACAATCTACCAACTCGTCATCGAATTCAGCGTCATCTCCCCTCAGAAGCTGATGCATCACTCTGTTCATCTTGCTCTTTGGCACATCCAGCATAGCGAAATGCCTTCATTCGATTCTGCACTGCCGTTCTTGTAACTCTGATGAAGAGCACAGTCTGCGCAGCTGTAAGAGGAGTAAGGAACAAGGTGATTATAAGAACAAAAGCAGTTATAATTTCGTCGCATCCTGAGCTAATAAGCTCGAAATATTAAATAATCACCCTTTTGGCTCCATCCATAATCGGGACAGGACAATTGAACACCAAATGTTGTATGCTTGGCAGATAATCCGGATCTCGCGGACGTGAAGAAATATTCGAAAGGAACAGATGATGCGTCATCTGCGAAACCGAGGCAAGCACCTCCAACATGGAAGACGGATGGTGTATCTGCGTTTTTGTGCCTATGACTTCTTCGACGCTTCCATCTGGATGAGTCTCATTCTTCGTGGTGAATGCGAACAAATACGTGTCGATGCTTGCTGCTTCCCACAGCTCCATGTTTATAGTTGATCCATGCACATTGCCGAGCATCCGCGCCAAGTCATCTGATGTCCCCTTTAGCATCTTCATCAACTCCTTTTTTGGAATAATTATCGGACCCCATTTGTCAGTTGCTACAGGGTCAGAAAAGTTGTACATTTTGTCGTAAACAAAGAAGTCATATGCAATTGCAGCCGCACGTGCTGAATGATATGATAAGCCACACACATTTCGCAGAGTTTCCAAATCTTTCTGGTTCATTCCCGACATAGTCGCATCAACAGCAAGAGCGGACAGAAGTGCAGCAACAATAACAATATGCAATAATACCGTTGCAAATTTCAGTGTCACCATTTCATTTTTGTGAATTCCTAATATGTTTCGCCCTCCTATCATCATATCAATCCTCATTCCGTTCTTTTTCTTTTTTGTTCTCTTCTTTTTGCTGAATCTTTGGTTTCTTCGACATTCGTATGAAGTCTGTTGCAGCTGTCTTTCGCTTCCAGAAAGAATTTCGCGTTCACCATCAAAGCTGAGCAGTTCAAAAGAAGATTGGCATGCTTCAAATCTTTCATCTGCAGCTTTCCCTGTAGCTGCGCCTTCATCGACACTCCCTGTCACTTCAAAGCTTTCTTGTCTCACCAAACGAACGTAGTTGGATACATGCTCGTTGCAAGTATTGCCTCTATCGCTTGAACCCTCATCTACGCTATCTTTTCGAGTACCGGCCTTTCTTTGTCCAACAGATCCAAACAAAGTATTGTGAACCGCTGTCACCTGCATCCGATCCATTATCTCACCAGAGTTGGCAGATTCTTCTTCGATCCGATCAGCTCTGCTCAATATCATCTCTGCCTCATCCTCCTCGTTGTAGATGTCTAATAAAAGACGTGCATAGCTCCTTAAGATATCCTTGTTAAGCCCATGTGAGGTAATTAGCTCTTCGTAGCTCTTCCGCGCAATGTCTTCGTTCTTCACAATCGAATTCAGCAGAACAGGAATCAACTTGAAATCAGTTGAAATCGCTATTATATTCTCGAAAAAGTCCTTCATCGCATTCACAGCCAGCTCGTGGTGCTTCTCTGCCTTTTCTAGTAGCTTCGTGAAGGCAAACGAATTCATATCGCCTGTTCTGTTTCTATTGTCTCTGTTTGTTCTTCCTCCATTCTCTTTGGTCATACAAAACAGCACAAATCCTAGGAAAATTTTTGGAGACGATATCTGTGCTTTTCTTATAAGCTCATCGGCTTTTGTGTAATTTTGCAATAAGCGGACAGAAATGTCGCATATTGGAAGAACAGCAGCTGTTGTTCTTGTTCGCCTTCAGTGTTTGCGCATACACATAATCAGCAAATGTCAAATACATCATCGATTTGTATTCTTTCTGTTGTATAAAGCGAAGCGATGCCTCCATTCTTTCAGGCTTCTTCAACGCAGGTAGTACCAAAGAAGGGTTTTTCGTACAAATATCTGACAATTGGTTACCAAAAACTGGAAAGAGATACTTTCTTTCTCTGATATTTCTACAAATATTTGGTAGCAGCACAATGCACACCACAATTCCAGCTATCAAGCCAACAGCTTGAAGTACAATAGTTATTTTCCAATTGCCTGTTGCTCCTTCAATTGTATTTGCAATTTCATCAAAAAGTCTCAAACATCCAAACATGCACCATTTGCTGGCCATCAGTAGATTTCCATTCAGTTTGTATATTGGCTGAATATATACAAAATACACCATCATTACCATAGAAGATCCAATTGTAACAACTCCGCGCCAGAAAGTCCATCCAAACAGCATCCTCATTGCAAACACACATCCAAACACAAGAAGCGAGTCCATTGATTGCCATAAACCACGTGGCGATGACCACAATCCTCCGTGTTTCGGATTGTGGTTAAAAATCATATTATTTATTATTAATGAAGATAACAAAACATATGAAAGTGTTACAACTGCTATAACAAATCCCGCAAATTTTAACAAATCTTCCAAGCACAACTTTTCATAAGAACGATGAGTTCTCTCGTCTCCTGTCTCGTAACAATTAAAAGTTGTAATACATAATGAAATAAATGGGATGAAAAATAATCTAAAAGGAATGTTCGTTATCCAACGAAGAAAAGATACTATCCATGGTTGAGAGCTTGCAATGCAATCTTGCAAAACAGCTGCTGCCAATAAGAACATAATAAGAAATGTGAAATACAGTCTGTCCAAAAAAAATGTTAATCTGTCCAAAAAAAATGTAGATCATCCCTCAATATTAAAAAAAGAGATATTCACCACATCGCTTGTGGAAACTTTTTATTTTCATTAATTTGTGAATTTTCAATGAATAAATGAACTCTGAAGTAAAAATAGCACAAGGGTGTGTTATTTTACAATTTAAACATTGTTTTTTTATTTGTTTTCATTTTAATACGGAATTGTTTGGCAAATAGTTCTTTGGTCTATAGCCAAGTATTTTATGCATATATTTCTTTGTAAAACAAACAAGTGGAAAAATTTGGCAAAGTGCTTTTATTTTGCTTCACTCGCTGATAAGTTTTTGTTTGTTTGAAAATTATGTCATCATCATTTTTTTGATTATCGATGCAATGACATATTTCTCATCAATCTAGCATGTTTGAAGAAAAGTTGTTGATGAATTGTTTGTAATTGTTTTTCATAAAGCTATTGTATTCATTTCAATGATCATCTCATTCAATAGAATTTGTTAAACTATTGGATAATGTGATTTTCTTTTTTTGTAATTGATGAATTGCACAATTTTTGTGTAATTGTGAAATTTTTGGAAAATTTTGAAATTCATATATGATATTTTGAAATTATCAAGTAATTTTGAAATTTTTCAGATAAATTGAAAATAAGGCAGTTATTTTTAGTTTCACCAACAAATTTCAAGTTAAATAAAAATTGTGGGAAGATCTTCGGTTTTCTCTAAAAAATTGTTGTATTCACAAATTGCAGTTTATTTATCATAAATATTATTAAGTATGTTTTGTACAATTTTCAGAACATTTAACAACAAATAATGCGAAATATATAATTTTACGTATTTATGTGAAGAACGTTAAGAAAAAAATATATTATTTTACGTTTAATTCGATTATTGAAATGTTTCCATGAACAATAAGTGTTTTCTAATAGTCAAAACATTTAAAAATTTCGATTATAAATGGTTTAAAATTACTGAGTTGCAAAAATTGACAGAAAACATCAAAAATGAAAGAAGAGAACAAATTAAAACTCAAAAACATTTCAAATATTGATGTTTTGCACAATGATGAATATTTCCTGGAGAAAAAAAAATGATATTGCTTGTAAAAAAAGGCAAAAAAACCGAAAAAGAAAATCAAGTTAGATTTTAATAATGCATGCTCATTATACAACTCTATAAACAATATAAACATTATTCAAAGCTTTTTGTAAATCTTATTATTTCTTCGTTTTCCTCTTATTCTTCTTCTCAATATATCATTTCTTTTAATCTTCAAAACTATTTTGATCCATCTCTCTTGTTTATTTCAATGTAAATTTCATCGACTCCTTTCTGGCTTCCAAAAAAATTCGTCAAAGCCATATCCTCTATTCTCCTTCCACTCGAATTACTTCACAAACTTCATTCTATGAAAAACTGGTAAAGAAGAAGATTCCATCTCAAGAATCCCTTCCCATCCCTTGCCCAAATCTTCTTTTTCTCTCCATTTCCTCCAAAATGTTAACTCCCCTCCGCCACACATCCTCCATCTCTTCCACAAACAATTGCATAATTCCTATCTTTTTCACTCCATGGAACGCCTTTTCCCAATCAAAAATAATAAATACCTCCATTTCTTTGAATGTCTCTGGCGCAAAACACCCCCTCATGGTCAGCCCCTCACCTCGCTCCATCACTGTCGCGAATCCTTCCCCACACCCACAATGCAAAGTGCTGCGCCTGACGTTCCTTCTTCCTGTCTTCCTCCACCTCAGCTTCCATCCCTTGTCCCGCAAATGAGAGGCGCGACCAAACTGTCCTTTCAATAAAAAATATAAAATACACAAAAATCTTCCTCACATTTTTTCTTCAACCACGCTTCTCTTTCTCATCAAACATACGTCCACAAAATCTCTTCTCTTTGTTCCGCCTCATATGCCTCCTCCTTCTCTCTGCATTTAAAAAAAAAAATATTCCTTTTCCATTTCTTCTCCATTTCCTTTCCATCTCTCATCTTCCCCTCCAATAAATATATTCCATTCACTCCACCCATCTTCTGTCCTTCTTGTTTTCCCCTCTTATCCCACCTCCTCAACAGCAAATTCCTTTTCTCCAATAATTAACACAACTCCAACTCCTTCCAACTCACAAAAATCTCAAAAACAACCTCGCAAAAGTCCATCCAAATCCATTTCCGACACATCCATTTTGCATCTTAGACCTTCCTAAAACACCTCTTTTCCACAAAAAATAACATTTTATCGCTCCTTTCCCCCTCTCAAAACCCTGTTTCCTCCAAAAGCTCAACTCCTTCACTCCACACCATAAATCCATCCTTTTGTTATCACATTGTCTTTATGTGCCCATTCAGCAACGACACATCGAGTTGTGCCCATTTTCTTTTGTGGCTCTTATTCGTTATGGAAAATGATCAAACAATGCCAAATGCTCAAGAAATATCAACAGAATGATACTCAGAAGTTTTCAAAAAAACAGCTGGACTAAGTGAAATATTTCTAGTGATGAAAAAGCAATAACAACACTTCTTTTTTTATTGGTGGAAGTGAGGATTGTTTATTTTGATTTCTGGATAGCTGCGAATCAATAATATTTCTATGAATATGTTGAATTTCAATTGTGCGCTTTTTTTATGTTCAATTGATTGTGAAGATAATTACACTATCACATAAACAGACCCGATAATTCTGACAAATTCCAAAAATGACTGTTTGTAACATCTTGAAATAAACAATTGCAATTACTGTGCAAGAGAAAAAGTTTAATATTCGAATTTAGAACTTAATATTCATGTGTAATATTTTTTTTAGAAAAAAATTTTTGTCTTCCTGAGTAATTGCAAAATTCCCCAAAAATTTCAAAATTTCCATAGACAATTTCAAAATTATTGGGTAATTTCAAAATAACTCAATAATTTTGAAATTTTTTTTTTATTTCACAATTCATCTCATAATAAACAAAAAGATATTCTGTTTAAATTTGTATTTGTTTTGTAAAAAGAAATGTCAAAAATATAATGAACGAACAAATGAAGTAATAAGAAACACAAGTGTTTTTCCAACTTTGTTTTTGTAACAAAAAAAATCATTGTAATAAGAAAGCGAATGTTACATTTGAAACAAAAATAAACTTATGAAATGGTGAAAAAATTAAAATAAAAAACTTGCTTCACAGATCCTTCAAGGATATGACCTGTGGCCATATATTTGTTTCGATATCCATGATGGTTTTTCTGACTTCTCTGGCAGAAATTTTGACAAAGGTTTTTGCCATTTCAGAGAAAAGGTTCGACTCTTCTTCCTTCTTTGACGTATTTGATTCAACTCTTGCCTTCCAAATGCCAAATATATTCTCGATTGGGTTCAAAATTGGAGAATATACATCTTTAAATAGCATGACATGTCCAACTTCTTTTATAAGACTGTCCATGTTAATATGATGGATTGTTGCATTGTCCATAACGATCACAGACGATTTGTAATTTTTGATGGATAATAGAAAACGCTTTATATAGGCTTCAAACACTTCATGGTCGACAGTTCCTCTAATAACTTCTGTGTAGCCCATTCCTAACATGGATATAGATGTGATAGCTGTAATAGATTGAAAAAGTGGAGGTGGAGGAACAAATACTTTTTCTCCTTTTTCTGCCCAACCGTATTTCCTGATGCAACTAACGTTCCATGACGTCTCATCGATGAAGAAAATTAATGCTCCATCTTTATCGTATTGAAATAATTTTTCAATGAAATGAATTTTTTGTTTCTTATTTTCGTCTGTGATTGCGTGTGCAGGCCTGATAGTAATTCTCTTGAAAGAAAATATCGGGAATAAATCTAAATCATTGTTTTTTTCATGAAGCATATTGTGTACAGCAGATTTTGAAATATGCAAACCAGTTGAAGAAAGCTCGTGTGATATCGTTCGAAGGGTGGTTAATGGATTCTGTTTCATTTTCTGTCTAATGAGATTCTTGTAACGATCATTGTTCACTATTTTTTTCCTTCCTTTTTGTTTTTCATTGTGAATAATATCTATTCCAATCTGCAGTTTTTGTAAATATCTGCTGGTGGTGATGTTTGTAAGTGTGCATTCATTCGCATACCAGCTTTCGGATTTGCTTCTTCCATAAATTCTGAATAAATCTGTAAGTTTTTTTCTTTTTTCGACAGTTGCTGGAGTGTATGGCCTTTTGCATTTTCCTTCAACCTCCGTATCCTTCTGCCTGAATTGTTCAATTTTTTTTTCTCTGTCTTCCTTTTCTTTCAAAGCTGCTCTCATTCTAATATTTTCATGCATCATATCTTCCAAAGGATGTGAAAAATGTGTTGCCATATATTCAACTCTGTATTCTGATATATCTGGAACTTGGCTGCTCAATAATGTCCTTTTGTTTGGTGTTCTCGCATCCAGAAAGGAAATTGTTTGCATTGAATTTTTATCGTAATTTCAACAAGAGATTGTGGGAATTTTTTCTTTTTTCTTTTCTTTTCTTAACTTTTCTTTTCTTTTCTTTTTCTTTTTTTCTTTCTTTCTTTCTTTTCTTTTTTCTTTCTTTCTTTCTTTCTTTTTTTTCTTTTTTCTTTCTTTTTTTTTGGATAGACTGCATCTGTGATTGTTCCAAAATAGTTAAAATTTTATTGAAGAGTAGGTATAAATATGAATTTTATATAAATTCGCAATAACACGTTCACCTTCCCTTTTTTAATGAATTAATCATTAAAAAAACATGAAAAAGATTTTGATTTAGATCAGAAATTATGTAATAAATAAATAAAATGTTCTTTGTTGCATTTTGTATTTTTTTATTAATTGAGAGTTATAGAGTTGATAATTGCCTTGAAGGAAGAGGTGTTATCCAAATTGAAAAAATTTCTGTAAAGCCTTATTATAAAAGTGAGTCAACGCACGCTTTTGGACATCGTGGAACGAAAGGTAAGCAGTATGAAGTGAATGTCAGCATGAACGTTATTGAAGAAATAAGCAAAGGATTTTGCATAATGACAGTGTCACATAACAAACGGAATCAAACAAAAACATTTATGAATGATCCTTTCACAAATGAAGAAAGCTTTGATGATTTGCATCGACCTCATGAAAAAATTCGATCAAACAAGCATCGGATTGATTTATGTAAAGTAAGATCTTGCCCAATTGAACCATCGGAGATCGAAATACATAAAATCGTGCGTTTTCCAAGAAAAATTCATGGAAAGCGCAACGTGAAAATTCAATGCTTTGGGACAGAAGGAGAGGAACTAATGTGCGTTAATTTCAGCACAATGGGAAAGAGTCGTAGACATAGACGCTCACCAACAGTTCGTGAGGAACACGAGTATGATTCCATGTTTGACGAACCAGAACATGCATATCAAACAGAATTTGAAGAATATACCGAGGAAGATTTCTCAGCTCAAGATTCTCAAAAACAGTCGCATCCTGAGATGTATCATGATGATTTTGATCAATCACCACATACCCGTCGTCATCATCCCCCTCGCCCTCATCCTCGCCCTCATCCTCATCCTCATCCTCACCCTCACCCGCGCCCACATCCTCGTCCGCACCCAAAACCTGTTCCAGAACCAGAGCCAGAGCCAACACCAGAGCCAACACCAGAACCAGAAATGGATCAAGTGTCAGAACCAGAGTTGGAGTTAGTTATGGAAGAAGAATACCAACCAGATCAAGAGCCAGAACAGGAGCAGGAGCAGAAACAGGAACCAGAGCAAGAATATGCTGTTGAAGAAGAAATAAAAGAAAGCGTGTTTCAGCCACTGGAATATCGAGAAGAACCGAAAGACGAGCCACCAAAAGAAGAACCACAGACGGATACTGTTGTTGTTAAAAAATTCGTTGAACAGCAACCCTTCAGGAGATGGCATCCATTCAAGCATTAATTTGCTCTGTTTCATACGAAAAGCAATTTCATTTGAATCCTTTTTATTTGTAATCGAAGATTTGCTGAATCTTTTTTTATTTCTTGAAATTTTCTAATCCGTAACCA
Organism: Monocercomonoides exilis; assembly: GCF_001643675.1. Taxonomy (NCBI): domain Eukaryota; phylum Preaxostyla; order Oxymonadida; family Polymastigidae; genus Monocercomonoides; species Monocercomonoides exilis. Next base: position 341,128 of record NW_027150606.1, on the reverse strand, counting down.
CAAAAATTTATTTTTCTTAATTTTTTGATCACAAAATAATTTTTCATTTCTATGTTCTCGCTTGTTTACAAGCTGAGATTGCTTTTCAATTTATTTTGTATAAATAGTATTAGCTGAGATTTTCTTATTTCTTTAATGTTTCGCAAGCAAATAATTTAATGGATTAAATCAAATATATTGGACAAAGTTCATATGCTCTCAAATTTTCCTGAATTTGACAGATAATTGCAATTATTCAAATGAAAATATAAAGGAAAGAGCGAATAAATTATTATTAGGAATATTCTTTTGATGTCAACTTCATTGAATTTCAAAAATAGCAAATTATTAATGCATGCCCACATTATTCTTTAAAGTGCCACAAACAAGGATTTCTAATATTTAACTGCAAACAACTTATTCAAAAGAGAATTTTTGAAGTTAAAATAATAATATGCAACTTCAATTTCTGTATTGATAAAACTAAAAAATTTCATTTTATTATTTTTGTTAAATAAAAAAAGCTTCATCTTTGCAAAGATAAAGAACTAGTGCAAAATTTTACAATTATGAAAAAAATTGAGATTTGTTCCACATTTTTCTGCAATCATATCATTATAAATCAACCGTAACAATGCAAAAAATAACAGAAAAAAAAAAAAAAATTTAAAACTGAGAAAAAATTTAGAAAATATAGTTTTGAACAAAATTCATAAAGCAAAATATTTCGTCCCAATTGCTCAAAATTGAAGGAAATTCCTCATAAAAAATATCAACTCAAACGCATCAACTCAAATCCACGACATTAGCGAAAAAAATACACACAACCTTTACCTTTTGACTTCACTTTCTTTATTTTATTAACTTTGATAATGATAAGTTCTTTCTGGAATATCTCCATGAAGAGGTGTGCTGTATTGCCGAAGTTCGATTATTCGAATAGAATCTCCGTTGTTTCTTAAAGAAAACTATTTAATACATATGAATATTTGCATTATTCGTGAGAAACGAAAATGTGAATATTATATATTATATATATATATATTAAACAATGATTTTAAAATTCAAATTTTCTTTTCGAATATTTGCTCATTCATTCATTCATGCATTCACTTCATCCAAGTAATATCTTCATTGCACACTGCAAAACGCAACGAATCCGGCAAATCAGTCACAACCGAATCCTCTGCCACTCCGTCTTTAAAAAACCACATCGAACTATCTCTGGTTGTCATATCAACTTCGCACACAATAACATCCCCTGAATTCGATGATCTTATTGGAAAATCAGTCTGATTCGTCCCTTTTGCAACAAGGGCATTCCTGAATGAACCAAAAATGCACAAAAAATTGAGTTGAAATAAAAAGACTGTAATTTTGACAAAAGCAAACCAATGGAAATCTGCAGATACTCCAACTTCAAACACACAATTTGCAGCATGCCAGTGAATCAGGAATTAAATGAGTGAACAAAGAGATAATGCGAACAAATGAAGCACGAAAAAAGAAGACAATACAAAATTAAAAATTCAAACAGTCAGTTGCTCCTACAAAGCGTGAACTACGTGGAAACTCATCATATTCTGGAACAATCCCAACGCCTTTGAAACATTATTTATACGAAAGATACAAAAGTGAATGAAAATGAAATAAAATCAATTCGCAATGAGCAAAAAATAAAACAATAATAACAAATGCCAAAAAAAAAAAAAATAAATAAAAAAATAAAAAATAAAAAATCCTAGCATTTAACGCAAAAAATAAACAATTATTGCAAATAAGAAAAAAAGAAAAGAAAAGAAAAGAAACAACTGTAACACATACAAAAATCTCCTGCATTATTTACAATTTCAAATGTTCTAAAAAAGATATTATTTCCAAAGAATTAAAAAAAAAGAAAACAATGAGAATTTAAAAATATATCAAAAAAATTATAAAAAAAATAAACATAAAAATAAAAATAAAGAAGAAAAGAAATACAATATACGCATTTGATTTTCAAAAAATCATTATGACTTGACATATTTTCAGAACATACAATCTCCAAATCCCCTTCGTCAATGAATCATTTGAAAGACATTTCCAGAATAAGCACATATTATAGAGAAAATAATAAAAAAAAGCCATACGGACGAAATAACATTTTTCAATATGACAGCTTCATATCCCGTTTCTGAAGTTGAAAATGTGAAAGTTGAACCATCCACGTTGAACTTGTTGGAATCCGAAAACTCAAACAGTTCAGGAGTCAAATCAATTGCTTCAAAATCTGTTGAAGATTTATGATGGTGGTGGCGGTCCCTTCTTTCTTTTCTGTCGTGACTTTTTCTTTTTGAATGTTGCTTCTTAATTTTCATTTGCTTATCTTCCTTTTCTTCAACTTCAGATGAATCAACTTCCGTTCGAGGAGCATTTTGCTGATTGCTTTCTTTTTCTTTCTTTTCTTCAAAATCTTTTTCAAAATCCTGTGACATTCTTTTCATCATTGAAAGAATACCCTTTTCGAAAATTAGCAAGTCACCATATGTTACAGAAGCTTTTGGATCAACGTCTTTTGGTAGTATGCTATGAAATTTTGGGGGAGGAGCTACATCGCATTTTCAAAACATACAATCAATAAAAAAAATTATTTTGTAGAAAAATTGATTAAATACGTATAATTTCATCCAGCTCTCGAAGTACATTTTCAGCACAATTTTTCGGTAAAGTATTTAAGTCTGAAGCATTTGTAACTTCCTCTTTTTCCGGGGTTAGGCTCAATTGCTGAATTGTATTTATTGTTCCAAATAAAAATTTTCCAACAGATTTTTTTTGTTCTAAGCTCAGACTTTTGGAATTGACATCAAGCAATCCAAGTACATCTTCGGGGTTGATGGTAGAATCTTCAATCTTTTCCATCTTTTGTTTCTTGTGATCTCTGTTCATAATATATTTTTTTGTCTCTTTTTTTTCGTTTTGAGTCATAAAGTCATATTTTAATCTATTAAAAAAAGGTTTTTTTTTTTTAACAGAATAAAATTTTTTTATTTAATCTCTAAGATTTTTTTTTCAGCCCTTATTAAAAATATTCGAAGAAATTTTTCATGTAATATTCTTAAGTTTTCGAAAGTTTGAGACTATGATCGATTTCTACAATTGCTTAACATTTAAGCAAATAAAATAAGAAAAAGATATGGTTATATGTTGATTCGCATAACACCAAAGATGAGATACACCGTTTTTCCGATTGGTTGATCTTTCCTTTGGGTTTTTTGAAGCTCAGTTAAGGGATAGAGTTATTTCGAGAACAATTCATATGAAATTACAATTTGTATATAACTACGTTATTCTATTTGTCCTTTCAACGGTCTACATTTCATATTTTGTGAAAGGATTGATTATCAAAATGAAAGGATATCAGTTGCATATGAAAAACGAAAAAAGTGTTAACACAATATTCCTTGTCGCTTGGTCATATCTTGTTGCTGGTGTTGAAATTACATCTTGTCTTTTCGAGAATTCTTTCAAAATTGTATTTGCTTCACGTTTCTTGCGCATTTCGGGACTTTTTGTTTGCGTAGTTGCATCATTTGTTTTTAACATGGGGATGTGGTCTCTTGGAGATTCGTGGCGCGTTGGCTTTCAAAAGCAACAAAAAACAACATTAATTACAGAAGGAGTTTACAAATTCAGTAGAAATCCAGCATTTCTTGGATTTATTCTTTTACACACAGGAATGGCAATTGCTTATCCAAATATTTTAATGATCTTTTCGTGCATTGTTGCAATAATTGGAATACACAGGCAAGTAATTGAGGAAGAGCAATTTTTAATTACGCAATTTGGAAAGGAATACTTGAAGTACAAAAGTACCACTCCAAGATACTTTTTGTGTGTTTAACATATTCGATATTAAATTGTTATTGAAGTAATTTTCAAGCAAATTTTTAATTGAAAAAATCCATCCAGTTTTCAAAAACTCATTTTTCACACTTTTAACAAAAAGGTTAATAACAATAAAGAACTAATTTTTGCAACATATTAATTATTATTTTTTTTTAAAGAATGAAGCAGATATACTTTATTTATCTTTAAGATCTTTGAATTCACTTCGAATTGAAGGCAAAAAGCGAATTTCAAAAATTAATCATTGTCTTATCGCTACGATTTTTCTTATTTTTTCCCCTTCTTTTTGTGAAGAGCAACATCAACAATTTTCCACTCTGAAAAGTTTTTAAAACAAATAACAAAACATATTCACTAACATCAAAATAATTCTCATTGCACACCTCTTGGAATGGACCTTCTAACGCTTCTTGCTTTTGAAGCGTCATGCACAATGAGAGTTGTCTTTTGAGTTGGTCCTCTGAGCTTGAACTTGAAAACAGCTCCGTCTCTTTTTATGTAGCAAACTTTCAAATAACATTTACAATTATTTCGAAGCAAAATTGATAAATTAATGTGCAACGAAAAAAACATCATTTTTACCTTTGTTACGTGAAATTGACACAATACGAGCGAATTCTGCAAGATCAGTAAATCTGTATGGCTAAAAAATGAAGTTATTTAGCAAAGGCAGAGATTTCATATTTAAACAGTATAAACAAATATACAAGATATTAAGTTATCAATAAAAATGAATTATTCCCAACAAAGCAAACCATTGTCTATATTGATCAATGCCCATAAAATTGAATTTTTTCTATTTGGAATATTTTTCGTTAATCAACATTATTTCAACTCATTAAGAACAAAATTTTTGTCTTCATATTCTGAAATGTCTGGTAAAAATAATGAATATGCTTATGGCTTTATGCTAAACAGCTTTGAATCAAAATTGAAATCAATTTTCATTTTTAAAGTTCTGCAGTTATAATTCATTTGGATTTAAAATATCTTCTCCATTTTTTTAATTGAAAAACGTGCATCCTATTTTGCTTATTGAAAATTAGTTTATTTTTTTGTTTATAACAGAAAACGAATCGTAAAACAAAAAAATGAAGCAAAACCAAACATGAATCTTTGTATTTTTCCTGCTTAATGATGGTGAATAATATTCTAAGCAAGGAACTGTAGTGTTAATTTCTCTCTTTCTCTTCAAAGGATAGAAAGGACCGTGTGAATGTAACTTCTCGTTGTTGAGAATAACTTCGATGCATCTTCAATAAACCTTCAGTCAAAATAACATTCTAATTAATTTGAAGCACACTCACACACAATCAGTGCTTGAATATATGTTTCATTCAGTCACTCACAAAAGATTGTCTTTAATCGTGCTCGTCAAGCAAGTATTGTGTGTCCTCTTCTGACTTATCTTTTCTTTCATAGCTTCTTTTTCTTTGTGATGCAGAAGAAGAAGAAGAAGAAGAAGAAGAAGAAGATGATGATGATGATGATGATGATGTTGAAGAAGACAGCGACGAAGGTGAATTGTGCAAATTCTCAGGAATATTCATATGGAAATGATTGTCAACATCAGCTCCGTTGAGAACCAGTGAAGGTCTGTGCAAGGACTGCTCCATTCCTTTTGCTTCTCTTTCAACCCTTTCTCTTTCTCTTTCTCTCTCTCTCTCTCTCTCTCTTTCTCTTTCTCTATCTCTTCTTTGGTTGTTGCTTCGCGCATTGACTTCTTCTTCTTCCTTCTGCTCCCTCTCTCTTCTCTCCCGCTCCTCCCTCTCCATCTCTGATATCACCAGCATAGCCACCGCAAACATTTCTTCCTGCAAATCTTCTTCCACATCCTCTCTTCTTCTTCTTCGGTCTTCTTCTTCTCTCCTCCTTCTCCTCCTTCTTCCGCGCTCATCACCATCATTGCCATCGCCTTCCAACCTTCTCCCTTCTCCTCCCAATCCTCTCCCTCCTCCTCCTCCTCCTCCTCCTTCCCCTTCTCCCACCCCTTCTTCTCCCCCGTCTCCTCCACCTCCCATCCCACCCTGATTTAGCAGCCTCCTCCTCCTCCTCCGGATGCAGGCAAGAGCTATGCACACCCCCAAGATCAGTATGCTGAACAGCAGCATCGCCACAAATATCAGAATCGTCCAGACATCCACCGTCTGCTTGCTGGACACAGACACAAGCAGCAGAAACACACTTTTGTCCTCTTTGAACACTGCCAAAGAATCTGCTGCAGACTCCTCCAGAGAAACAAAAGCGTTAGAAGCAGAAGAAAATTCATTGGTCATGTTATTATGAGTGAATATGTCATCAGAGCCAGAGCGAGCGAAAGAAGAGACGTCAGGAATGAAACTCCCAGCGATGCCATAGGACTCCGAGTAATGCGAAAAATACAGAAAGGAAAGAGAGCTGGCACCGCCTGCAACAATCGTCTGCTTCTCGTCGAATTTGCCTTTCTTCAGCCCTTCTTTTGGCTCAGTCTTGTTCTCGTTGAAGGAGTACTGGAACACAAGCCCTGGCTTGCTCTGGATAGCATCCTGCGACGGATGAAACGAAGTGAGTTGAGAAGATTTTGGTTTTGGACTCACAAAACTATTTGTCTTTGCTCTTTTTGATTCATTTTCTTTGAGCGAATCTTTTTGAACTCCATTTTTGTGTTCATCAATCTGCTTCTCTCTGCTTTCCTCGCTTGTTTTGCTGTGTGTGCTTTTTTCTTCTTTCGCAAACGAAATCTTCAGCAGCCTTTCTTTCGGCACATCTTCAGCTCTTCCGCCGATGGCCGAGACGGCCAACACTTCCATCGTCTGTTCATATGAAATGTGCTCCCCAAACAAACATGGTGTGGGCTTTAAAGAAGGCGAAGAAGAAGAAGAAGAAGGCGAAGAAGAAGAAGAAGAAGAAGAAGAAGGCGAAGAAGAAGAAGAAGAAGAAGAAGAAGAAGAAGAAGAAGAAGAAGAAGAAGAAGAAGAAGAAGAAGAAGAAGATGATGATGATGATGATGAAGATGATGATGATTTGAATGATGAAGAATTCCTGTTCATATTTGACTGTTTCGTTTTATTTGCGGATTGATTCTTTTGACAATCATTTTTGAGATCTTCGTCTTTTGTGATATGAAAAACTACCTTTTCCTTCTCATCCTCTTTTCCTTCTTCTTCTTCTTCCTCTTCCTCTTCCTCTTCTTCTTCTTCTTTCGTTTTCCATGTGCTCCTGTCTTTTGTTTTCACACAGCCACAACTTGGCTCAAGAAGATACGAATGCAGCAAAATAACAATGTTATCTGCCGCATTCCTCTTATCTTCAGTCGTTTTCTGCTCTTTCGTTCTGTTTGAACGGTCTTCTTCAGTTCTTTCGGCTTTTTCTTTCCCACTGCTCATTTTATTATTCATTGTATTGCCATTTCCATCACTCCAATCTTCTTCTTTATCTTCCCATTCAGCAACTACCTCCACTCCTTCATCCACTTTCTTCTTTTTCTCCTTCTCCCACTCCTCCTTCGCCTTCCTCAGCGCGCCCACCAGCACAAACACGCCTCCATTAGAGCTGTTCAAAAAGGGGCTCCCGCAGAACATCCACTCGCCGTCGTACGAAGCAGCCAGAGAAGAACAGAAGGCGCTGCTGACAAGCTCGGCTTCGGTGTAGTTGAGGTCGGTGCTGACGAAAAATGGGTGTGAAATGACTGTCTTGTCTGATGATGCTGCATCTGAGGTGGATGGGGTGGGAGAGATGGATGAATGTGAAGAAGAAGAAGAAGAAGAAGAAGAGGAAGACGATGAAGTTGAGGTGAATGAAGTGTTCAAGGAAGAAATAAAACTCTCGTTGAAATGAGAAGAATTAACTTGTGAAGCGACATAAGAAATGCGATGTGGATGATCTTTTTTGAATGAAGATGATTTTGAAGAGGCAAAAGATGATGAAGATGATGGAATTGTTGTCTGAAAAGATAGAGAAGAAAAACCAGCTTTTGATGGTAGCAATGGAAAGGATGTTTTCACAGGAAAATTATTGAATCTTTCCGTTTTACGATGAAACACTACACTTTGCAATGCGTTTTTCAGCTTCTGGAATCTGGATAGTGGTGCGAAACAGCTTTTCATAGGCAGCCTTTTCTTCCCCAAGACATATGCAACATCGTACGAATTTCTGGATGCCTTCGACTTTTCCTTCTTTTCATCAGTTCCATTTCGCTCAATCAGCAAAATTGCCACTGAGGACGAGCCAAACCCTCCCACAAAAACACATTCAGGCCCTGCATAAACAGAACTCCCATACATCGCTTCATCTTCAGCTTGAGACAAAAGAGAATAGCGATGCAAAGCATATGCACCTGAAGTAAGGCAAAAAAATATAATTATTGTTTAAGCAATTGTATTCACAAAAAAAGTTTGAAAAAGAAGAAAAATAATTTTCAAAAACAACAAAAAATAGTTCAAATTTTAAAAAATTATAAATTATTTTTATGTGTCATAGATTGCATGCTACCACATAAATACCTATTATCAAAAAATTACATCTCTCCAACAAACCTTTCTCATAAAGCATAACAGCAACACTTCCCATTAATGGTTTTTTTTGTTCGTTGTCGAATCCAGGAATGCCAATCGCAAGAACTCCACTAAACTCAATAGAAATGCTATATCCAAAAAAAGGATTATCATCCTTGAAAGTATTTAAGAGAGTTAATTCTTCAAAAAAATTTACTTTGAAATAATAACAGTGTAAAAGCATCTCAAACCTCCATCATATTCATTAAAACTATAAACGAATACATAACTACTTTTTGATGTCTTTTTTGTGCGCCTTATTGCATCCATCATGTCTTCAGTATTTGTCTTTTGATCTGACATATAAACCCCAGATGGTGCAGAAACAACAAAAATACGGGATCCATGAGCATTTGAAAATACAGCAGATATAGAAAATCCAAATGAGCGACAATCCTCCTCGCTGGGAGGTTGTAGTGTGTGAGAATATATGTATCCAACAGTATCATTTATGTACTCAAAGAAATGAACACATCCTTTTTCTTCATTTGAACCATCTTTCAAATATCATTTGTCAAGTTTAAAAATGCATGAAAAATATATAAGTCATACGATCGCTCACTGCTATCCAATAATAGTTGATGAAAAGGACATTTTCACCAAAACGAACATCCTTATATTCAGTTGGAGGATCAAACTTCCAGTTCTGAATTTCACAACTTGAATTAGTGAAGCACAAAATTATAAATAAAAACATAAGAAATAACGAAGATATCCAACAGGAATTTCTTCTAAATAAAATGCAATTTTTTTAAGATGTTATGGGAAAATTACTAAAATTAAATTTTTTCTGTTTTTTCCATGCAATAATTCACAAAACATGAATTTATATTTTTGTTTGCATTCAACAATATGCTGTTTATCCTTCGGAATTGCTGAAACAAAAAAGCTGAATCAATTTCTGTTATTTATGATACACTTATTATTCAATAAAACGGCTTATTCTTTTAAATAAAAAAAGTAAAGGGAAAAAATCGGCTATAAAAAAGAAACAAAAATAAATCGTTTGTGAATTTTCTTTTTTAAAAATAGTTGCAAATGATTTCATCTGAATTTTCAAAAACTGCAAACAAGTCGGAAAAAACAAGAGTTGTTGTTTCATTTCTTTTCATCTCAAAGCGAAAAGCCATTTGTCGAATACAAACAAAAAGAATATTAATAAAATACATACAAAACACCTGTCAATCAGAAAATTCGTTGCCTTTCAACGAAGATGAAAGCGAAGACATCCCAAAGACGAAGTGAAAGCAAAACAAAACAATTTGGCAGACATTTCATGACCATTCTCTCAAAACAGCGTTGTCTGCAAACTTCATCCAAATTATCTTCAATCTTTCTGCCTCAACGGCACTTGATCTTTTGCTTCAGTCTTCTTCGCTCTGCCTTTTGTGTGCGTCATTTCTTTGCTCTTTCTTCTTCTTCTTCTTCTTCTTCTTCTGTTTTCTTCTATTTCCCCAGCTTTTCCTTTTTTTTCATCTTTAAAAGTCAAAATATACTTCATTCTTCTTGCTCAGTTGTAATACCTTCTCTCTTTCTCTCTCTGTCTCTGTCTCTCTGTCTCTCTCTCTGTCTCTCTCTCTCTCTCTCTCTCTCTCTGTCTGTCTGTCTGTGTCTCTCTCTCTCTCTCTCTCTCTCATTTTTTTCTCCAACTTTTTATTCAGCTGTTCCATCGTGCCTTGTGTCCTAATTGTGAGTCTCGTCTCTTCCACTCTGCCCACAAGCCATCACATTTCTGTGCTTCCATCTGATTCCTTCGCCCAGTTCATGACAGATCGCCAATTCAAACTGAATGTTGTTTCAAATGACAGAAGATCGTGTGTGTCGATGAAGAACCGCAAATATCACCTTTCTGAGTGTTGGCAATCGATTGGCAATCATCAGATAAAATCATCAAGAAGAAATGTGAAACAGATGCAAAGATGACAGCGGAGTGCGCTGCTTAAGAAACGCAAATACATCTCAGAGTCTGATTTGACAGAGACTCAAATAAAAATACTTCTTGAAAGTTGAGGAAGATGGCGATGAAGTTGATGATAAAGTGAAAGCTAAAGAAGGATAATCGCTTTCCAGCAAAATTCAGATGTGGATATTTGGTGTGCAGTTTCCATATGTGTTGAATTTTCTTTCGATCTTCTTTGATTCTTTTCTTTTCTTTCTTTATTCATCACTTAATTTCTTTTTTGATGCAGTCTGTATCCGTCTTTCAGCCATCAAAACCCCGTGGATAGTCATCGTCATTCCACTCACAGACACGAAACCTCAGATGTGCAGTTGATATCTCTCGTTAATACACATTCAGAAAATCGTCTTCTTAAGCGAACCTTCGCGTCTGTAATGAAGGTTATCTTTCACGAGCGAACAAAACGCACCTTGAACATATCCTGAAATAATAATGCTTTTGTTAAACATTCATAAAGATAAAAAGTGATGATTGTGCAGTCTTCGCAAACCTTTTGTTGCCAAATCAGCGTGTGTCCATGAGACATCGCCGATGAATGCACACTTGCCATTTCCCCTAAGCATTGCTCAAAGCAATCCTCAGAAGCAATACCTTTTTTTAAAAAGTGATATCACAAAATACCTCCATGAAACTGCTAAAATATCAGCATCATAAATAAGCAGCCGTACTATAAAAATAAAATAAGTTTGCTCAAAAAAGCGTTATCCGCCACACACTTCACTTCGCGGGATGTCTTTTTTTTTTTTTTAGAAACAAAAAAACTGCGATTTCTTCTTTGAGTTGCAATGCATCCATTCAATTGCAACAAAAATGCAAATTTGACCTTCATTGTTGCGTTTGCAGACAATTCGTTCCCCCTTTCACTTCGAAGTTTTTCCCTTTATCTAGAAAAATGCATTTTTAAGCATTGGACGAAAAAAATTATAAAATCAATGCTGACTCCTGTTCAGCTTTGTCAAACTCTTCTGCCCACAATTTATTAGCATTTCGCGTTATAATGATCATCCATCCATCTCTATATTGCTTTTTTGCAACAATTTTGCAAATAACTAAAGCATCATACAACTTATTGGATTGATCAAAATTGAGAACGTTTTGTATCCCTTTTGCAAAGCGTTTTGATGTTGGTGCCTGCAACCTCTTCAAATGGAAAGTTGAGCAATTATGCGAATATCAAAGGTGAAGAGACTTATATTTGCTTGGCTATCGGTATGTTTGATGAAATATTCACTTGGCTGATTGCTCAATAAAGAATGACTCAAAGACAAAATTCTTCGTAAAAACATCAAACAAATGTTTGATAAACATGTATGTACGATATAATGATATATTTATTTTCAATATTGCCATTTTTTTACAATTGAAAGAACTTATTTTGGAGTTTGTTGAGTATTCATAAATCAACTCAAATGAATGATCTGAAAATTGTGGAGATGGAAATGCTCACAAAGTTTGTTTTGCAACAAAAAGAAGCGAGAATTTAAAAATTTTGAAGAACAGAAAAGAGACATTTCGAATGAAAACATTTTGGCAACAGGACGGACATTAGGCTGGAAATGAAGCAGTTCAAAAATAATAAACTGGCAGAATAACCAGGGAGGAGCATCTCAAAATGCCTTTTGAACAATGTTCGTTGCGAATTATCGAACAGATTCGTTTGTTCCATTCTTTATTATTTTATTTTGAAGTTTAGCGAAACTCCTTTTTTTTCCACATTTATTTTTCTGATTGAAAACAAAAAGTGAAATTAATTCGATCCAGGGAAAGAGATGCAACAGAGAGTGGGCAAATAGGTGAGGAAATGCATTTTTTGATGATGGATTTACTGTGACAAATATGTTGTTGAATTCTTCGAATCTTTATATTTATTGGAAGAATATTTTTTGAAGTTTCCCTGTGATCCATGAGAAGAGATGAGAACCATTCTGATCCTCCAACAATTCTGAAACTCCTCAAGAAAATGAGGATTGAGGGCAATTTTTCTTTGGAGGATGTGAATTCGTTTTGACTCGTTGCGCTGTGAGATTATCGAAAGTGGAGTACAAATGAAGCAACATATTCATTTTCAGGCAACTTATGTGGAATTTGGCTTTGAAAAACAAGAGCTGCAACAGTTTTTTGAAAAAAAAATACGAAGTGTGTTGCAAAAAGATGTGCTTTGCAAAGAGGATAAAAAAGGAAAAAAGCCCAACTTCAAATTGTTATTTCAAGTTCGAAAGAAAATTCCGACAACTGAGACAAAGAATTGAGTGAATATTGTTGATTTGAAAAAATCAATGAAAAGAAGCAAACATTATTTCTCTCTTTCTCAAGAATTTGTTGAAAAGTCTCAAATTACACTCAATCAAAATGCTGGATATTTTTGCTTTCCGAATGAGAAAAATCGAAAAGAGAATATATCATTGTACTGATTGAATTGTGTGAAAAAAATGTCACACAATGCAAAGGCGACAGTTAAAAAGGAATTTGGTGAATTGAAGAAAAGAGAAATAATTGAAAAAATGATATGATGAGAGAAATGAACCCATAATACAAAGAACAAAAAAAGCAGGAACTTGGAGAAGTTATAATTTTTGTTCAAGCAAAGCACAAATGATGTCTGGAATGTGTTTGCTTGTTATCAGTATTTGTGTGCGTTGCACGCTCAATAATGCCACAAGCGAAGAAATGGGGAAGATGGAAAAAAGTGCGAGAGAAGAAAAAATGAGTTGTTGGCCCAATGATCGGTTAAATTCTTTCCAAAAGAGTTTTGAAGAAAAAAAAATTGCTTTGAGAATGGAAGAAAGAAGTTCTTCCAATGAAATGAAAAGGATTGAAGATATTGAAAATTATGGAAGAAATGAATGCGAGGATGCGAACGATGAATCTCATGAACGCAATGAAAGAGGAAATTTTCTAAAAAGCAAAGAAGAAATTATGAAAATTGGAAAAACCCATGAAAAAAGTGAAATTGAAGGATATTTTATTTTTGCCAATTCTTCATCAAGACTCATTTATTTGTCGATGAAGGGAGAAAGAAATGGAAGAGTAATTCAGGCAGGAAATGGAAGTTTTGTTGAAATGAGCGAATGTGAGCTGTCAGTTGAATCTCCAGAGCCTCCAATTGCTATTCGTGGGTGTTGTGGGACGATAGTTAATATTTCACTTTATTCATCAGTTTGGAACTTGCATGATTTTCCTTCTCTTTTTGCTTCAGAAGCAACAACCAGCTGTTTTCTTGAGGAAGGAACTGCTTCAGTGAGTGAATCTCGTTTCTCATCTTTTTGTGTTTCGTCAGACCCGTTTTTATCATCTTCCAGCATATCCATTTTTTCGCTCGCAAATTTGGAATTTTTCAACATCTCGATTTCTCCTTCGCAGCAGCCTTCAGCACATGGATTTCCCTCAAAGAGTTCGACATTAATGAGTTGTTGCTCGTTTTCAAGTGTTTGTGATGTTTATGATGACGGGATTGTTCCTTCTCTGAACAACCCTTCAGCTTCGTTGTCTGCTTCGAACATATCATTTGTGGGATACCGTCGGACAAGAAACGTTGAATTCATCGGGAGAGAAAGTGATAAAAAGCATCCAGGGAGACAGCAGATAGCAGACAATGGAATGAATATATTCACTTGGTGCGTGTGGAATGACTCAAGAACCACTGGAGAAAATGCCACATTGGAAGATGGCGCTTCAAATGGTGGAGCAATTTTTATGAACGGTCTTCCATCAGGATTGCTTTCAGTGGAATGTTGTTCGTTCAATGATTGCTATGCATATGGTTGTGGCGGAGGAATTTTGTGTGTTTCAATAAATTCTATCAAGATTGAAAACAATTCATTCAACGCCTGTACAATCCAAAATATTAATGGAGGAGGGATATGTGTTTTTGATATAACTTCGTGTGTGTGGATCAGTGGTTGTGAATTCCAGAATTGTAAGGCAGATAGCTTTGGAGGAGGAATTCTTTTATCAACTTTTCAAGTTTCTGGATCTAACTGTATTGGAACAGAAAATGGCAAAGGAGAGAGTGCTTGTGTGTTTGAGTGCTCATTCACTGCGTGCTCGCTTTCAAGCCAATATGGCGGAGGTTTGTATTGCTATTGTGTTCCGGTTGCATTCAAAATGAGGAGCCTCCAATTTATTTCGTGCTCGGCTGTATCATATGGCGGAGGATTGGATTTTGAACCACATCAATCAACAGCTCCAAGTCACAACCTTTATTGTTATTTTCTCTTCTTTCACAATTGCAGATGCACTGATTCCGCTCCATATGGCCATGATGTGTATTTCTATGATGAATTTAATCTCTTTGATTCGAATAATCCGTTCTACGAATCTTATACAATGAATAGCGATAATAGGAGAGTGTGTTTTGCCGATAGTAATTGGATGCATCAGCACACAGAAAAGAAGGATTGGCTGAAGGAAGGGATGAAGTATCGGTTTGTGGGGGTGAGTGGGGATGACACAAACAATCTGTGTGGGATGATCGAGTCGGCATCGTGCAAGACAGTGGAGCATGCGGTGGAGACAAGCATGGTGCAGCTGAGCTCGACAATCACTTTGCTGGGTGGGAAGCACGTGAGCGAAGAGAAGACGATCAGTGTTGGGGAAAAGAAGATTTCTATTGTTGGGAGAGGGAAGGCAGTGAGTGTGGTTGGGACAAGTGCTCTTTCTTCGACTTCGACAACGCTGTTTAGCATATCTTCTGGCCAATTGGAGGTGGGACATTTGGGGGTCGACCACAATGCAGCAAGAAGTCCATCGCCGAGTGTGTTTGTGGTGTCACTGGAGAGCGGGGCTCTTTCACTGGAGGATGTGGTGATCTCAGGTACAACTGGAGGAAGTGTTATATCAGCATCTGTGTTTGAAGTTGCACTGAAACAGCTGAAGATGGCTGATGCGGAGATCAAAAATATGAAAATGAATCAACCACTATTTGTGGAGCCATCATCAGCAGGATCATCATCAGGAGAAAGTGTGCTGGGGAATGTGACAATTCGGAATGTGAATCGTACAACAGGTGATGGTGTTGTGTTGGCAAAAAGCGTGAAGGGAGGAGAGACATTTGCCGTGTGGAACACAACGATTGAGGAATGTGAGTGTGTGAATGGAAATGGAGGAGGGATCAATGTCGAACTATTATCATCAACAAGCAAGGTTCTGATTGGAGATTCAATATCAAACAGCGGAGGGACAACTTCGTTCAATCAATGCAAATGCAGTGGATATGGAGGAGGGGTGATGCTATGTCTGGCAGATAATTCATTTGATTTTTCAATAGCATCAGTGAGTTTTGTTGATTGTGCTGCAACAATGGGAGGGAAGAATTTGTTTGTTAAAGCACAGGATTTATCGGCTGTTATCAACAGCACTTCAATTGGATTCAATCCAGAAATTGGAATAAAAGTTGCAGACTTGAATGAACTTTGTGGAAGAGAAAGAGACAAGCCAGAGCTGATTATTCCACTTGTTGTGTTTCTTCGGACATTTTCATCACCAGCATATGTGAGTGGGAGAGAACAAGGAAGTGAATTCAGACTGTGTGGATATGAAGATTATCCATGCAAAGGAATTGGGAATGTTGGAGAAGTTCAGTTTCCAATTTCAAAGAGGTTCATCAGACTGACAAGCACATTTTCATTTGATGAAGAAGTGAAGTTGAATGGGCAGCCATATGAGATTGATTCGAGCAACAAAGATGTTGGATTGAAAGTTGGAGGAACAGGAACAAAAACGCAAGAAGCGTTGGTGATGAATAGTGTTTCATCAATATTGACAGGGATATTGTTTGAATTGGGAGGATTGATTGGGGGGCAATCATCATTTGTTCATTCTTCAGGAGGGACATTGAGTTTTACTGATTGTGGGATAAAGACGCGAAATGGAGTGGATGCAGTGAATTTTGTGTTTGTCGGTGGGAGTGGAGGGAAAATTGAGATTATCCGGATGAAATGTGGAGGAAATGCGGAAGAAGTGAGATTTGGAGTGTGTGTGATTGTTGTGAATGGGAGTTGTGAATGCATGATGGATGAGGTGATTATGAATCAAACAACAACAAATGAAGTGTGTGGATTGGTTGAGATTGCAACAAGCAGCTCAGTCGCGATTCAGAATTGCTCGATCACAAATTGTGATCTGCCAAATTGTGGAGCGATTCATGTTGAGAAATGTCCATCAATCACATTGAAGAACACCTTATTTGAGAACATCACGAGAGGAGCGGGAGATGGTGGATGTGCTTGCTTAAGATCGAATGGTGATGGAAGCAAAGACACAATGAGAATTGAGAATTGCACATTCCTTAAATGTGAGGTGAATGAGAATGGAAAAGGAGGGGGAGGACTGTCAGTTTCATTGGAAAATCCCTCTGAACTGTATGTCTCATCAACAAGATTTGAAAAGTGTTGTGCTCCATCAACAAGTGGATCTTCAGGGAAAGGAGGAGGAATGATGCTTTCTGTGGCAGATGCAGATGCATTGTTTGAATTATCAGGAGATTTGATATTTGATGGGAATAAGGCAGAATTTGGAAAGAACATGTTCATTTTGGGAAAGGATTTTAATTCTTCTGTGACAAACAATACATTCAAGTTTGATTACTCATCAATGAAAGATGACAAAACTCTGTTTGTTGGAAGTGACAACTTTCATCAAGAAAAGGATTTGTTTATGTTTTTGATTCCATTCAGCTCATTTGAGATATTTATCTCATCTGAAGGATTTGACATGGCGCGTTGTGGAAGTGAGGAAGAGCCATGCTTTACAATGTGGAAAGGGATGGAAAACATGAAAAAAGAAAGCGGAAAGAAAACAATTCAGATTGAAGGATCAACCATTATTCAAGATTCATTCAACATGTCCAACTATCAGATCAAAAAGAGTGTAAAGATGGGAGAAGAGAATGTGAAAGCAACTTTGAATTTTGAAAAGGCAGTTGGAAATCAGCTGGAATATTTCATCGAAAATGATATTCATCTTGAATTGATGAATATCCAACTGCAACTGGCATCTGATTTTGACAGTTCAGCCAAAACAATTATTTCAAACAGAGGAGGAGATTTGGTGATAACTGGATGTTCATTCCATTCAGAGGCTGGAGTGAACAATGGATTTGAATGTGTGTTTGTGGATGCGATTGGCGGAAGCGTGGAAGTGAATGATTTGTCGATGGGGTCATGCAATGTTGGAAACAGTATTTTTGTAATTCATGATTCTGGAATAACCTGTCATTTGTCGAATGTTCGAGTGAAATTGTTGAATGAAAACGGCGGATGTCTTCTTCTGATCAAAGGATCTGAATTAACAACAAAGATAAATGAAGTGGGTGAGGAAATGAATCTCAAAATTGACAATTCATCATTTTCAGGAGTGAAGAGAAGTGACAATGGAGCTAGCATTTTGAAGTCAAAGAGTGAGAATAAGATTTGTTTGGTTGTGAATTCGAGCAACATCACAGAAGACAAAGCAGAATCAAGTGAAAAAGGAGGGGCATTATTCTTCACATTGGGTGCATCAGGATCAATGAAGATGATTGACTCAACAATCAGCCATTGCAGCTGCGGTCTCAGTTCAGGAAGAGGAGGAGGAGTGTATCTTGCAGCAAAGGAAAGAGGAGAATTGAATTTCACATTTGTGGGGACGAAGTTCAGTGCAAACACAGCCAGTGCAGGAAATGATATTTTCATTGATTGCTTCAACATTTCTTCTCAAATCAATGAAAGTCAATTTCGATTTGATCTTCGAGAGAATCATTATTCGCGAATAAATGCAATATATGGAAGAGATGAATGTGATTATCCAATCGATACAAATCTGATTGATTTTGTGACGATCTATCAGAGTGACACAATTGTTGTGAGCGGTGTGAATGGATCAAATGACAGACAATGTGGAACAAACACATTACCATGTGATTCAATTGAGCATGGGCTGATGCATATGACTTCAGATTTCATGAGTCTGATGTTCATTGTTGAGGAGAGCGTGATTGGTGAAGAGATAAATCTGGAGGAGATGAGTCTGAGTTCGAGGAGCAGAGGCTTATGTGAAGTTGAAGTGAAATCAAGTATTGAAAAAACAAAGGATTCTTTGATTTCAACAACAGGAGCTGTCTCATTGCTAAGAGTGAACTTTGTGTTTGATTTGAATTTCATCTCTTCTCACGAATCACTGATATCACCAGAAGGAGGGATTCTTGAAGTGATGAATTGTTCATTCGGCTCAAAACAATTAACGGAAGGAGGAAATACTGCTTTTGCAAACATTCCATTTCACATCATTAATATGAAAAAAGGAGAATTACAACTTGATGGATGCACAATATCAAATCTCATTCTTCATGAATCTTCGTTATATCTTTCATCACAACTTCCATCGGTAATTGATTCATTAACGATTTTCAATTCAACTATTAAAACATTTCTGATAGATATTAATGAATGTGGTCAATTAAATATGGAAAAGTTGCAAATTGAAAATATCACAGTTGAAGGAGATGAAGAATCATTGACATTTTGCTTGTCAATGAAAAAGACAATTTGTTTGACAAATTGCACAATGGGTGGAGTCAGTTCAAAGATCGCAAAAGGAAAATTGATGAAATTGGAGAATTGTTTGGATGTGAAAATGGACAGCTGCGTTTTTGATGGAAGTGAAAAGGAAAGAAATGAGCAGTATTTGAATTCAGGAGAAGAGTTGTGCAGATGGGATGGATCTGTCGTGGATGTTGTGAATAGTTCTGTGATGACGAAAGACACAACAATATCGAATTCACCAGAAGGTGGAATAACAATGAGTGGAGGAAATGTGAATATTGAGAAAGGAGAGTTCATTGACAACAATCCATCTGTCGAAGGATATCCGTCATTGAGAAGAAATATCATCTGTTCAGATTCAGGAGCATTAAATGTTTTGAGTTTGAAAGGAGGAGATGGATTGAAGGATAACACTTCTCTGTGGATACTGAATGAAGGATGCACATTGGGAGGGATTGTTTCAGAGAGGGATTCATCATTCTTCATCCCTGTGTTGGAGCGTGTGTCAAGCGAGGAAGATGAAGGAGAGATGAAGCTGACATTCACTGGGTCTCTGCTTCTACCGTGCAACTTGTCATTCGAGATAATATCGAAAGTGGGAGATGTGGATGTGATTGACAGATACGAGTTTTGTTCAGATGAGCATGGGAATGAGAGCAGTGCAGTTGGAAGGATTCAGTCAAATGCGGTGAAATCGGCTGCTGAAGAAGCAGAGGTGTCAGTGTGCATCTTGTTTGGCAAGGCAGACTCTCCTTCATCAACGCAATCTTTCATTCTAAAGAACAGAAGTGAGCCCAAGGCAAATGGAGATGAAAGGATTGTTGAAGGAAGGAAAGAAGGAAAATCATGGGCTTTTATAATTGCAATAATATTTGTTGTTTTGTTTTTGATTGTTCTTATTGTTGCAATAGCCTTTATTGTTCGTTGGAAAAAGCAAAAGAGAAGAACAAAAGAGCTGGAAGTGATTGTGGAAGACACAGTGAAGAAGGATCCAAAAGCATTTGAGATGGTGACGATGGAGATGTCACCAGAAGAACAGTGGCGAAGAGCCGAAAGAGAGGCAGAGAAGAAAAACGATGAGAGGATGAAGAAAAGAATAAATGGCAAAATGGAACACTCTGAGTCATCAGAGCATTTATTATCTGAGAGTGGATCGACTGAATACATCCTAGGAAGAGATTCAGACGAGATTCCACAATGGATGTTGGAAAAGGTTGATGAGAAGGAAGAAGGAGAGATTCAAAAGAGATCACCATCACCATCAATCTCATCCACCTCGACCACTTCAACGACTGATTCAGATTCAACATTTGTTCGTGGAGAGGATTTGTGCCCAACCACATCTTCGATGTCGAATCTGGTGGATGCAATGGCCTGTTCATCACCTCATGAAAAGTTAATTGTGGATCTGAGAGATTCGCTGTTCATGCTGTTGCATGGGCTGAATAAGACAAAGGAAATGGCAATTGGGACGCTGGAAGAAAGAGTGATAACTGCTGCCCAAATCCTGTTCTGGGTTGCAAATCTTGCTCTCCACTCATTTGATGAGATGGAAAACCCACTTCAGTCATTGGACAATCTGAGCCCTCATATTGTTCTTTTCTCTGAGCACATGGTCATCTGCCTTGCGATGCACTCTAGCTATTCTTCTGATTGTTCAGATTCCTCCTCAATTTCCTCGTCCTCCACCATTGCCACATCATCATCTGACATTTCGTTGATGAGCGAGAGATTCACTGACTCACCTCCGCCCTCATCTGCCTTTGAGGACGAGCTTGACAACAGAGATGAGTGTTTGAGATGGAAGGCGCCAGAACTGTTGAATGGACAAAAGAAGCACGCAACGAAGAAGACGGTTGTGTTCTCGATTGGGATGATGCTGTGGGAGTGTCTGACGCTTCAGGTTCCATTTGGGGAGTATGAGGCGGAGGTGGCTGGACAGAAGATTATGAATGGTGCAAGGCCAGAAATTGAATCGATTCAAAACTCCAAACTGGCAAATCTTGTGAAGAACATGCTTTCGTCAACAGTGTCAGATAGACCATCTCTTGCGTTTCTCAAAAGCGAATACATCCGACTTTTCCCTCAAAACGCATCCAGATTCACAGTTTCTGATGCAATAAACCTGATGGCTGAGTCAAATTACAGCGAATACAACAATGGTAGCTGCTCGACAAAGAAAGCCAGCAGGACCACAAATCAGACATTGGTTGAACAGTAGAAATCAGTTAGGAAACTGCGTTAAATGATATTTTTGCTGCAATGTCAAGAATTCAAGAGAAGTTTCATAATTGGAAATGCCGACTCAAGTGAATTGAAAGAGCTTTGGCCTTCTGTTATCTTGATTTTACAAAAAGAAAATGATGAAGCTGTGAGAACACCATTGAGCATGAATCAGAATTAATCGCTATCAGGATATGCAACGATATGCATTTGCGAATGTTTCTAATTTAAAAAAGAAAATAAGCTTGATTGAAATGACAGCTGAATTCAAGTTTATTTCTATTATGTAATTTGAACACTTTTGTTTGTTTTGTTTTGTTTTTGAAAAGGCAGAATGGTTTTTGCAGAAGAATCGACATTCTCAACGGCAGAATGTGTTTTTTCTGTAAAATGTGTTTTTTGTCTTTTTTCTCCAAGGAGAAGTTTTTTTGTGTGTTTGTATGTATATTCATTTATTAATATGTATTTTTTCAAACAGACTTATTTCTTTATGATTGAGTTGCATGATATGCAATGATTCATCAAAAGCATTCTGGTTATGTATTTATAAAAGAGTATATGTTTTATTCTCCTTTGCTACTCTTTGATGTGATGTATTGTCAGTAACATATGTGTATGTTATTTGTTCTTCTTATGTTATTAATCATTATCTCAATTGCAGTTTATATCAATGTTTGATTAGCCAAATATGGATAACGATTCTCTGTCAATTCATTCTTTTCAAAATCAATAACTACACTATTTCCTCATCAATTTCGAATCTTGCATTTGTTTATCACCACGAGCGAATCTGGAATAAGGGTATGATATATGAGTTCTCAAAACACATCAAAACATATTTGTTTATAATTTATATGATTATAAATTATCATTATTCATGTCAATAATCATCGGAAATGCATCATTATGAATTAATAATTTTTTTCAAAAAAGGGACAATTTCAAGTTGCCATGGGTTGTGATCAAAATAGATAAATTGAAATGGCAATGATGGATCTTCAGATAACAAAGATTCATCAGCTGGATATTGTTTTCACAGACGAAGACGGAGCGTGGTGGTGGTAAAACGAAAATGTTTTCAAAAACGAAGCGAAAATTTGCGTATGTTGCAGAAGAAAAAATGTTTGTTCTAAAAGGTGAAAAGTTAAACGGATATTTTCACTGTTCAAAATGCAATAGAAAGAAATCTGCATATGATAACAGAATTTTCTCTTGGAACAAATTGAGATTTGGTGAAAGTTAAAGAATCAATTTATGGCATTGAAAAGGGACATATATCAAGTTCATTTCGAAAGTGCTGGAAGTGAATCGGAAAACTGTTGGATTTTTGCGTTGCATCGTCAGAGTTTCTTGCATAGAAATTTGGAATTCACATCAAAACCCAATAGAAGGAGAAGAGAAAGTGGTAAAAATTGATGAGGCTGTGTGGAGGAGAAGAAAAAACAAGAAGGGAAGAATAAAAGAATAAATATGGAAAATTGGTGTAGTCAAGAGGTTGGAGGGATGTGGAGCTGGTTTTTGTTGTGTGTGAGTTGTGCCTAACAGAAAAAGGGAAACTCTTCTTTTCATCATAAAAGAAACAATTCGAAGCAGTTCAACAATTATGAACAACGAGTGGAAAGCATCCTCCACATTGGATCAATATGATTTCACTCACAAAACTGTCTGCCATAAAAGACATTTTGTTGACCTTGTTTCAGGTGCATGTGCCAGTACGATAGAGGGATTGTGGGGTGCATTGCGCAAATTAGTCCATCAGAATGGAGTGAGAAAATCAATGATTGCAGATCATTTGAGAATGTTTTTGGTTAAAAATTCTATGAATAATAAATTCCAAGATATTTCACTTTCCACTGTTTAGTCTTAAACAGTAGAAAAACCAGAAGAAGATCTTGATGAAGAGGAAGGAGAAGAAGAAGATTCCAAAATCCCTCAAAATGAAGATATTTTGGGAGATGAAGAAACTGAGGAAGAGTCGTCAGGGTTTGAGACAGAAGAATAAAAAAATTCAGATAATAAATCATAATTGATTTTTTATTTTTTTCTCATTTTTTATTTTTTATCCACACATACTTTCGATGATAAAAAGCATGAGAAATGATGATTAATAATCATATTTATAATAAATAAATAAGTTTCAAGATGTTTTGAAAACTCGTATATCATACCCATATGCCTCAATATTCTTTTTAGAATGTAATGCACAAAAAATTAAAATGAACTGCTAATTCAACATTTTTTCTGCAAAAATATATATTTATGGGACAGCAAAACAAAAGAAAATCAGATATCTTTGCTATTTAGCTGCGCCGTTGTTTTATGAATGCTGCATCCTCATGCAGAGATGGAACGGTATCGCGCTTATTTGATGCCTTTGTGCATGTGTCGTTTGCAGACTGCCAGCCGATGAAAGAATCACTTTTGCAAGCAGGACCCGCACCAGGTGGGAAAGAGTCAATCGTAGATGAGCACAGAGAACTACATGAAATGTGTTGGTGGGATTGGAAGCCATCTGTGCTGTATGGGTTTGAAGCCAACAAGCGGACCAATTTAGCATCAATTTGCGAGTTTTGCTTCCCCGAGCGAAGGTCTTGCTTGACGCGCAAATTCCAACCGAAGTGTGCATTGCCATCTTGTGTCGCATGAACTTTAAAGATTTATCCCGCGAATTCTCTTTCTTTCTTTTTCTATTTTCTTTCATTTTTTCAATTTCTCCAAAATTTTTTGCTTGTATCTTTGATCAGTGACCGGTTTGTATTCTGCTTGACGAATGAGGAAGATGAGAAGCAGTATGGATTTTGTCTTCGCTATTCTCTGTCAGAGCAGCGCCCACCAGAGTGCCTGTGCCTTGTGACAGAGTATATGTGGGAAGAGCCGATGTTCCAGCTGCTGTCGCGTCTTCAGTCGCTTTATCTGGGGTCTGATCTCTTTTGTCGTGCAGCGTTACCTACGTCTGCAGAACTGTCTGTGCTGTACGGAGCAGTGCTGGAGGATGTGTCAGCCAGCTGCACCTGGGCTGGAGGAGAGCAGGTTGTCGGATTGAAGCTTCCTGTCCAGTCGTCGAAAGCGTTGCAGAACTGCAGAGACGCATCGAGGCTTGAAAGGAGCTGGAGGGAGATTCCGAGCATGTCATTTCTGGAGGTGAACGAAGTGGATGTGGAGTGGATTGTGACGCAGGTTCCGGCGAGCTGTGTGGTGCAGCTGCATTTGTGGATGCTGGCAGAAGGGTCTGTTCTTGTTGTGTCGTCTTCTACGGCAAAGTCACCGCTTTGTGCAGTGAGTGCGGCAGCAACGGCGCTGCGGAGTCTTCTGTGCCCGCTGCGATGGAAAGGGGTGTTCATCCCTGTTCTGCCCGATGGGCTGCACGGGATGGTCGGGGCGCCTGTGCCGTATGTGATTGGGATGCTGGACAGCAGCCTGAGCGGCAGAGAGGCGCTTGTGGGCGACAGCGTGGCAATTCTGTGGCTCGAAGGACGGACGGTGCTGTGGCCGTCGGCTGCACACTCCAAGCAAGGAATGCCTGGTGCAGCAGAGTCAGCGAGGCAGCTGGGAAAGCAGAGGCTGATGAGACAGACAAGCCTGTCTGGGCAGAACTCGTCGCCGCAGCTGGCCGATCACACTCTGCTGTCGTCTTCTGTCATCCGCACGCTGCTTGCCTCAACCCGCTTCACACTCTCTGCGCCGCCACTTGTCACCGTCTCGTTTCCAGCGCTGGACAGACTTTGCGAAGCGCTTCGTGGAATAGCCGGGGAGCTGCAGCTGATCAACTCTCGCTCGCTCAACACCTCGCGAAAGATGCACTCTCAGCTGCCTGCGCATTCTCCTTCTCCTCTGCCTTTTTCCTCATCCAATGCACATCTGCCTCATTCACCATCTCCAGACACACGAACTGGGGCAGTGGATTCTCCTTCGCCTGAACCTGCTCTTTTGTCTGCATCTGCATCAACGTTGTTGAGAAGTGATATGTCAGGGATGCACATCTCAAATGCCAAGAAGTTACCATCATCGATGCAACGTGTGGAGTTATCTTCAACTAATTCTGCTTCGGCTGATGCTTTTCTTCTGTCTTCCCGTGAAATGGCTTGCCAGCCAAATGACAGTTCAGCAGTGAAATTTTCTGATGCTTCGCATCAATCACCCAAGAGATCACCTTCTGCTTTGTCTTCTTCGTCTTCTGCACAACCTCCGAAAGCTGAGAATGTGCCTGGTGAAAGGTCCAGCTCAAAAAGAGAAAAGAATTCACGCGAAACTGCTGAAGGCAGAAGTCAGAGTGAAAAGTCTGCTTTGATGCAGGAAGAAAACAGAAGAGACGAAAAGGATGAGGCTGCGAAGGACAATGAGAGAAATTCAGAAGAGCCAAACGAAGCAAAAAACAACAAGATTTCAGTTCGTTTTTTGAAACAGACAGAAGAGCGAACAACTGAGCAGAAGAAAACGGACACAACAGCCGATTTGAGCAGAAGGATGGAAACGAAGCCAAATCGCTCTATTTGTTCATTTTTGAGGCAGGCTGAACGAGTGAAGTGGCTGCAGCGGTGCATCTTCTATCACTTCTTCTCGTTCCACGCTTTTCTCCTGATGCCTTCTGTTGGCGCTGCGAAGGGAAGACAGGCAGAAACACCAGGACAAAACACAAGGCAAAGCGAAGGCAGTGCAAATGGTGCAGAAAATGAGATGAAGAATAGAAGCGTGCGAGAAAGAGACATTTCTGAATGTGTGCTGACAGAATTCAAAAAGTGCAATTCTCATTGTCACAACGTGGAGAGCAGCAGAAGTTGCCCAACAGACTTTGGAGAAGAAGAGCAGCTGAATGGCGAATGGGAGAGGGAGATGCATTCAGTTCTGGATGAGTTTGGGTGCAGGCACAGCACACCGTTCTTCAGTGGCTGGAGAGGCATTTGCAAACAGCACAGTCGGTTGGGCAGGAGATGGAGAGTGTGCAGTGCGAGTGTGTTGGACGAGCTGCCGTGCAAGCGTGTGCTTATGCCGACATTTGAAGCAGCGAGACGGAGCAGAGCAAAGCTGAAGGAGCTTCGAGAGAGGAGGAGGAGAAAGGGAGAGGGAAAAGGAGAAGGAAAGGGGAAAAGCGCAGGTGCGAAAGAGAAGTGGCGAGTGGCTGTGAATGAAGAGAGATATGTTGCAGCACTTCTGAAGAACTGCAGCATTCAGTTGCCATCCCCTTCTTTGTCTCCTGCTTCATCTCCTTCATCATCTCTATTCCCTTCGCCTTCTTCTCCATCAGCAGCTCCCTCAGCATTGTCGATGTCTGACGAGTTGCGTGTGTCTCCGCTGTGCTCGTCGACTTCTGCGCTGCGATGCTTTTTTGAGGCATTTGTGTCGACGAGTCTGTTTCGGGATGCAGTCGACACAGTCGTTCGCCTCCGAAAAAAAGCAGCAGAAGAAGAAGAGAAAGAAGAGAAAGAAGAGAAAGAGAAACTTGGAAAGATAAGCTCTACCAGACATACTCCAATCACAAAAGGTTGCTCTGCATTGGATGCGTTGGGTGTTCTGAAAGACGATGCAGATGAGCAACAAGAGAATGAACCAGCTGAGCTGATTGGTGCAAATGCATCAAAAAGCAGATGTGACAGGCAATTGCACCGAATTGCATCTGCAGACGAGCCAGCTGAAGAAGCAAAGAAAGACAGCAAAAAGAAGAGAAGAAGCCATTCGGTGGATGTGGCTGAGCTGAGTGCTGCAGAGAAGCAGAGGCAGAGTGGCACAGCGATGCTGCCTGAGGAAGGCAGGGCGGGTGCTGCTGTGTGGTGTGGATGTGCTGAGGATGTTGTGCTCAGCGAATACGAACTGGCAGACTTTGTGGACGAGGAGATTGTCTTCCTCAGCGCCGTCTGCCGCAGCAGCAGCACCCAAAAGGCACATCCAAAGCGGAGGAAAGAGCAGACGCAGAGTCAGACACAAATCGTGTTTTCGTGCTGCAATTCGACAGATCCTCATTCGCTCTCGCTTTCCTTCGCCCTTCCACCCGCACAAACTTCGCCATCTCGTGCTTCACCTCCGTCTTCGCTGTGCCCTCCCGCCAGATCAGCTGGCACTCCGCCGCACCTCCTCCAGTCTTCCTCTTCTTCGCCATCGCTTTTTCCGAAAGGAATGCCGTCGTCTTCGCCGCTTCATTTTCAGCAGCAAAAGGCAGATGAACCGTCTCATTCTGAGTGGCTTGACTTGGGCACATTGGATTCAAACACTGCAAAGTTTGCTTCATTGGCCAACAAAAACAGCATTTTTGCTTCTTCTTCTTCTTTTTCTTCTTTGCCAACAATCAATTCATCTTCATCCATTCTTCCACAAACAAAACAGCTGAAACAAGATCAGTCACCCTCATCACATCGTCCACCACATCGTCCATCTCCTTCGTCATCTCCTCTTCCACCTTCTCTTCCGTCTCCTCCGCCGCGTTCTTCTGCTCGTCCTCCTCCACCACCTCGTGTGCTGCCTGCTCAGATGCAGCCACCGTTTGTGTCGCATCTCTTTGCGATGTTTGCTGCTGCGCGCATCGACCACCATCCGCTGCATCTTCCACAGCCATCCGCCCGCAGAGCAGCAGGCAGCGTGTCTGGGAAGAGCGAAGAGAGCACACTGAAGACAGACAAAGCAGCAAGTGCAGATACAAGTGCAGATGATGCGACAGCTGCTCTCCTCCATCCCCATCCACATCGCGTGGCACATCCACCCACACCTCCTCCTCTGCAGCACTCACATACAGCTGCTGGCAACACGCACAGCAGCAGCAGAGCAAATTTGGCAGCATGTGCAAGCAGCTCTGACTTGAGTATGCTGTCGGGTGGTGGCAATACCCCGCCGTTCCATTCGGCAAGCTCCTCTGCTTCAAGTTTTGAGAAGAGCGATCTGTCGCAGCCCAACAAGCACCATGCAAAGTCGGCATCGCTCTCGTTTGCTGCCTTCAAGTCGTCATTTGCATCGTCGCTGGCGTCGCTGAAGGAGATTCTGACTTCACCGAATTCTTCCACTCCAAACAGCATTGACACTCCAGCAGCTCATTCACAGTCATCTTCATATCGCTCATCTCACTCAACTGCATTTCAGTCAGCTCACCATCACCCTCCCTCTCCTTCGCCTTCGCCTTCTCCCTCTCCTTCCCCATCTCCTTCACATACACAAGCTCGACTGCACCCACTTCATTCTGCACCACCACCACCGCCTCCTCCTCCTCCACCACGTCGCCCATCTTCGACTCCAATCTCTCAGCCAGCGATGCACACTCGCTCGCTGACTGAGCTGCCTCATTCGTCGTCGTGTCTGCTGCAGTCAGTCCGAACAGCCATTCCGACGTCTTCATCTCCATCGCCTTCTCCAAAGATATCTTCACCATCTTCACCATCCTCTCCCTCTCGTTGTGTTTCACAGCCAACTTTGCCCCCTCCGCCTTATCGTCCAGCAGGAATGAAGAGCAATCAGATGAAGAAGACAGGATCGCTGCTCAAAATAACGCAAACAGCAAACGATTCAGCTGGAGTGTCTTCGACAGACAGAACAACGTGGAATGAAAGAGAGAGAAATACAGACACACAAATGCAATCAGATGGGAAGCAGAGCATGTCTGCTTCTTCAACTGCAGAAGAAGCATTTCCAAGCGAAACAGAAACTGGTCTGAATGAAAGCGATTCGAGAATCACTGAAGATACAGCCGCATCTTCTTCTTTTGTGTCTTCTTTTTCTCCATCAACACTTTCGCTGGAGGGTTTTGCTGGAGGAGATGAAGGTAACTGTTTGTCTGATTCAATGGGAGAAGGAAACGAGCAAAGAAAAGAAGAAAGAGAAACATCAGAGCAGACGATGGGGGAGCCACCAGATGAATGCTTTGAGACAAGCAACCAAACACTTTCTGCAGAAGAAGAACAGCAGACTTTGAAGGAGCAAGCATTGTCTTGTGAGGAAGAACTGAATGAAGAGAAAGCAGATGGTGCAAACACAGAAGCAACTGACTTGCATCAAACAGACAGCACACATTCACCGAATAACGAATTGGCAAATGATGAAGGCGAAGAAGGAACAAATCAATTGATTTGCCCTTCACAGTTTAATTCAGAAGATGGGAACGAGTTGCATTTACCGCATTCTTCAAGCGCACAACAAATGGAGAGACCCACCGCCCAGCCAGCAGAGCAAATATTATCTACGCTTGATGCACAGGAAAGCGCGATTGAACAGCCTTGTTCTCCAGAAAGTGTATCAGAAGCTGAGGCAACAACTTTGCTGAATCAGGCACTCAACGATTGCTCTTCCAGCATCTTCGAACATTCTCCACTTTCTCTTTCTTTTGATTTGGCAAATGGCTCAGCTGAGAGAGAGGATGAAGAACTTGTTTGTGGCGCAGCAAAGACAATTGTATCATCTGCTGAAAGAGCTGAGTGGTTGTCGCCACAATCATTTTCGATTGAAAGCGAGGTGGAGTGATTGGATTGATTGAAAACTCATCGGAAAGTTCTTTTTTTGCAATGTGCAGCAGATATATTTTTTCGTTTTTATTCTCATTTTCTTTCAGTGTTTTTCGTGTTTCGAATCGAAAAAAAGAGGAACAAAAAAAAAAAAATACACTTCTTTTTTGGGGAAAAATTCAGTTTGGGTTTGATGCAAACAATATCAAAGAAATTCTCCATCTTTTCTTCCAAAGAGACAAATGAAAGATTATTCACTGTCTTGAATCAAATATTAAAATCAACTCTTTCATTTGCCAAAACAAATGAAGCGAATCTCAACTGAAACTCTGAACAAAAGCCATAAACAGTGTTTAACAGAGAGAAAAGCAGAGTAATCCCAAAGCCAACTTGTTGTTCTTCCACATCTTCCCTGACAACTTGTTATTATCAATTGCAAACCTAGTGATATGAGAAACATAGAAAAGAGTTAATTCCTGAAAATGCGAGCAACTCTTCAAACAATTTTTTTGTTCAACATGTCGAATAGCTCATTTTCGTTGAATAATTGAAATAATTGCAGAACAATCTATTTTATTCTAATCATCTATTCGGAAAAAAAAAAAAAATCAAAAAATCAAAAATTAAAATGTGTTTATTCTAAATCAGATTTTGTTTCAGACTCAATAATTTTGAATATTGAGTCAATTCTAAATTGAACCATAAAAGCAGATTCAAAATCAATCAGAGCCCAATCAGGAAGAGGAGATGAAACAGCAAAAGAAAAATCCATTTTTGGTTTTAACAAGTTCGGAATTGACTTTTCACATTTGTCTTTTTTCATTCTTTTTTTCTGCTTTTCGTTCAGTTGAGACAGTTTTTCACCATCTTTTTTCGCATTTTCACTTTCCAAAAAGTCAGATGAATGCTGATCTGTAGAAGCATCAACCAATCCTTCAGCAGATGAAGATCCCTTATTTGAAATATAATTTGCTTCGGCAGCCTTCATCAATTTCTTCTGACGCTTCGAATATGCAGAGTTAGTTACTGGATTACGTGAAGGACAGAGGCGATAACGAAGCGAATGAAGGCATATTGATCGATCATTAACCTTACATAGGATTTAGAGTTAATAAAAAATAAGATATACATATCAAATAAAAAGTTAAAAGAAGAAAGAAAGTAAAAGGCCAATTACCAATAATAAATGGAGGAATACATGAAAGGTTAAAAGTTAAATTTTTTCAAAAGCAAAAACAAATATTCTGAATTTCAGAAGGATTTTTTCAAAACTCTTTAAGATGTTTTAACTACATCAACACTAACATACTTCATAAACGCAATTGCTTTTGAAATTCTGGCACTCGAGACAAAACTCCTCGTCAGTTTCGTATGAAAACTGAGGAAGTGCAATTGAAGGTAAAGTTTGCTTCTCGATGACCTCAGACAGTAGATTCTGTGCCTTTTGAGACTCAGAATGAGAAGACCCTGAAGAAGGCAAAGGAGCATTTGATGCATCAGATGATGCAACATCCTCCGCTTTTCCGCTTTCTTCGTTTTCATCTTTCTTTACAAGATCTTCCTTTTCATGTGAAGAGGCTTCAGAATCTTTGAGTGAACTTGAGTTCGCACCTTTCTTCAGCATATCGCTGTATTGCAGATGGCGCAACGACATTGCTGTGAGAGGGATGCCTTTCATCGAGCTGTCGTTGGACACTCTAACTCCATCAATCACCAAATGGCTGTCTTCAAAATTAATTGAAGATGATGGAGAAGGAATTGAATTAGTTGAAGTGGTAATATCTGAAATGGAATCAGAAGAAGAAGAAGAAGAAGAAGAGGAGGAGGAGGAGGAGGAGGAAGATGAACTAGCTGAAGGATTAGTTACACGTCCAGAGTGATCTTCATTTTGCGGCCTCCAAACAGAGTAGAATGCATTATCGCCTCCATAAAGCCAATCATTCACAATTGGAAAGCCTCCAATTGAAGAGATTAACATTTTCGTTCATTCATCATTCATTTCAAAATCAATTCATGTTGATATAAAAACAATGAGAATAAAACATAATTAATACAATAGAAATTTTACAAAGTTCTTGAAATAACTTCAAGTAACAAACCAAGTGATGCTAAATGAACACGAATTTGATGCGTTCTTCCTGAAAGCGGATGGCAAAGCACAAGCGAATGATACTTTGAAGGCACATGCAAGCTTTCTGAGCTTTCTTTGTCTTTTTCATCTTGCATGCTTTTTCCTTCAGCTTTGTTCAATGCTTCGTTTCTCTCTTTTTCCTTTTTCAGCATCCATTTTCTGGCATCAAACATTCTATTTTCATCCAATTCGCACACCCCCACAAATGTAAACTTCGTCACAGCATCCTTCCCCTTCATATCTTGAATGTGGGTTGGCTCTTGCGTGGCAACAGGCTCTGATCCTATCAATTTTTGTTGTTCTTTCGATGAAAACGCTGCAGAATTAGACTGAACATCGTAAAATGATGAAGCGTTTTGCTTCTCTTTTGCATCTGGCTTTTGTAACGATTCAATCAATTGTCTATTTTGAGCTTTAATCATTTTCTTTTCTTTCTTTTGTTTCTCTCTTTTTTCTTTGCGTGACATCTTTTGTGATTTTTCTAACTGTTCATCCTCAAGTTCATCAACATTCTGATTCACTGATTCATCTTTCACTCCATCTTCTTCTTCTGGCTCTGAAAGCTTCATTCGTATCGGCTCAAACGCACTGTCGCAAACTTCTTTCTTTTCCGCTGTTTCCTCTGGCTCATTGTTTCCCAATGGCTTAATTACAGATCTTATGCCTGGAGCAACAAACCCAATTTGCTCATCCACAACAACAGTATAAACTGATAACTCTACCTCAATATCGCTCCCATCGTCTTCTCCATCACCTTCGTTTTTCTCATCTGATTTCTCGTTTCCTTCATCGCTTGAAATATTTCTGTGTTCTTTCACTTCGTTTATCATCTTCATTATCTCGTTTTTAATCATCGGATATTCTTCTTCCTGAATCACTGTTTGAAATTGAGATTTATCAGATGCTTCTTTGTCCACATCTCGCTCATTTGTCATGATTTCCTTATGTTTGCAAATGTCTTCCGGTTTTTCCATTTCATCATTTTCTCCTCCTTCTGAAACCTTTCTATCTGCTTTTTTTCTATTTCTTATCTTTACCTTCACTTTCTCTTCTTTCAAACCTTCGCACAATCCAAAGTCTCCCCAAACGCGTGCCACATAAGTCTTCTCTACTTCTCTTGCGGTCAATTTATTTCTGACAGCCGTTGCAAAATCCAAAGTTTTCCCTAACACAACACAACCAGATACACAGCCATCTAATCGGTTCAATATGTGTGTTGTTTCAAATTGATTTGGAATAGCTGATGTTGAAGAAGAAGCCAATGATGATGAAGCAGCTACTTCTGAAGTTTCCAATTGAGATTGTGAAGGTGAATGAGAAGGTAAAGCTGTTGAAAGTGGAGATTGTGATGTGGATGAAATGAGAGAAGGTGATGAAGATGAATTTAAGGATGATGAAATAGATTCCATTTTAGATTCAGAAAGTGTTGACTCAGATGGATCAATGCTCTCTTTATTTAAAATATCATTAATCCTTGATTGAATTTTATTTGGTAAATGAAGTATGTGAGTCATTGAATTAAAATGATATCTTCCACTTGGATGACATGGATATGAAGGAGCTTTATTCACAATGAAACAATCGGGACTGTCATAAACAAGTGTTGTGGGCATGTCAAGAACGAGAGGTTCGTGAGAATGAATAACATGAACAATTTTATCTCCGTTTTTTAAAACATAATTTCTTTCAACAGGTTTATTATTTACCAGAATTCTGTGATGGTCAATAGCATACAACTTGTTAAAAATAATAATAAATGGAAATATAAAGAAAAAACATTCAAACGTTTTGTGTTGCTCGAATTGGAAACTCTTTTGTGAAGGCTTCTTCAATTGTCTTTCCAATCCATCTTTGCTTGCAAAAGGTGACAAGTGTTGTAAAAAATGGAACTGGTCCTCTAAGATATTGTCCAGGTAAAGTTGGATGGGGGGCATGCACAATTGTTGGCTTTATCAAATGAAATGGCGGATATTTCATATCAATATCCAAATACTTCTCTGACGCTAAAGCAGCCAACTTATTTATGCTTTTTTCTTTCATAACATGTGTACTAGTATCATCTCCATCAATTAATAAATCTTTCCGTTTCCGTTTCGTTGGCTTCATCTCATTAAAGAACTCTTTTTCATCCATTAAATTCTAAATTTATTTATTGTGTAAAGATCAGAAGTTTAAATGTTTTCTTTTCCTCAAACTGCCGTAACACCGGTTAGACAGTTTATTATTTTGGTCATTGGAGACCAAATAATTATACCTGAAATAGGCAGAGCTATAGATTCAGGATTAAAACTTCGATACACACATGTTTCAGTTGCAAATTTAATACGTGATGTACGCTGATATTGTCATTAATCAATCTTCATAATTAAATATTTATTTAAGCATTATCTGTCATTTATTCAGGCGCATCAAGAAGAAAATAGCAACAGTATTTCCAACGAAGATGTGGAAATAACGCAAACATTGATTCTTCAATTGATCATCCAAGCTATACAGCATGAATATCGCAAGTTGATGACGTGTCACGAAGATGTATGAAATTATTATCAATTAGAATTATTTTATATATTCCTTATTGAAATTTAGTCCGAACAAACAAATAATGAAGAGCAACTTTTGCCATCAAAAGCCGAAGGTTCAAAGCAAGCAGAACCCTTAAAACCTATAGGCGAAGATAAGGGAACTTCTAAAAAGAAAAAAAGACCATCATCTGCTTTGAAAGGAAGAAACAGCAAAACTTCCAAGTCACAGGCACATCTTCAAAGTTCAGTTGTCTTGCAAAGAAACGAAATGAATTTTCAACTTCAACCAGATCCAGATGATGCTCCAGATTTTCAGTCATATCCAAAAAACTTCCTTGTTATCACTGGAATTCCAGACAATCTTCGCTTTCTTCTTCAACTTCAACAGCAACTTTTCATGATAAACCAAACCATCGGAGCAATTGTTAATATTCGCTCTGTTCCTTTTGCATCACAAGAATATCTTTCTCATTTATCGTGTTCAATGTCCTCTGTTCTTTTTCCAACGACAACAACGTATTCAACAATCTACAATCCACTTTCTGCTCAACTTTCAGCTGAAAGCGATGAAAAAGATGCAGTTACTTCAGATAAAAGCAAAAGCGGAAAAGACAAAAACAAAAAGGAAAGTGCATCGAAAGATGAAGCTAAAAAAGAAAAAGAAGCAGAAAAAGAGAAGCACAAAACAAAAGCAAAAGGGAAAGGGAAAGAAAAAGAGAATGAAAAAGACTCATCCCATTCAAGTAGTGTTCAGAAATACTCCGTTTCACCATTTGCAGAGTCTCTGTTTCATTTGCCTGTAATTCCACCTCAAACGATCGGGGCTTCAGTCATTGACTCAGTTGTGCAGATACCACCTCCATTGTCTTTTCAGACATCTCAACCTTCATCTACTCTTTCGACCTCCCCTTCATCCCCCCTGACTTTGTCTTCTATTTCTCTTGCCCTCCGGTCCAATCCAAGCACATCGCCTGTTCCACAACTTCTATCTGCTTTTGATGCGCTTGTTATGTTTCGCCCTGTTCTTGTGGATTCGCCAACTTCTCCATTCAGAAACGTGTTCCTCCTTGAAATATTAGGCGGAGTGCCATTTTATCCGTCTTTTCATCTGCCTCCTCTTTCAACACTTAGCCTGTTGAGTTCTTCTTCTTCTGCTGCTTCGTCTTCGTCTTCATCTTCATCGTCTCCTCTTTCTTCGCTCACAAACTCTTCTGCTGTCCCTTCTTTAGCAGTTGCATCCACTTCCTCATCTTCTGCTTCTTCTGTTTCTCCTCCAATGCGAAGAAAGAAGTCAAAAAGCTCCGTGTCGTCTCCAGCTCCTTCGGCTTCTCCGACTCCCCAATCGTCTCAGGCCGTGTTGCCAACAGCATCTTCTGTTGCTGCTTTGCCTCAAACAGACCAATCGTCTTCCGTCGAAGAGTCGACAACTCAATCACATGAGAATCCTGATGGCTTGTCTGTGATAACAAATCTTGCACCTTCTCTTCCTCTTCTTTCACAGCCCCCATATCAGCCTCTTCTACTGCCAGCAATTCATCGCATCTCTCTTTTGGGGCCAATCTACAACCAGCAGATGTTTCTGCCTCCTCCTCCACTTTACTCCCCAACACATCCATTGTCTCTTTCATTCTCCACACTCACTCCATTTGAGCCTTCTTCTCTTCTCGGACACTCTCATTCAGGTTCTTCAGCTTATTCTTCGTCTCCCTTGTCATCTCCTTTCTCCGTTCCTCCTTCTCTTCCTTATTTCAACTTTTTTGTTCCGCCTCCTCTT
The DNA here is from genome assembly GCF_001643675.1 of Monocercomonoides exilis. Taxonomy (NCBI): domain Eukaryota; phylum Preaxostyla; order Oxymonadida; family Polymastigidae; genus Monocercomonoides; species Monocercomonoides exilis. Next base: position 305,189 of record NW_027150606.1, on the reverse strand, counting down.
TTGTATTTACCGAAAGACGGAGTCACTTTGCTGAGAGAAATGCATCTGGCTGTTGCAGGTTATGTTTCTCGTCTATGTCTTTTTGAAGAGTGGAGAAAGAAGACTAAAAGAGACACAATAAAGAAGGACATCCCACTCCATTTGTATGTCAATGCAGAAGACGACGTGAGGATCAACCCGAAGGAATACGAAAATCTGAACGAAGACGCCAATTCGAAGGAGAACGGGCGAAGAGAGCGAGAAGGGGCAGATGAAGACGAGCAGGCAAACAGCAGCGGATCAGACAGAACAGAATCTGCAAATGCATCGCCGTTTGTATCGAGCCGCACAGCTATTCCAACAAGTCTGAATGAATCTGTTGAGATCGCTTCTTCAACTAGCGGAGAGAAAAAAGGGAAAAAGGGAAGAAAAAGATTAACTCCAGCATCATCGACTTCAACAATTGCAACATCTGTTGCTACAAAAGAGAAAGACAGTGAAAAGGCATCGCGTTCACCCAAAAAGGGAAGGCTGGCGAGTGGAAAGAAAGGAAGAAAAGGGAAAAGAGGGAGCAGCACAGATATAAACAAAGGAGGTGAAGGAGAAGACAGTACAGAAGGCGAATGGGACGAGAGTGGAATGAAAGACTCGATCGACTTTGGGATGCTAAGAGACAACGAAGTGGCATTCTTTAAGAACGGAGAAAGATCAAACTTCACTGAAATGTTTCGTCTGAATCAGTTTGAGCACAATTCGCAAGAGTCGCATTTGAATGGAGAGATATCGATGGATATGAGAAGATACAAGAGGACGATGGAGAGGCTGACGCTGCTGTTCAACCCACACTCGTCTTTTGGAGCAATGAACACTTTTCAGGAGAAAGCAGGAGGTAGCAGCGGAAGCGGAGGAGGAAGCGGGGAAATTATACCAATTTTACCAAAGCCAACATCTGCCGGATACGAAACATGGTTTTCTTTTTCTGAAACTTCCGGAGCATCTCAGTCATCATCAAATGCATCATCATCTTCTTCTTCAAGAGCAATGTCTGCTGCAACAAAGACAAGAAGGAGCTTTACCCCAATGGCTACTCAAAGGTCTAATGTGACTTTTGTATCTCCCTCCTCTTCCTCCTCTTCCTCCTCTTCCTCCTCTTCCTCCTCTTCCTCCTCTTCTTCATCTGCTCGTAAGCAGTCTTCTTATTCTTCATCAATCTCTTCTTTTTCCAGTACAGCTCCAATTTCGAATGACATTGACATCGGCCTTCTTCCGCAATTGATTGTCCATTCGCTTTCTGATCAGCTTGTCTTCGAGGCTGGACAAACAGCAAAGGAAATCAGAGCAAACAAAGCATCTATGAAGGCACCTGCTTCCACTGTGCTTGCGGCGTCATCGATGGGTATGATGACAAAATCTGCTTCCACCACTTCGTTGCAGCCTCCAGTATCGCCTTCATCTTCTGCTGCCTCTTCAGACTATTTCAAGTCGTCTACCGAATCTAATGCACAACCTGCAGTCTCAACAGTGTCTACTGATTTTATGGAAAGGCAGCGAAGAGACGACGAACAAAGGCGGTTGGAAACGATGCTGGACACTGCATTTGATCGGATGCTGCATTTGAAGTTTGACAGAAAAAGTGGAATGAGCAGCTGGGGAAGAGACAACGGGAGGATCGGCGTGAGCGGAACTGCAAGTAATTCGTCGCTGTTGATGTCGCGCAGGCCGACAATGACGCTGACTGGCACTGGCTCATCAAACGCAGGCTCCAAAGGCGGATTTATGTTGGGCGGAAGAGATGGAGGCATAGGAGGGAATATTCCAGCTCCTCCGTCTCCAGCAGCAATAGCAGAGTCTGCTTTGATGGCGCAGTGTGCAAATACGACGTCTGCCTTCAAGAAGTTCCTGCTGAAGCCTCCGAGCAATTTTAGAGGAGGTAGTCAGAGAAACAGCGATAGAGGAGAAGGAGAAGGAAGAGGAGGAATAAACGATAAGAGTGGAGGGTTAATTCAAAAGGGAGTAATTTCTCGCCCTCCTCCTCTGAGCCATGTACAGTCCACATCAGCTTCATCTTCACAAACTCCTACAGCATCATCATCATCTTCTTCTTCTTCAGCTCAAGTGCCACTTACACCTCAAGTGTTGCCATCGTCAAAGAAAGTGAATCTGCAGCAGATGAGAGGAATGCTGAAGAGGCAGCAGAGTTCTGTTGATCGTGCTTCACTCCAACGAAGTCATCAGATGTTAAATGTTCAGCTTTCATCAGCGTCGTCTGAGTCCGCTTCAGCCATGCCACTGGACGCACACAATTCTGGTGCTCATTCTTCTTCATCGCTTCAGGCCATTCAAAAATCATCTATTTCTGATCCACCTTCAATTAATTTCTCTTCATACTCCTCTTCCACATCATCTCTTCAGAACATCTCTTCATCTGCACTCGAAACTGCACTTATGCTTTTCCAGTCGCGCCGTTTGAAACATCTGAACTCTCCTCCCACTTTGCTTGTTTCACAGCATTCTCGTTCTCTTGGGCTGTTTGCTTCTCTTCTATCGGTCATCACTACATCTGGCTCGCTGTCTAATCAGAGTGCTGGCTTTGGCGGGATGGGCAGCAGCGGAGGCAGTGCTGGAGGAGGTATGTCGATCTACGGGCTGACTGGGATGCTGATGGGCGCATCTTCTGGAATGAACTCGTCGTTTTCCCCGCATCTGGTGATTATCCACCACGCACTTGAACAGACAGCACTTGTGCACACTCTTCAGCCTCAGCCGATTTCTTCCTCTGAATCAATCGCTTTTGCGTTATCATTCGCCACACCTACACCGCCCATCGTAGCACACGTCAGACAGCAGCTTTTGCTGGACAACAAGAACGAATCATCATCTTCTTCTTCTTCTGCTCCTTTATCCACTCCACATACACCTGCTCTCCATCGTCCTTCAACACCTGGCTCATCTTTCTACGACCCCACATCTGCTCCTGGAACACCAGGCTCATTTCACAACTCTCCAATTTCATTCATTTCATCATCTGCTTTTTCGTCATCCTTCAGCTCGCCTTCTCCTCTTTCGTCCAGCTTTTCTTTGGGAAATCCTTTTAATTCTTCCTCTTCTTCTGGAAGAGCCTTGTTTGATCAGAATACGTCTGGGCTTTTTGCTGCTGGCTGCTCATCTGGTCTGTCTCCTATTGACTCGTCTTCGCCATTCTCTTCTGTTTCGACTCTTGTCACTTTCTCTCCTCATCGAACCTCCTCTTCCTCTTCTTCAAGTGCATCATCATCATCATCATCATCCTCATCTTCCTCTTCATCCTCATCTTCCTCATCTTCGAATTCAACTTCTTCCTCTTCGCTGTCAAGTGCCAATAATCGCCCACGGTTTCCTGTGTATGCTCCAATCGTTACAGTTCCTCACATTCTCTCTTTGAGTGGCGGTGGTACTGCAATAAGCAATTACATATCTTCATTCACAATGCAACAGCAGATTGCTCCGAATGCTGTTTCGTCAACTTCTTCAGGTGCATCCTTATCATTTGCTCCATTGTGTTCATCTGTGTTGTATCCTCTCCTCTTCCCACTCAGCCGCGACATCGAGTTATTAGCGCATTCTCTACTGTCTGCAACATCCAAATCTTCTGGCAGCGAGTCCAACAGCAGCCGAGCAGCCAAGACCAGAGCAGCTGCCACTGCTGCCATAACTGCCCCTCCCTCGTCGCAGTATCAAAGAACAGGAGAGGCAAATGTGGCAATCAAAGGACAGAGACAGGGAGGTGAGGCAGATGGGAATGATGCATCGTTCAATGCAGCTGCACAGACGCTGATTGATGAGAACACGATTTCGATTGGATATTCGAGAATTTACTCTTCTCTGATGGAAGCGTTGAATCCTATTGTTTCATCGTTCAACTTCCACCGCATGCATTCAGAACGACAGAAAGAGAGAAAGCAATTACAGCAAAAAGCAGCATCGATGATGGCAACACTGACAGGAACAAACAGCGGAGATTTTGAAGGGAAGGGTAGAGCAGGCGAAGGAAGAAGCAGAGGAAGTGGATCTGCTTCTGGTGCTGGTGGAAGCAGCATGAATGCTTCAGGAAAGACCAATGACGTTCTTTCAGATCCATTCATTAAAATCCCAATGACACTCTCGCCTGGTATGTCTTCTGCTCAGGCTGCTTCTTCTTCCGGTCCTTCCTCATTTATGTTCACCATTCCAGCAGTGCCATCGTCATATGCAATGTCTTCTTTCCTTTCTCTGTTTTGTGCCCAGCACAACACCATTCATTCTGTCAGAGAGGCAATCATCGCAATGACAAAGACAATGAAATATGCCACAGCCGAACATCAGAACATCTCAGCCGCTACCAAACGCTCTTTTCCAGCGTCTTTCCTTCCATCTGACTCGCTTTCTCTTTCTGATGTGGAAGGATCCTTTGCGGAAACACGCGACTTCTTCAGTTATGTGCCATTGGAGCTTGTGCAGCAGGTGATGGACGACGATGCTGTGATGCGAGTGCTGCTGTGCGCCCAGTTTTCGGAGATGCTGGCGTGCGATGCAGACAAACAGGACAACTTCTACATTCAAAGCAACGTATCCACGGGTGGTGTACAGTTCATACCTGAACTCGAGTTCCTGCCTGATGCTTCAAACAACCTTTCATCAACAGCTCCTCCGAATATCTTGGCTGGATATGGCGGTGGCAACAAAGACAGATCTCAGCAGTCTCAGCCAAACATTCACATCTTCCTGCCAACAGAAACAGACAAGTCAACCAGCATTTCCATTGGTTCCTTCATTTTCACAGTGGACAGATCGAATCTGCCTTCTTATTTGAACTATTTCAGCAGCCCAACAACCTCAAACTTCCAGAGCCACTCGACAACACCTTCGTCCTCTTCGTTCTCAGCTGCTCTGCCTTTATCTGTGCAGCAGCATCAACAGCAGATGGCTCTCACAAACTTGATTTCCAATACAAACGGTATCACTTTCAGTTCGCTTCCACCTGGTTCGCGTTGGGATGGCAGTGCTGTTACTGACGGAGTGAATGAAGCTAAAGGTGATGGAAGAAGAGGAGCAGCCGGAGGAGGTGAAAGAAGAAGAACAAACTCTGGAAATAGCTCTGGTCAACAGAGTAATTTGCTTACTCCATCATCAGCTATTCCGGGGCAGAGACAGGGGATGCATACTCCATCAGTGTGTTCTTAGCTATTTTTAATTAAAGACATTTTGATATATTTTTTTAATTGTTTGTAAATTTAACATTCTTTTTCTATTTTTCTATTCAACAGGATTCAATAGCAAGCAACCTCCTTTCCTCCAACTTCCCCACCTTCACTCCATTATCTTCCTCACTTCCACAGTATGGCTCCAGTTCTTCTGTGTCTTCGCTCCATCCATCGACAATTCGTGCCACCTTCTCCTCTCCTCTTGTCGATCCCTGCGAATACACAGTCGTGGAAGAACACACTCCCTTCATGCTCTCTCAGATCCTTTCCCATCTGCTTCTCTTTGATCCTCCCATCCGAACACGCTACTTCCGCCCAGAAGACTCGCTCTTGCTTTCCATCGGCCCAGTGCAAGACAAAGAAGGCAACGGACTTCCTGACAGAAGCTACTGGAAATACGAGTTCGGAACATATCCATCGTTTGATGAGTGGGATGCGAGGCTGAAGGAGAAAATGAGCAGAACAGAGAAGAAAGAGCAGGTTGTGGTGAGTGCTCAGCCGCCGGATGAGTTCGTGAAGAATGCACCGTATCAGACAGCTGCTTGTTTCATTCAGAGAGACAAAGCAGCATCAGGAAGCCCGCTTTCTTCGATCTCTTTGTCATCTTCTGTTGTATCGTCAACGTCTTCGCTGACTTCAACGCATTCTTCATCAAAGTCTCAACAACATTCTGGTTCCTCAAAGCGAAGTCAGACGCCTTCACAGTCACCAGCACTTGAATCAGGAGCAGAAGAAGGCAAAGATTCCTCCGCAATTTCTGTGTCTTCTTCATCCAACACATTCACTTTGCCTCCTCTTCCGCTGACTGAAGACGCGATTCAATCAGGAAAAGCGCTTCGCCCTCTTCCTCTCATTCCGTCTGCCCATCCACCGCATCCGCCTTGCACAGACATGGAAAAGCCGTGGCTTGTGGAGCAGTTTGCTTCGTTTGCACAGCCCAGGCAGAAAGTGATGGTGAAGGCAGCAATGGACAGAGTGGGAAGCTCATTGGAGATCAGAATCACTGGTATACATGAAAGAGGACATGTGTTTTCGATGAGCAGAAGATGTATTGTTCCGATGGTGCAGGCGCCATTCAAACTGCTTACTGCACACGACGCTTTGTCTGCTCTTGCTTCTTCTGCTTCTTCGTTGACAAGCGCTGCAGATTCAGAAGGAGGCTCCTTTGAGGGATATGATTCATACAGTTCTCTTCTCTCCTCTCTTCTTCTTTTGCCCTCTCAAATTCCTTTCACCGCTTCTGCTGCTTCTTCTCAAGCTGTCCAAAACTATCTATCTTCTTTGGATGAAATCTCACACAGTGTTCCATTGGGTGCTGTCAACATGAGCTATGCAACAGCACTTCAATCGCTGATAGAAGCACACAAACAGATAGCTCCATCGTCTTCCATTTTTGCTCCTTTTGCTCCTCCTTCGCCTTCAACGACAGTCCCATCATTTTCTTCTTCTTCTGATGCTGCAGACAAAGCAAAAAGTGGACAGAGCGGTGGGAAAACAGAAAATGAAGGAGAGCCAATGACAACAATTGCAATCAGCTCCAAACTGTCTTCAGACAACAATGATGCTATTCTTTCTTCATCTGCAGCAGCTCCTGCTTCTTCAGCAATAAATCGAATGCGAATGAGCAGAAACAGTCTACTGAACATGTCTGCCGCATCAATATCAGCCACACCATCACGTCCTTCCACTCCAACTTCTTCCTCTTCCTCCTCTTTTGGTTCAGATAAGTACCAACTTTATTCACCATCGCCATTTTCAGAGTATTCACCTCTGATTGTGTCAGTGATGAACCAATATTTCTCTTCTGCTTCGACTCGCCTTGCTGTTTATTTGTGCGAAGAAGCACAGCAAATTCTTGACAGAATCAGCAATCAAATAGGTCCATCAAAACCTTTGACACAAAAGCCTTATCGTGTCGATCAGTCAGAACAATCTGTCTCTGTGGACACTTCAAATGCTGATGATCAGGGTCATTCATCAATTGCTGTTTCATCATCTTCCTCTTCATCATCATCAACATCATCATCAACTCCGTCAACGACTTCTTCCTCTTCTCCATCTCCTGCTCCTCAGACGTCATCTCAACCTTCTTCCTCAACTCCTGTTATACCATCTTCTTCTTCAACTTCTTCTTCTTCTTCCACTCCTTCCACTTCATCATCTTCACTTCCTCGCATTGACGTTCCACCTTCCGTCCGTCCAGACACTCACGACTTAGTCAAATCAGGATTCGTCGCAAATCAGCTGTCACCAAACATGCTTCTGCCAAAAGTGCCTTTGAGCGATATCGATCTTCAGCTGCGACGCATTCTGCGTTCTGCTCTTCAGTCGATGTTTATTGCCACCATCCACCGCCCTCTCATTCCACACTCTCTGCGGGCAAAAGTGCAACCAATCAGAGAATCGCTTGCATTGACTGACGGAAGATATGGCTCTAATAGCGAAGGAAGTGGATATTCCGTCACACCTACTCCTTTCAATTCTTCATCACCAATTTCAATTCCAATGTCATCGTCATCGTCTTCTTCGGCTTCATCTTCCTCCTCCTCACCAATGCCAGTATTGCTTTCACCTATCTCTATCAGATCTGCAATGAATTCAGCATCGCCATACTTCCCTTCTTCTCCATTTGCTTCCAACTCCTCATCTTCTTCCTCATCAATGTCTTTCAACACAGACAATCCTCTTTCCAACAGTGCCCAACATCTTCCTCTTTTGTACACTTCTCCTCCATCTCATGTTGCCACCTTCAATGATAAGACAGCTGCGTCAATGAGATGCTTATCCCAACCTGGTCAGACGCTGCCATCTCCATCAACAGCTCAATCTGATCCATCTTCATTGAGCATGGGACATTATACCACTCTTGTCACATCCTCTCAAACATCCTCACCTGCAGTGAGCAATCCATCACAAGCACTCAACTTCGAAGTGACTTACTCAACACGAAGCGGACTTGTTGTTTCGATGAATAGCGACGACGGTACAATTCGTGTTGCGCGTTGTCCTCCCAGTGGAGAAGGAAGCACGATCTTCGGAAGAGGCATTGGCGAAATGCTAATGAAAGCGAAAAACGAGGAAGAGACACTGAAATTGGTGAAGAGAAAGGAGAAAGAGTGTGAGCTTTTTGTTCAAGCTGCGAGGGAAATGGCGTGCGAGAAGGGAAAAGAAGGTATATTGATGTACAGAAAGGGAGAAATGGTGCATGGAATACAGAAAAAGCAAGAGAGTTCAGAAGAAACAGAAGGAGAAGGAACAGGCAATGATATGGATGAAGAAAATGATGCCTTTGGATTTGGAGGAAGCGAAAAGGAAGTAAAAAGTGACAATCTACAGACACCAAAGAAAAAGAGATCGAGAATTGCAAAAAGAGGAAAAGAGGGAGAAGCTGATGATTCGAAAGAAGATGGTTCAAAATCTCCGATTGAAAAGAAGAGCAAATCGGGAACAAGAAGAATAAAGTCTGCTAAAAAAGGGAAAGACACAAAGAAAGGCAAAGATCGCGCACAACATGGACAAAATGGAAAAGGAGAGGAAGAAAGCGAAACCGACACAGTGATTGATGAGTTTGCTCCTCTTCGATTCAGTACAACCGATGTCGAAGCAATCACGGAAGAAGAAGCAGAAGTGTTCCGAAGATGTTTTGCAAAAGAAATTCATACAATTTTGAAGGATAACAACCTTTTGGGCTCATTGGAAGAACCCGATTTCTGTTTGGAAGGAGACGAAATGGAGAGCAATGATGAATTTTGTGATAATAACAACAGCAACAACTGTTCCAGTAGTAGAAGAGAAAAGAGAGAAAGAACTGGAGATTTCAATCCGTTTCTTGAAGATCTTGTTGATGCTGATGATGAAGACAATAATAATGACCAAGACAAAACAGAATCCAAATGTAAAGACGAAGAAAATCTCGATCCAAAACGCAAAAGTCGAAAGCATACTGTCAACTGGGGAACACTCTCGAGGTTGCGCGATTGGAAACTGTCACCAGAAATGGAGATGACACTCAACAGAGAGCGAGCAGCCTCATTCACCCCTGCTTCATTCTCTGTCTTTGGCGAAGATGAAGAGGAAGACGCGAAGGGCAAAAGAGAGAAGGATGGAAGAAACTCAACGCCAATGTCTGTGCGATCAGGTGTACTTCCACCGCTCAGCAAATCTCCTCGCTCAGATTCTTCTCAGCCGAATTCGCAGCGCAATTCTGTCAGTCGCTCAAGCAGCTCTTTGTCCACAAGTTCACTTTCTCGCCCTGGTTCATCTTCGTCTTTGCCTCCTCCTTCATCATCTTCTTCATCATCATCTTCTTCCTCATCATCTTCTTCTCTCACAGCACCGTATGAAGTAGAGCGTATAATCAGAGGGATGGGTACAACAATTGTGCGTCTCAACACAGGCGCTGTGGCTATTCTGATGGCAAACGGAGATGTCTCATTGTGCAATGGAAACGAGTGGGTGTCTGTCAACAAGGAAGGAAAAAGAATTGCCAAGCCACTGTTTAGATTTCCTTTGTGGGAAGCAAAGAAGAAAGAAGAAAACGCTTTTGATAATTCAAAGCTTTCAAGAGATAACTCAATTAAGGCATTTGATGTTGAGGAAACCATCGATGAAACACAATTCAGAGCAGATGAATTCGAAGATGAAGAAAGCGAAAGAAACGCTTTGTTGTACAAATGCTTCGATGGAGTTGGTTTCCCTTCTGTCATCAGCATCGACGCAGTTGGAAGCGGTTTTTCATTCGATTCTGAGAAGTTATTGGAACATGACGAGAACAAAACAGAATTGGGAGGAGAGCAAATCCCAGAGCCAATGCCACAGACTCCATCCAGTCCACACTCAGACAATGTTTCACTTGCAACTCCGAGAACTCCAAGATCGCCTGTTCCTATGCGAAGCACATCTTCTTCTGCTGCATTTTCAACGTCTTCAGTCTCAAGTTCAATGATTGCTCAAAAGAATTCACCAGCTCCTTCTTGCACTCTCAGCCCATTCCTCCTTCCACCTTCGTTCCCAATCTGCGAGCATCTGCCTCCAATTTCATCTGTTACTTCGACAGATTCGCAGCTCAATGCAGAAGTCACCACGCGTGCTGATCATGTGATGGTCATCCAGCACAAAACAGGAGAAAGGCTGGTGCATCATGCAGATGGAACAAGAGTGTTCCATTCATTTGCTTTCTCTGAGGAAGATTTGCTGAAAAGAGATTATTCGAATGGGAACTCTTCAGCTCAGGGAGCAGGGAATGCAAATGACAGAAAAAGAGGAACGAGATCATCATCTACATTGTCTTCTTCTTCTAAACGTGGCTTTTCACAAAATGCACTCATGCAATTCGAACAAGAGACCGGAACAAAGGCACCCATCAAAGCTATTCTGTCTGTTGAGCATGCGAACTCACCAAGAGTGCTTATTTACCTTGTTCAGAAGCAGTTTGCATCGATTGTGGGGCATCAGAATCAACAAGAGCAGAAAGGAAGTGGAGGAGGAGCGAAAAGCAATGCCAACATCGGAGCATCTCTTATGACAACAACTTCATCTTCTGCTGCTGCCTCAGCGTCGAGTGAATGGATTCGTGATCGTGTTGTTGTTGCACTTCCTGATGGAGCTTCTCTCGAATGGCTGGCAAACGACCACAAAATCGTGCTGTCTAAGCCAGACAACACACACATTCACTACTCCTCTTCTGGTGTTGTATCTGTGTTTGTGGACTCTGCCATCCATCGCATTCCTCCAGCAACGGCGCTGTCTGGAAGATTGCCTCTTCTCTTCTTTAATGTTCTGGAAGGAACTTTGGCTGTTAGACCTTCAAAAAAGACTGCTCCCATTGCTCCTTCTTCAAGTTCCTCTTCTTCTCTTTCTTCCACACAACCACCAGTTTCTCCTTCATCTGCTTCAGCAACATCAACATTTGCCTCTTCCTCTTCATCATCATCATCATCTTCTTCTTCTTCTCCACCATCATCGTCCATTCCATCTGCTCCTGCACTTCCTTCACCTTCTTCTATTTCAGGCACAATGGCAACCTCAGCCACTTCATCTGCATCTCAACGACGAGTTCAAACTGCCCGTCGTGTTTATGTGACTTCCTTCTCTGGAATAAGCGGATGGATCAACGCCAAAAACTTACGTTCTGCAACACTTTCGACTCGTGTGCACGAAGCCTTTTTGCCTTCGTTGTTTGGCCAAGGCGTGGAAATGTGGGGTGGAATAGGCAGTTGTGGAGCAGTGTCTGCATCTGCCCTCAATGCAATGGGACTTCCTATTTCTCCTCTGCCCACATCATCGTTTTCTTCTTCGCATTCTTCCATTGTTGGACCTTCATCGTCACCCACAGCAGCACTTTCAAACTGCTCTCTTGTTGACTCAATCATGTCAGTGACTCCTGTTGAAGACAGAGATTCTGTTGAGTACATGGAACGGAAGCTGAAGGAGATGAAGCAGCTGAAAGATCATCTTGAACAGGAGGCTGCTGAAATTGCACGAAAGAACAAGAGAAAAGCGCTCCAGATGATGAAATCACGTCCTCTTCATTCGGGTTCTTCTCGACCATCGTCTCGCCCTTCGTCACACGCTACGCCAACAGGATTTTCTGATCCATCACCTTCTCTCTCAACAGAGGAGAGCATTCAATTGCCTTTGGATTCATTCCATGAATATCCGTTGAATGATGCAGAGGAAAGGAGAGAAAGAGGGGAAGACGGAAAAGGTGGATCGCAAAGGAACGATGAAGACGGAGAAAAGATTGGTGAGGGAGGTGATTATCAAGATAGAAGAGAAACAGCAGACACAAAATATGTGGAAGCTGAGCAGCCTGTGCCATTCGAGAGGCAGAGGTGGATTGCAAGATTAGGTGCACTTCATTACCATCAGCTGAGCAAAATAGCAGAATTAATAAAGAGGACAAGCCTTCCTGCTGTCACTACGAATTCTCCGGCTTCTTCCTCGTCTTCATCCTCATCAGGAATGGCAAACTCATCTTCAGCCAAATCCATTTCAACTGTGAGTGTTAATCCTTCATCGATTACTTCTCCTCTTGTCTCGTCTTCTGCTTCCTCTTCATCTGCATCTCCTTCCATTCTGCCTCGCATGTTTGTCATCAGAGCCGATCGCTCTGGGTTCGAGCTCCATCCACGAAAGGCTGTCACGCGGCTGTATCCGCGTCCAGGGGATATTGAGCAGTCCAATTCGATGGTGTTCACTACAGCCACTGCTGCCATCCCGCGCCATCTGCGTGCGATGGTCGATGCTGACAACGAAAAGAGAAGCGGAGGCGCTGACAGCTCAAGACCTTCACCTTCCACATCACCTTCTCCTCTTCATGCCACTTCACCTCTTCCTCCGCAGCTTGCAAATGAGTTCAAAACACTCAATTCGATTCTTTCGCAAGCTTCTGCTGCTTCCACGTCTTCGCTTTCATCTGCTTCGTCAACTGCCAGTGTGAATGCTCCGCTGGCACATGTTCTTGCCAACCTTCAGCCAGCTGATCCTGAAGTCACCCCTCTCAACTTTGACATCCTTTCTGCTGTGATTTGCGCTGAAGATCCACCAGCCTCGCAGAATCAGGCAAATCCGCAATATCCACTAAAAGCACAGGAAGACAATTCTGTATTGCCTGCTTCGTTGTTCGCGTCTTCAGGAACGCCTTCGAGTTTTGCATCTCGTTCTTCTCCAGACATTGCCATTCCTCCTGCTCTTTCTGAGCAAAACTCAGAGCTGCCTCTTCCATCGATATTCCAGCCAAGCTCATCAGCACCTCCATCCAATGCAGCATCTTCTTCTTCTCTTTCATCTGTTGCCACAACTTGCTCTTCGTCAGGCTTCGATTTCCCGCAGTTTGTTGATCTGTCTTCGCTCCGCCCGTCGCGTGTTCAAGAGCTTCTGATGCGCTCTGCCTATCCTCTTCCTGCCATCTCTGGCAACTCTTCAGTCGGAATGAATGCTGCCTTGCTTCAAATGATTTCTCCTGCGCTTCCTGTGAAGGATGTGATCTCGGCAGCTGGGCAGCAGCTTCTTGTTCCACCTGCAGAGAGTGTCGAAGAACAGAGTCAATCTTCTCCTCGAAATGGATTGTGGAACAATGTGAAAGAGATATTTATGCCAAATTCAGCATCATCTGCTTCTTCTTCAAGCACATCATCTCACATTACAGGAAATGGAACAAACTCATCTTCTTCTTTGTTCTCGTCTCCTTTGGCTCACTTCTCCACACGTGCAGTCACTCCACCGCCTTCTGATTCGCCAACGCAATCCTCCAATGCATCTCTCACACCTACTTCCACTGCAAATACTTCCTCGTCAGCCACTCCAACCACATCCACACCTCCTCCTCTGTCGTCATTAACAACCAATTCATCGGCCGTGGCAACTCTTTCTATCATTCCTTCGTTGCATTCACGTCACATTGGCTTCATTCCGCCTTCTTCCGTTCTTCCACCGGGTTCTCTCATTTCACCTTCTCGTGTGCCCGCATCGTATTTATGCACAACTGATCCTTACAGACAGCCATTTGCTGGCTTTCTTCAGATGACTGCGCGAAAGAGGAAAGCTAATGCTGAAGTTCGTGCTGATACGGCAGCTACCTCATCTTCCTCTTTGTTCAAACAGAAAGACGAGGAACGGATCGATCACGAAAAGAGCAATGATAAAGCTAAAGATGCAGCACTGAGAAAATCGGCATCGTATGGACAAACAAAACATGCATCTGAAACTTCAACTTTGAAGCATAATTCACAAGAGGTCACAACTTCTGGTCTTTCTGGAGCATCAGTAAGTTCTGAAAGCAATGGTGCCTCAAACCTCGTTCGTCAACCATCAAAGTCGCAGCCTATTGTGCTTCATCCAAATGCATTTGTTATTGAGCAGACCCCAGCACCACCACAAGCAATAGTCTTTTGCACCCCGATTGTTACATCCAATCAGAGTCTGACATCATCTGTTCATGACACGCACAATTCAAGCACACAAACAGCATCCAATCAGTCTCCTTCATCATCTTCTGCTTCTCAGGCAAGTCAAGCATTTTCTAATGATATTGATCTTCTTCCTCCTTCGGTCTCATTCCTTCACACTTCTGTTATTCCATGTTGTTGCAGACCGGACAGCTACTCTTGTTCTTGCAGACCTGTGCGATTCTTGGCAAAACAGTTCGGATCAAATTCTGCACTTTCTCCATATTCTTCTTCCTCCTCCTCTGCTTCATCAACTTCCAATCAGAACTCTTCTTCTTTATCAAACCAAGGCAGCCAGATGATGTCTGATTCGCCATCTCTTCTTCCATTGCAGTCTCATGCACCGTCTTCTCTCATAGTTCCTTCTTCTCCTTCTCTGTCTTCACCATTGCACAGTGCAATGCCTTCTCCTCGTGGAGTGGTTCTGTCTGATGCCGGCATCGGATTCAATTCTCCTCCTCCAGCTGCGATTCACGCTCGATCTCCTTCGTTTTCTGGAGCTTTATTTGGTGCATCTTCTTTGTCGACTTCGTCCTCTGCTCATCCAATCCACCATTCATCTCATCTTGGAGGAAGCAAAGTTCCTGCATCATCAATGGGAAGAGAGTCAGAAAAAGAGAAAAACGAAAGACAAGCAGCCTCTTCAACATTTTCTCCTGTTCAAGCAGTCGATCTTCCGCTTCCTGTTGGATTCAACACGCCAAACATGGCAATGTTCGACGGGCGTGCTTTGAGTCTCCAAGAAGGATCAGCCGGCGGAACCGCTTGTTTATCTTCCATCGGTCCAGCACCGACTCCACTGGGAATGAGCGCATTGTCCAAAGACGCTTCTCTTTCGTCTTCTTCTTCATCAAAATCGTCTTCGTCGTCTTCTGTGCAGCAGTCTCAGAACCCTTCTGTTCTGAACGTTCAGCCTCCTTCTTCTGCCTCTCTCAGACCGCCCTGGTGTGCCTATCATCCTGATCTTCTCCGCTATGAGCCAAGAACAATCAGAGGAGAATATCTTCCTTTGTATCTGAAGCAGATGAGTCTCTCTCACTCGAAACTTACAAGTATTGTCGATGGAACTTCTCCCATTCCTCCTCTCATTCATTCTCCTGTTGCTCCATCACAAGTCTCATCTCAGCCAAGTACGTCCTCATTCACTTCTAGCTCAAGCATATCTTCTGTCTTAACAACTGATGTTCCGCTCTCACCAAGAAGTCGATCTCCTCAACTGTTAGATCGCCAACGATTCGGAGATAGATTTGGAAGCCAATCGCCTCAGAACGATCCGTTTGAATCAGCAGTTGTGAATAGTTTGATAGATTCTGTTGCATCAACATCTTCGCAGTCCAATAACAATCTTTATTATTCTGCATCTCATCAATCTTCCCAAGCGTCAAACTCGTCGTCATCTTGCTCATGCAACGGTCAGAGTGTTCCACCGTCGCTCACGTTCTATCGCCAGTTTATCCAACATCCTGCTCCTTCTCCCCTTCTTCAACTTCTTATTTATGAGTATCTCACGTTGTGTAACTACCTTCTCGACGTTCGCTCTGAAAAAATGCTAAGCAAAATGCAGATTGCTCTCGCTCGTGCGCTAGAATCTGCTTGGAGTGCCTTTGCGCGTTCTGTCGAGTGGATCGTTGGAACAGTTCTTCATTCGAGAACAAAAGCTACTCTTCAACAGCACATTCTTTCTCTTCTGAATATTGTGGCACAACGTGGAAAAGATGATGAAGATGACTCTGAGGTTAAAGGAAATGGAAGCGGTGATGGGGCAAAGGAATCTCTTTCCAACGCGGTAAGTTCGGGTCTTTCTTCGTATCGCTCTTCGATGTCTTCTCAACGAGGAGTACGCAATTCCCAGCTCTCATTCCGGTCTTCAACTGGGAGCAGCAGCGGGTCAGTTGGCTCGTTTGATCTATCGGCTCTATCTTCGCAGCTAAGTTCATTATCCCTAACTCCTCACGCAATAAGAAATGATCCGTATTTCAGTGAAGCCATAACAACGCTTTTCCACAGCGATCCCGTTTTAAGAAGACTTGATGAAGAGGTGGCAGTACAGGAATGGGTTATCGTTCAGTTATTGGGCAGCGGATTCCGATCGCGTAATGTAATCCCATCTGGAAACATCACAGCCACGTCATTAGGAATTTGTGGAACTGGTGTTGCTTCTCTATCTAACCAACCTTTCTTCTCGTCCACTATTCGTCCATCTTTTTCATCTGTGTTTGTTGCTGCATCCTCTCCTCGCTCTGTTCCTTCTGCTTCTTTCTTCTCTCGTTTTGGTAGCTGGCTAAATGGCCCTACGACAGGAGGATGGAAAGGTGTTAGCCTGTCTTCCTATTCTTCATCTGCTTCGTCAAAAAGTCAATTGGAGAAGATTGCAACCAGAAGCGTAGCAGTTCTAAGGAAAGAGCGAGAACGAATGAGAAAGGAAAGCTTTGGAAGATTTATTGATCCTTCATTGAGAGTTTTCTCAGTGTTCAATGAGATATTAACTGATGCGGCTGTTTCCTCAAGCGCTGCATTTGCACAGATTGCTGTTGACGGATACGGTTCTTTCAGCGGAATGGCCGGCTTACCCAGGCCAGGTATGCCAATGGAACAGGCAATACCAATAGAAGCGAGTAATGGGAAGCGTGAAGCAACATCAAGAGGAATGAAGGGAAAAGCTGGGATTGTGACACGCGAGACAAACGGTGTGTTGAAGAAGACAAGCGGCACTGTGTCATCTCAAGTGCTATTTCATCAACAGGTTGTTGAAAAAAGAAGAAAGCAGGCTGAGACAAACATGATGAAAGCTGTAAAAGAAGAGGAAGATGGAAAAACGAAAACTGACGAAGCTTTACTCTACGAGCGGCCTGGAAATGGTAGGCACATTTCATTTTTCCATTCTTGTGAAGGGATAGAATTCCAGAAAGAAAAGCAAAAAGAAAAATCCCCTTCGCCTTCATCTTCACCTTCACTCCAATCAAATCACTCGAATTTTTCACAATCACAATCTTCAGGACAGAGGGCAACTTTATCTCATCAACAAGCCAGAGGTACAGCTCACTCAACTTCTTCATCTTCATCAATTCCTTTTGGATCAAGCGGATTTTATTCGCACTCTGCAAAGCATGCTTCGTCATTCAGCGGATCGATTAGTTCTGTGAAATCCAAACAATCTTCTCAGCAACTTCAAAAGAGTATGAAAGGGAGAATAGAAGACGAAGTGGAAAATGATGGAGATAGCATCTCCGACAGAGCATCGACAAGACGAAACACGGTGGATAGTGAAAATTTGGCTGATAATTCTGGGAAGGTTCTAAGTACGTCTGTTGTGGAAAGAGCTCGCATTGAAGAAGAACTGCGAGAATTGTCGATGGCAAATGTGCACTCTGCAGATATCTCTTTAACACCTCGCGATTCAACTTTATCATTGCAACCGCAGGCGAGGCCTTTTTCTTCAGATTCTTCATTCAGACCAAGTGGCACAAGCATGAAAGATTTAAGTTTAAAACCTGGAACTGCATCTAATGCTTTATCATTTTCTCTTTCTCCGTTTCATCAATATAGACAGCAGATTTCTTCTGTCATGAATGAAAATAAACTACTTTCAACTCCGCGCAGTTCAGGATATGTAAATCAAGGTACTTTTTCTGCGCAATCGAGAGCAGCTTCCGCTGGACGCTCGAATTATCTTCAAAGATCTTCAACTGCTGGCTCGGCTGCATCTTTTACTTTCACAAGGGATAGTCGATCATTAAGAAATGTTGATACTGTATCAAATAATATGAATCTTGCAACAGTCTCTCCCACTTCTTCCAGAGGCTTATCGTTCAGTTCAAAATCTTTATTTAGTCCAACAGCAGCATCCAAATCCAAAAAGATACCGTATTCTCCGCAAACATTTCGTTCCACAACAAATTACGCTGCTTCATCTACAGTTATGGATGAAGAGCCTTTTAATAAGGTGAAATTAGAAGAATCTCAAACAATTTCAAGGCTGCAGAAACCGTTCACTCCTTCATCTTCTCGTGTTGAAAAGGTGTTGATGACACTCCGCGCACAGCAGCAGATTGAGCAGTTACAGATGGAGAATGAATTTGATTCGCAGAGAACATTCAATAGCAAAGAAGGAAATGCAAGAGCAAGATATCCTGAAGGCTCTGTTACAGATAGAAGTAAAAGATTAAGCAGTCCGAGAAGCAAATATTCAAGAAAGGAAGGACTTATTTCACCATTTTCTGCAATGCAGGCAAAAAGCGAGCCAAATTGTGAATGGCTTTGTGTCGATGGACTTATTTCACGTGATATAAGAACATCTTCTACCGGATCAGCAGTTTTGAAAGCAAAGGCTGAACGAGGTTTTGTTGGCGTACCAAACGTGTTGCATTTCGGAGAGTTGAGCGGAAATGGAATATTTTCAATGAAAGGTGCCATCAAAAATTGCGGAGAAGATAGTGAACGGTTTTTTGTTCAGCCACTTGAAATAAGCAAGTCATGTTTTCATATTGTGTGTATTCCGCAATTGGTTGCTCCAGGATTGACTGTGGAACTCACTGTAGAATGCAATAGTTCTATTGCTTGTAAGAATGCTTTGATGCCTATGTCTCATTCAAATAGTTCGAGCTTTTCAAGCTCTTCTTTTAGATCAGAGTTCGTAAATGGATCTGCCACTCTCGTCACGGAGCAGACTTTCATAAAAGTTAGTGACATTGTGCGAATTACAACTCCAAAAAATATACTAACGATTCCTATCTCGGCTGAAATTTATCCAAAACGAAGTATTCAAGATTGCATTCTCAGCGAAGGTGTTTTGATTCTTGGGATGACTGAAAATGATTATTTTGAAAAAGAAGAAGAAAACTAATGAACAAAGCAATGTTTGCTCATTCAAAGATATAAATGAACGATATCTTTGTGTGTTAAAAATAACAAAAAATGTAATTTCATTTTTTAAAAATTTGTTTGTAATTTAATTTATTTTTCTTCAAAGGTTGCAAGTTCAAATAATTAAATAAAATATACAAGTGGTTTTTCAAAGATTCTTTTTTGAAAAGATCATTCAATTTTTGTCATGTAATTTTTGGCAATAAGACATTGTATGTAATTTTGTTTTTAATTTCTAAATTTTATCTCACGCAACATTTTTGAGAACTTTTCGTAATTCAATAATTTTTTTCTATATTGTTTTGCTAAAAATGTTAGACTTGCAATGATATGAAATCAGAATAAGTTTGGAACAAATCGTGATTTATGTCAAAAAAGCAAAAATTTAGCCCCAAATAAATTCGTTTCAGAAGAAAATAAATTTGCATCCTAATTACAAAATCAATTTCTCTTTCTATATGAACAAAAACATAAATATAAATACATATTAAAATATAAATATAAATACATATTAAAATACATAAAGAAAAAGCAAAGCGTAAGTTAATATCTAAATAACAAAACACTTTGTACATAAACGAATTGAAATGCGAAATAAACATGTGAAATCAATTGGTATTTTGAATACATTCAAAAACTTTGTGCAACAAAACAAAAAACTCCACATTTCACTCAAACGATCCTTTTGCCAAAAGCACTTAAAAATATATTCTTTTTTATTGTTCATTGCATCCATCAACGCAACACTCTCTCATTGAAAGAGTATTTTCACTAAAAAAATACAAACATTACTTGAAAAAGAAAATTCAATCATTTCGCAATTTCATCAAACTCTTCATTGAATCCAACGCTCCTTTTCAAAATCCATCACCATTTTATTAAAATTAACTGCCTCAAATTTTTAACAAGCAAAACAGAAAAAGACAAAATTTTCAATTATTTTTCCCAGTGAGCATAAGTGCACATTTCAATCCATTCTCATGCTGTCCATTATCTCCAAAGAAAAAAAGATTGTTCCCTTTTAATTTTCTTTCGCCTGCATTGTTTTCGAATTTTCTATCTTTCAGAAGCAGATTCACAATTTGTTTTGAATTCCTTTTCTGGATATTTCCTCATCTGCTTCTTTAAAAATATTCCACAAGACTCTCGCAGCTCGAGATGTTATCTTTGCTCTCCTCATATAAAATTGCATCCGTCATCGTCATCACCGCTGCTTCTCCTGGGAAATGCCCAAACAATTCCCGCTTCACCCACATCAATGTCACCCTTTCCCCTCGTTCTGCCCTCCGGCATCCCTTCACCATCTCATGCATCCCACTTGCCTCACTCTCCCCTCCACATGGCCTTTCCCCATTCACTATCTTCTGCCCTGCCACCTCCGCCTCATACTCCCCAAACGGAACTTTGAGTGTCAGACACTCCCACAACATCATCCCAATCGAGAACACAACTGTCTTCTTCGTTGCATGCTTCTTTGTGCCATTCAGCAATTCAGGTGCCTTCCACCTCAAACACTCATTCCTGTTATCTTCTTCATCTTCAAACGCTGATGAGGGCAGAGAATCTCTTTCATCACCATCATCACTGGTAGATGTCACAACTGTTGATGAAGATATTGAAGATGAGTCTGAATCTGAAGAAGAGCAGTCAGAGTGGAGGGCAATGCAGATCACCATATGCTCTGAGAACAGCACAATGTGCGGGCTAAGATTGGACAATGACTGAAGTGGATTGTTCATTTCATCAAACGAGTGGAGAGCAAGATTCGCAACCCAGAATAGGATTTGGGCAGCTGTCATCTCCCTCTCCTGCAGAGTGCCAATTGCCATCTCCTTCTTCTCGTTCCTTCCATGAAGAAGCATGAACAGTGAATCCCTCAAATCCACAATCAATTTCTCATGAGGCGAGGAGCAGGCCATCGCATCCACCAGATTCGACATCGATGATGTTGTTGGGCACAGGTCCTCCCCTCGAACAAATGTTGTGTTTGTATCTGAAGTGTCTGTGGTTGAAGTGGAAGAAATGGACGGAGATGGTGTTCTTTTCCTTGTCTCTTCTTCTTCAACCTTTTCTAATGCCCATTCTGGGATCTTGTCAGAATCTCTTCCAAGAATGTATTCGGTTGAGCCACTCTCAGAAAGAAGATGCTCTGATGACTCTGAATGTTCCATATTCGTGTCATATATTCTCTTCTTCATTCTCTCATCGTTCTTCTTCTCAGCTTCCCTCTCTGCTCTCCTCCACTGCTCCTCCGGTGACATCTCCATCGTCACCATCTCAAATGCTTTCGGATCCTTTCTGATGTTATCGTTCACAATCTCCTTGTATTTTTGCGCTTCTTCTTTTGCCCTTCTCCATCGAATAGTTGCCACGATTGACGCAACAAGAACAACCAAGAACAGCACAGCAAATATCACAATCACAATCAATGCCCATGATGATTTTCCTTCTTTCCCTCCTTCGGAAATTCTTTCATCATCTTTTTGTTTTGTTTCGCTTGTATTCTTCAAAATGAATGAATGAGTTGATGAAGGAGATTCGGCATTTCCAAACAAAATATGCACACTCACTTCTATTTCATCTCCACAGCTGCTAATGAGATCCTTTGTCACACTCCCTTCAATTTCTCTCTCTGACAAGAATCCATTTGTATCAAAATCATGTTTTTCAATCTCTTTCTCTTCTCCTTTCCTCTTCGTAATTGAAAAGGACAGATTGCATGGAATAAGAAGCAATCCTTTGAATGTCAGCTTCATTCTATCTGTCTCTTCTTTTGCTTCCACACTCTCCAGCACAGGAATGAAGAATGATGAATCTCTCTCAGAAACAATCCCACCCAATGTGCATCCTTCATTCAGAATCCAAAGTGAAGAATTATCCTTCACCCCATCTCCACCTTTCAAACTCATCATATTCGATGTTCCGGAATCGGAACAGATGATATTTCTTCTCAATGATGAATATCCTTCAATTGATGGATTATTGTTTGAGAAATTCCCTGCTTCAATTATCACACTTCCTCCATTCATTGTTATTCCACCTTCTGATGAATTGGTAATTGTTGTATCCTTCATCAACACCTCACAATTTTCAAAACTGACAATGGAGCCATTCCACGAGCAGATGTCTGCATCTCCGTTGAAACCATTCTCCTTTTCACTTACAGTTGTGCTTCCCAGAAATGTGCACGAATCAATCTTCACATTTCCACACTTCACCAGAGTCACAACACTCCCCTTCTCATTTTCCACAGATCTCCCTCTAATCGTGCATGACTCCATCTGAACTGACGAAACTGATGAACAACTCACTCCTGCCTCACAAGTTTCTTCTTCATCCATTTTCGATATTGAACTATTCCTCACAGCCAGATTCCCCTCGCATTGCCTCACAACATTTTTCCTGCATTCCATTTCTGTGAAGTCGCAAGATGAAATTGTGAATGAGCTGTGCTCCATTTCAAATATTGCTTCAGAAAATGATAGCCCACAAATACTGCATCCGCCTATGAATCCTTCTCCTGCAGTTATATGGATTAAGCAGAATGAAACAACACACAATGTTGCCGAAGATTCCAAAATTCCAAAGACACAATTTTCCACACTCACACTGTCATTAACAACAGATATAAACACCGAGTACCCATTCAGCATCCGTTCTCCAAATTCAAATCTCACCAATGACAGAACCACATACTCTGTAACCTCAATCACACACTCCCTTGTCTGCTCCATCCCATTCACCACCTCCACTCTTGCTGTGCTCTTTGATCGCGACTCAAGCGTCATGTTCTTCAGACTCACTTCTCCCTCTATCACCGATACCTCATCAACAAGCATCACACTCATCAACTCATTCGTCAGATGCTGCACTCCATATCCCACACTCACACACGGCAATTTTGCTGTTCCACACTGCCGAATATCCTTCCCTTTCTTTTCATCCAACGAAGACACCACAATCATATCGCTCTCATATATCGTGATGAAATCCATCAGATCCGTGTCCAGCACATGGTCTGTTGCGTCACATCCGAAGATCGCATTCCTCCTCGAGTAATCGCTCTCTCTCAGAGAGAACCGGAACTGAGTCTCATTGATCTGCTGACTGATGTTCACACACCGCACATATATATCATTCCCCACCCCAGCCGTGTTCCCCTTCAACACCATCCTCTCAAACACAAATTCCAGCTTCCCTCCTAAATCTGTTCCAATATACACCCCTCCTCCTCTCCCCTGACTCGAACAGCTGCACCTCATCATTGTTGTGTCTCTCACTCTCAGCGCTCCTCCTTCCCTCAGCCATACAAACATAACTCCCCCACCAATGCTTGCTTCTGCTTTGCAATCAACAAACTCGCATCCACTCACTTCCACATCCACCCCATTCACATTCTCTGCCCCTGCTCCTCCTCCTGTTGCACCAACATGGATAACGCTTCCTCCATTGTCTCCTCTCGATATAGTGCTCAACGAAGAGTCATTCAATTCCAGTTTGCCTCTTTCGTTTGCTCTGCCCAACCCATCAGCAATCTCAAACAGACACCCTCTCCTTATTTCTGTTGCAAGAAGGCTCAACCCTTCGCACTTGCATCGGCACTCTTCAAAAATCACAAATACACCCTTTTCGATCACCGATGCTTCCATTTCCAACCCTTCCACATTCAATTCTCCCTTCCTCATCTCCACAAAACTGCATCCAGCCACATCACCATTCACATCCCTCATCTCAACTCCACACTTCTTAACTTCTAATCTCCCTTCCTCGTTCACAATCACGCAGTTTGAAAAACTGTCAAATTGTGCTCTTATCACAAAGTGAATCAATTCCACTTCCAATCTTTCTCTGTTCACAAAATATCCTCCTGTCCTGCCACTCTGTTTTCCGACAATTATCACTTTCCCTTTCAACTGTTCTCCTGCGTCACTTCCATATGATCCAATCCTGAGCATTGAAACATCATATTCATCAGCAACTGTTGTTTCTCCACTTATTGCAATCTCCATCCCACTTTCATTTCTCTCAATATGGCTCATTCCGCTCCAGAACGACTGGCATGGCTCAGCCTCACTTCCACAGCGCTTCACATCTGCTCCACTCGATGACACATGGATCGCACTGCTCTTGTACAACACCAAGAAACGCAGCAGATCTGTATCGACAAACTGATCATCACTCCCCATAAACTCCTTTCCATTGGTGCTCGTTTGCTCATAGCTAAACAGAAATGAATGCTCTGTTACTGTGCTGTTCAAACACGAACTCACAACAAAAACGTTTTCTCCTGCAAACGCCTTGTTCTTCTCAAATATCATGTTTTCAAACACAAATGGCTCGTCAGCTGTTGATTCCGCGCAGTCCACATACATTCCTCCTCCCTTTCCTTCCTCCACTGAACATACACATCCTATTAATTTCGTCTTCTTTACGATGAGCTGATCAATTGCTCCAAAATTCACTTTTATTGCTCCTCCTTGCTTGCTATTTGATGTTTCCATCGACTCAAATGTGCATCCATCAATGGTTGCGGCTGACAAAAATACAAGTGGAGGTGTGCTAAATAAAAAGTTTCCAAACGTGCAGTTCTCTATCCCAACCATCCCTCCTTTTGCTTCAATCAAGCAATACCCAATTGCTAAATTTCCTTTCACGGATTCAACACACTGGAATGTACAGTTTTTGAAACTAAACTCTGCAAAGGATGCTGCTTCTGGATCCAGTAAAACCAAGCAGACTCTCTCTGGTGCGAATGCTGAGGGAATAACAAATGAAATGCCACTGAAAGAAGCATCTGCTGATGCCAAAAACACTTCATCCCCCTCGACTGCTTCCAGATCTGCCTCAAAGTGGATAATACAGTTTTTTTCATCACTTGACGAAACAATTCTCAGCAAAGACACACAAAACGTGTCGCGGACACTCATTGTCCCCTCAAGCACCATCTGCTTCATCCCTGATGCTGACCAATTCACATGCTGAAACCCAGACCAGAAAGTGTTGCATGGCATCTCTGCTCTTCCACACCCTGCAATATCAATGCCTGTCTGGCTGCACACGGCAACGGTTCCTGAGCAATACTCAAATAAAAACAGTCCAAGATCCGCTACAAACCCATTAAAAGCTCCGTTGTCAGTTCCTTCCATAAACGCAATCTGCCTCCCATCTGCATCAAACATCTCAATCTGTAGTCTCTCCGCTTTCACTGACTTGTTCAGCTCTTCGCACTCCACAAACACATCTCTTCCTGCAAACGCAATGTTCTCTCTAAATTCGAGACCAGACAGTTCTATGTCACTCTCCACATCATCCTTCAACCTCAGATAAATCCCTCCTCCTCTTCCACATCTTTCATTCACAATACATCTTTTGAATCCTGCATTCTTTATTGCAACTCTCCTTCTCCCCCCAACCTCACAGTGAATACATGCCCCATCTCCTGAATCAGATGAGCATCCTTCAAATTTTGTTCCCTCCAAAATTTCCACAGTGGATGCGTTTTTTGCCTCTATCAGCCCTCCGCTCCCCATTTCACATCCTGTTATCGTTGTTTCATTCACGCACACGTTTGCTCCTTCTTGACACAAAATCATGCTGTTCTCTTTTCCCTTCACATCTTCCACAAAACATCCCACCATCACCACACTTCCCGATGTTATCTTGCACAGTCCTCCTCTTCCAACAAACTCAATCGCTCCCACAGTCGAGTTCTCAATCTGCACACTGCTCCCTCCCCCACAAACAATCCACCTCGAGCACTCAGCCTGAGTTCCATTCTTGCTCCCAAATTCACATCCCACAATCCACACTCGCCCCACATTTCCCACAATCACATCATCATGTTCTTCTCCACTTCCATAAAGTGTGAACATAATGTTCTGGAAAGTCAGCCACGTTGATTGTGTTCCAGATTTAAGTACCACACGCCCTGCTTCTTCAACAATAAGCTCAGATTTCAACTCTTCCCCTCGGATCGTCAACTTTGCATCTGCTCTCTCAATCAAGCTCACAAGTTTCGCTTTGTTCTGGATGTGCAGGATTGTTTTCGCATCTCCCAGCTTCCCATATCCATATCCCAGTTCGTTGCAGGGGTTCACACTCGATCCGCATCCTTCAACCTCTCTCCCCAATTCTTCATCCACGTAGATAATATCCTCATCCAGCGGAAACAGAAACCTCAACAGAGTCATGTTCATCCGTTCATCCCCTGGATCCACCACCCACTTTCGTCTCTCCTCTTCTTCCTTTGATGCGCTCCCACTCCACAGCAGAGGATCAACCATTTCTCTCGGCGATGGACAAACCAGATACACGTCCTTCCCGTATTTCGCGTCGTTCTCTTCAAGAATCAATCCCTTCATCGAATATCTCTGATCCTTGTCTTCCAGTGTCAGATGCACCCCTCCTCCATTCCCTTCAAGTGCTGGTACTTTGCTCTCACGCACCTCGTTTGAGTCAAACACAAACTCTCCTCCTTTCTCCACAACCATCTTCACGCTTCCTCCCCCAGATCCAGACGAAGAGCATCCCATCGTCTTGAGCACACACCCCTTCATCTCCACTCTTTGCCCGCTTCCAACCACTCCAGCCACCCCTCCTCCATCCCCACCCTCTCTCTTGACTCCGCTCATGTTGCACTCTGTCATCACCAATCCACTTCCTCTTTCCAAGTACATTCCACAATGGTTTTCAAACGTAGCCTCCTTCACAGAAGAGTTCATCACCTCCACCTTCGCACCACCTTTCATCACTACCAGCCCTCCCACACCTTTCATCTTTATTTCTTCCATCACAAGCCCATTCACATTTCCCAGAACCTCTGCTCCACTCATCTCAATCACACCTGCACCTGTAAATTCAGCCCTTCTTATCACCATCCCTCTCACTTTCACACTCCCTCCCACACTCTTCACTATCCAATATCTGCATCCCTGTACAGATGCCTCCATCTTCATCTCCATCTCTTCAAGCGTCAGCGATGCTGACTTGCTCAAAAACAGGCACTCTCTCGCCACAGGCTCAAACACTGATGGTAGCACGAGAGCCATCTTTTCCAGCTGCACGTTGCTCCGTATTTCAATCAGCCCACTTCCTTCTCCGCCGCCTCCTCCTCCTTCAACTCTAACTTCGCCTCCCTCATTTTGAGCACAAATCTCAAAACTTTGTTCATCAAGCACAATCCGGTCTCTGAAACTGAATGTATTCTGCAGTAATACATTCGCCTTCTCGCCTCTGAACCGCCATTCCCCCATATACCCAATTGTCTTGCATGCAAACCACTCATTCCCGCACATCGGATAATCTATCCCACTTTCTCCTCCCACATATCCCTTCCCTTCCAACATTGCCACAAACACAGCCAACGGAACCAACACTGACTCTTCTTCATCATATCCAACAAACTCATTCAACCTCTCCTTTTCTAATGGTATCTCCACATTCAACTTTGATTTCTCAATATCACTCCACAACTTGTATCCCTTCGCAAATATGTTTTTCCCACAATAAGCATCACATCTCTCAAACACTATCTCTGAAAAAGAAACTGGAAATCCTCTTCCACACTCAACGTATATTCCTCCTCCTTTCCCAAAAGCTGTTGTCTCTGCCTTGCATCCATCAATCATGCACTTCATCACTTCAACCCATCCTAATCCCTCCACAACGAATTTCATTGCCCCTCCTTCACCGCTCCCCTCAGACACAACATCAGAAATGTTGCATTCTTCCATCTCAAGACCAACTTCAATCCTCGATCCAAAAAGTGCTACACAATCATTTGCGGGTATTGTCACACTTGTAAATGAGCTGTTTCTTATTTCAATAGACCGATTGTTTCCTCTCTCCTCCTCTGCAGCAATGGGGATTAAGCTCAGACTGAATAATGGCTGGGATGACTTCATGTGCTCAATCCTCACCCAATTCAAGCTCAGCACGTTCCCTTCAGTACAGATCAAGTTATATTCAATCTCCTCAGCCTCCCCACTTTTCATCCCCATCCAGCAGTCCTCAATCCTCAATTCTCCTCCCGCAGTCCATGAATAGAACACAGCATTCGTCCCATTCCCAAGTTGAGCAGGCAATTTAATATCCAGCTTGCGAATTCTTGTCACTCCCTGAGATCTCATCATCTTCCCACTCACCCTTTCCACAACACCAATCACATCCATTTCTGCTCTCCTTTCACCTTCTCCCCGAATATCCACATCGCTCAGATCAATTTCCCTTCCCATCGTCACACTCCCTTTCACAACCACTTGTTTCTCTTCTTTTGATCCCAGCCTCATCAGACAATAATCAGCACTCTTGCACGGATATTCATCAAACCCGCAAACTGCTATATCTTTTCCTCCCTCCCCTGACACATATATCTTCGATCCCACCTCTTTGAAATACAAGATCAGTGGAATGCTCTCGCTCCGATCAGATCCATTGAATCCTCGCATCGAATCCAACTCTATCCCTTCCATTTCAACTGCAAACGGAAGTGTGCTGTTGCTCATGCTCACAATCAGATTCGGTGACACAACAAACAAGTTATTTCCTTCCTTCGCAGCATTCGGATTCTCTCCTGTGAACTGTGGTGCTGCAACCACAAAGGGAGCACTCGCTTCCACAACGTCCAGATACATCCCTCCTCCATACCCCCTTTTCTCTCCACTCGGTGCTCTGCACCCCTTCAATGTGCAAAATCCAATTTCCACCTTTCTTGTTGCAGTAACCCTCCCCCAGATTCCTCCTCCTCCTGCTCCATCCTCTTCAACAACACTTTCCTCAAATTCACTTTCTGAAACCACAACAGCTGTCTCTCTTGTGCTCTGACCATCCTCCACACAAACACTCCCTCCGCTTCCGCTTGTGCGACTCACACTCGTGAATGTGCAGTTCTTCACATTCACATCAACCCCATCTCCACACCTCACAACACTCCCATCCCTCATCCTTATCTGCTCAAACACCGAGTCATTCACTTTCAAACAGCAACTTCCATCATTGCTGCTCTTGCTTCTGCTCCCTCCTTCTGCAACCAGCGTAGATGCTTCCCCAAATTCAATTGCTGATATCCCCATCTCTGATATTTCCACCTGCCCTCCAACCACTTTCACAAAGCTCAGCCCAACCACACCAACGCTTCCCTTCATCCCACACTTGCTCATACTCAGAACCCCACTTCGACACACCACCACTGCCTGATACACCCCCATTCCATCTCCCACGCACACACTCAAATCCCCAATCCATGCTTTCACACTCGTCTCCACAACTCCTTCCTGCTCCCCATTTCCACTGCTCTCCACTTCCACTTGTGTTTCTGGTTCGCTTCCTGTAATGTTCCATTCGTAACTGTTTACACTCAGCTCTTCACTCAAAACAAACGGTGAGTGGATCTTGATGAATCGATTCTTCTCAGAAAACCACACTTTAATCGCATGTTTTATCGATGAGCATGGTGCCTCCTCAAATCCACACCTGCTGAAATCCACTCCATCTTCTCCCCCGACATGCCCAAAACTTGTTGTGTTCGTCCACAGAAACACCACAAGCGGTACACTCGCTCCCTCATCCATTATCGAGCTCTCTCTCCCTCTCAGCTCTTCCAAATCAGATTGCACAAGATCAAACCCAATCGAATTTCTGTTGATCAGCCCACTCAGCTGCTCTGCATTCACAAACAAGCTTTTCCCTTTTGCTGCTATGCATCCAACGAACTGGATCCTCTTCAGCACAAACGAATCTGCCCCATCCCCAACATTAATATAAGCCCCTCCTCCGCACCCACCTTTCCCTGTACTCTCATTCACCATTGCCTCACACTCCCTCATCCTCACACCCTTGCTCACATCACTCGTATTCCCCATCTCAAACATGCCTCCTCTCTCCAATTCCACCCACACCCCTCCCCCATTTCCTCCACAGCTCTTGCATTTGTCGAATGATATGTTGTTCAATGATAGCTCCTCTCCGCTCTTCACATTCACTTCAAGCACTGCACCATCCCCAATTGTCCGAGTAATCGAATGAAACTCAACTGCTTCAACAGATATCACTGTTGGTGATGAAAATGATATCAATTGCTTTGTGCTCCTGAAATTCCTGAATCCGACAAAGCGGAAAGTCGCCAAACCCTGTTCCACAACAATCATCGATTTGGTAAATGGGACCGAATCCTCCTCTTTTGAGCGGGCCTCGCAATCGCTCAGCTCCATTTTTCCATTTCCACTCATCCCAGCAACTGACGAGCCAGGGTCTGACTCTGAACTCGAGTGGACAACTGTGAAATGTTCAATCGCCAACGTTCCTGTTGTCACTTCAAACAGCGCTTTTCCATTGCCTGTTCCACAAGAGATCAGCGTTGATGTTTCCACATTCCCTCCATTCATGTTCACATTCATGTCAAGCACAGGAAGACAATCATGTGAATATGCCCCCTCACTCACAATCAGCCACTGACCATCCTTTCTCTGAAGCACTCCTTTTCCGATCGTCTGGCAAGGAATCACTTCACATCCACAACCACTTCGACTGTCATCCCCAAGCACTGATGAAACATGCACAAAAAGATCTTCGATTGGTGGATTTGGAAGCCATTCGGTGTGATTTATTCCTCCAATCATCACCCGAACTGATTGTGTGCTCAATGAAAATGATGATATAAACGATTCCTTCACCACTTTGTTGATATAATAAGAGCCATTCCACGATCCTATATCACATCCCCCATCTTCCATTTTGACTGTGTTGTTATCAAATAAACAATAATGAATACAAACAAAACCTATTGAAGAACCTTCTTCTCCCCACACAAACGATAAAGTTCCACAATAAAAGTTGCTAACACATGAAGAAAACTTGCATTCAGAAAATATTGCTTTGTTGTTTCTAACGTACACACCCGCACCAGCACCATAATTACTTGCGGTACATTCTCGAACAAGACTGTTTGTAAATATCGAATAATTCGTAACAAAATACAAAAAAATGCCTGAATAATGCATGCTACTGCATCCAACAACGTTACAACTTTGAATTTGTTGATCACCATATGAAGCTAATTTTAGAGCACCACTTGCATACTTCGAAGAGCAATTTGTGTAATTGCATCCTCTGGACTTGTGATAACCATTTCCTTCATGGTACACTGCGGCTCCATACGAGTTTCCTTCAGTTGCGAATGTACTTATATTTCTAAATACACAGCTGTCAATTGTTAATGTTGCTGTTTTCTCTGCATATATAGCCAAGCCCACTTCTGTTTGGCTTGTCAGATCAGAAAAAACGATAGACGAAGCAACAACATCGCCAGACGAATAAGAGTTTCTTGATCCATTCGCCGGTGTGTGTGTTATCGTGCAACGCTCAAATGATGAATTCTTCATTTTCAATGTTTCTTCTGTAGGAACAATCACTGCTCCATATTGTGGATTGTCGCATCCCACTAATTCACTGTTCTCAACTTCGCATTTCACCCATTTCATCTGGCTTTGGGGCAACGTAACTTTTCTTTTTTGTTTCATACATTGAGACACATTCATGAAATAGCATTCATGAATGTTGACATTCCCTGCCGAGCCCTGAACCAAGCATGATGAAGAAAAAGCAATGCTTATCTGCCTCAATGTGCTCTTCACAAAAGACACTTTAAGAGTGCTTTCATCTCCATCTTGTGCATTGTCCACAAATGCTTGGATTGGTCGAGAAAGGCCAGTTGGCGAAGCACTTATATTTTCAAAATAGATTTCTCCTCCTCTGGCCACAAACGCTGACACTTCTGATTGCGAGTCAAAATCAATCAAGACAGACTTCATTTTTAGAACTGAATTTCCTCTCATCTCAACCATCCCATTCCATGTTTTCTGAACAAATAGCACACAGCACGCTTCCAATGTCGAGTTGAGCACCACAAAATGCGAATTCAAAGTACTGCATTCAATCAGCCCTTCACATATAAAACAGTCAATCATTTCGTTGAATCCATTCTTCAGGTTTGCCTTTTTACCAATTTCTTGATTTTTGTTTCCACCATAACTTTTTCCTCTCTGTTTCCGATAATTCGAAAATTCAGACTTGTAATTATTTTTGATTTCAGTGTATCTGCCTTTTTCTTTTGATGAATCTGTTATCAACTCGTCTTTTAATAATAAATCCTCATTTTCTTTTGAAACAATTACTGCATCCATTTCACGCACAAACAGCACAGCAATAGCAAATGAAATCAAACTGCATCTACTGGATCTCATCATTTCTTAGAACAACCAAGAAACAATGAAAAAACGAAAATCAAATAAAAACGTTGGATCTGCTCGGCCATAATAGCATTCATTCAAACCATTATAATATTCGACGTCCTTTTTCTCAAAAATCGTAATTCGCAGATTAATCGATAATGCCTGGAATAACGAGGTTAACTTATGGCTGATGGGGATAGACTCTTCAATTTCTATGAATCTTTGTTTTGTACTGGAGTCAAAAGTTTCTCAAATTCACATTAAAGGTGCTTTGAACATCACAATTCTGCTATCGATTGGATAATGCTTTTGACGAAGATGATGGAGTGGATGATCTCGAAAGAAAATGAAGGCAATCTGATAATCAGAAGGGTTAATGAATTTTGGATATTGCCCGTCTTCCAATTGTGCTTAATTATTTGTGCTGGTGATTTCTCGCTCATTTGCAAGCAAAAGTGGTACGTGCTTCAATCGGCTCTTTAAAATGTTTCAATCTTATGTTTTGCTCTGAAGCGAAGCCAGACCAGAATTCAGGTGGAAATCATGCTTTTTTGAGAACAAAACATTTTTTTTGGCATAAAGGGCACAAGTGACTTTACTTTTTTTTTGGAATGCTAAATTAATGACATGCTGCACAAAATCATTGGAGCAGAAGTGTTTAATGCAATATTCAGAAAAGAGAGCCTTTGAACGCGAGCAGAGGCTTCTAAAAAGCAAATCTATTGAATGAAGTTTTTATTTGCAAAGTGCATTGAAAGCGATAGGGCTTGGATGGAAAATGATAATTGGATATCTTCCATGGGAGCATTTTGACTAAAAAAGAGAACGCAAGCTGCAAGCGGAACATTTATCAGGGTTTTTTGCTTATGTTTTTCGTTAAAAGAAAAAATTTTCAAGTTAATTTGCAGGTGTTGCATCTGATGAGCTGAAGCTTTTTCGTTTGCAGTATTTCGGAGAAATCGTGCTCGGGTGGAAAAGCTCTGTGCCAGTTGAGCAAATGGATGCATTCTGAGTAATCACAAGAAAGATAGCGAAGCATCAATTGCTTGAAGGGATAATGGATTTATGCCATTTGTGTTTGACTGTTTCACAAAGTATTTACAAAATTCTGTTTGTGTGCCATTTTTATAAAAGCACCAGAATGTCTTTGATATGTCTTTGTTGGCCCAGCAGAAGGATTGATGAATTAGAAAATGGAACGGCAAAAAATTCTGCTGATAACGCGAAAGATAAAAGCTGATATGGGGATTTTGTGCAAACAAAAGTGGATCGTAATGGAGAAAAATCACTTTTTTTGGCACGATAATATGCATCAAAGCTCATTTGGATGCAATTTCCTTGCTCCTTTTTTTTAACCAGTGACAAATGTTATAAGTGCAAGTGGCAAAGTTTATTAAACAATATTCAGTGATATTTTATTATTTCATCATGAAATAAAAGCTTTGTTATTAATTGTATTTTTCTAAAATGGAAATGTTAATTCATCTTTTTTTTGGAACTTTTTCCTTAATTGGAACCAAATTTTTATAAAATGAAAAATGCATCAAAAATTATTCAACATCGAAAAACTTTAATTCAACATTGAAAATTGATTAATCATAACAAGTTTTAAAAAAAATTTTTTTTATTTAAATTCATACTCGTGTCTGTTTTTTTTCTTTCAGTTATTGATCTGAGAAATTTGACAATTTCAATTAGAAAAATATTATTTGACGTTTTTTGGAATTTGATTGTGTGCAAATGCATAAATAGGATAAATTTGTATCATTATAAAACTTTTCACATGTCCTTTGGAGATAATAAGTAATTTTTGCAACATAATGAAAGGATAGGATCGTTCTTTATCTTTTTTCACGTACAAAAAGACGGAAATTAGTCTCATTTATTTGAAACTAAACGTTTTAAACTGCGAAAGTTTAATTTGAAATTGAAAAAACAAACATTTTTTAATTTTCAAAGTGAGAAAAGGACCGATTGATATCAATCTAATTAATAGGGAAAAGAAGTTTAATATTGAAGAAAAACATTCTCAACATATAAACATTTAATATAATCAACGTTTGAATGGGTGATTATTTTTGAAATCAAATTTTTTCTTTCAAAATTTTCTGTTCAAAAATTAATCTTTAATGTTAACCAATAAACAGTGAAAAGTGAAAAAGCTTATTGAAGACAATTTTATTTTTGATGAGGTTAAAACATTTGTTTTCAAAACAGTTGTGATAATTTTTGCATTTGATCACAAATCTCTTTTAAAAAACTTTTAATCTTTGAAAAATCAACACTCCGAAAAAAGATATGATTTCAAAAATAATCACCCATATCAAAATAATTTCCTTGATTTTTTTCAAAATTGAAATTCTGTATATTCAAACTTCTTTTTCGATGTTGAATTGTTTTTGGTGTTGGGTTCTGATTTTATCTTGACCTTTTTTCTATATAAAGACCCTTTTCTATTTTTCACTGCCAGCAGCTTATTACTAGCCTGTTTTGAATATAAAATAACTAGAACTGTTTGTTATATAATAATCTAGTTATTTAGAAATATTTTTTCTATATTTCATGTTTTTCAATAAGATCGATGATAGTAATAATTATATGCTTTGATTATTAACTTGTTGCTTTTCCAGCGAATACTTATTTTCAGAAGTTTAAAACTATCATATCACAAAACAACGTTTCTTTTTTATTTGTTTTATTTGTTTTTAACATTCACGACTTGCTTTTTTCATTTTTCCTCATTTCATTCAATTGTTCATTAAACGCGATTTCAGAGATATGTATTCATTTGTTATCAAATTCTTTGAAACGAAATGAAAACAAATTTGTCTTGTATCAATATCTCAGAGAAAAAACATCTTAACATTTGAATATGGCGAACTTTTTTCTGATCAAAATTTACATGTGACATCACATTTCGCTTCAAATTCTTGTTCAATTCTTTTTCATTTCAGAATTAAACAAAAATAAAAAATTAGATCATATTGTTTTTGTTTTCAATATGCTTAAATTTTTCATCAAATCAAATAGATATGTTAAAGAGTGTTTTTTCCAAAAACAGTGAAATGAGTAAAAATGGTCAAATTTTTAATTGAAAAAGCTTAAAACCAGTTCAAACAATAAAACAAGTATGTCTAATTGTGATATTGTGGAAAAAAACATTCCGTATGATATATTCGCTTAATTATCAGCATATCTTTGATCTGGGTCCTTAAATAGAAAAATAGATAAATATTTTTTGAACATAAAAATTTCAGAAATTTCTGATCAGAATTCTGAAAAACAAAAAAATTTGGGAGGAAATATGGACTTTCAAGCTTTTTCTGCACAAAGCATGAAAAAATTGTTTCATTTATAACATTTTTAAAACTTAACCAGATTTCAATATAATTTGGATTTTCAAATCTGTAAACAAACATCACGATGTTGTTTCAAAAAGTTTTATGATATTCCATGAAAGTCAAAAAATGAACACATTTATTTCAAATTTTTTGAATTCAAAAAGTTTATTAAAAGTGCATAATTTTTCTATGAAAATGTCTGAAGACAAATATTTTGTCTTATATCAAGAAGCAAATTTTTTTTGTTTTTGTTTTTAACCTTTTCACAAATCAAAAAAGGAAAGAGAGTTTCAAAAAAAGGTTGAGATTTATTTTAAAGGAAATGAAAAAAGTTGCACCCCATTTAGTGAAGAAAAAAATATTGCAAAAACTCTATGCAGTCGCAAAAAACCCCTTCTTCAAGCATCGAACTCACGTGTTCAATCCCTCATATATGCACTCATTGTCATATGTGTGTAACAATTAATTTGAAAATGTTGACTTATTCAAAAAAAAAATGGGACAAAATTTTTAGCTTTTTGAATTTTGTTCCATACCTCTCTAAAAAATATATTTCTCACTTTTTGAATTTTTCTGGAATTATTTGTAGCGTTTCGGTTGATTTATAATGAAATGATTGAAGAAAAAGTATGGAACATATTTAAGTGTTTTTCATAATTGAAAAAAATTTTGCGCCAAATGAATAACAAAAGAAACAGATATTATGGCAAAAGATCAAATTGTCAGATTGTTTCAATAAGACTTCTGAAATGCATCCTTCATTAAATGCTTTGCATTTTTTAGTCAACATACCAAATGATGTTTCATTAAACTCTGTTGAAGAGGAATTAGATAAACTTCCTTTTACATTACGGGTTGCACTGATGAAGCAGCTTGGGAAATATTATATTTCATCAAAAAATTGTGATAAAATAGAGGATGAAAACTTAACAATTGATTTTCGTCTCCAACCTCAGAAAGCTTCAGACATATTAAAATTGATGGAAGACAGTGATAATCATACTTTTCGTTTAATGTCATTATATTCTTGCACTGGAAGTTTTGATGTTGAACATGTTTTGCGCTCATTAAACGATTCCTCACACATCATTCAAAAAGTTGCTATCCGTTTGTTACCATCAATTGTTTCGCATTGCGAATGCACCGCAAGCAAAGAGGAGAAGCAAATTGTGAACCAAAAAATTTTGGAAATATTTTCAAAGCTTAACTCCAAGCAACTCACAGAACTTGGCAAGCAGATTCAACGTCAACGTAAAAAACTTTCAACAACACTCAATGAATCGAAAGGAGAAGATACAACTGTTTTCGATAATTATGTAAAATCTCTTTCCAAGAGCGAACTGGAATTAAAGCCTCAGCTTCTGTGCTATTCAACATGGAACGTTATCGAGACCCATTTTAATGTGCTGATGCATTCGTTTACAAATAAAATGTGGCTTGAATTTGCAAAGGACAATGGTGATAATCTTTTTAAAGTTTTAAAGATTTGGAAGATGAATCTTATGCAATCTATCATCGAAGATAATGCAAAAGAGGGGCATGATAGTGCATCATCATCTTCATCTTTTTCTTCATCGAACAATTCAATAAGTGATTCCTTTTATTCAATTCCACTTTCATCAAAATCTTTTCAAGCAAATTCAGAAGCACTTTCTACGTTTGTTAACGTTTTCAACTTAACAATCAATATATTGATGAAATACGAATCAATTCGAGAGAGGAAAAATGAACAAGAAACCATGTTTGATATGATTCGTTTCATGCTGCATGTGGGAGTACTTTCGTCAATAAATATTCAGCAAATGGCTAATTGTCATCCTGAAGAAGTTGCCAAAATGGTCATTGACGAATATTTACCTGCAGCCAAAGCTGATTTGATGGATAACAACGAAACGCAGCAAAATATCCAATCAAAACAACTATTTCAAACAAATTTTCGAGTTGGATGCAAAAATTTCCCAGTATTCCAAGTTTCATTTGCCCATTTGGCTGGAAGGCTGACTCTTAATAGCTTAACAGATCTGCTTACAATTGGTTCGCGCCCGTTAGTTGGAATTAGAGGAGAGAATCTTATTTCCTCTAACAGAATGAAATATGTTAAGCACTTGTCATTAAAACAATGTATTGAACTATTAAAAACTGAGCATCCGTCGCTGAGGGATGGAGAAGGCAATTTGAGAGAACCACTGAAAAAAAGGCTTCCTCGTGAATTGCAGAAAATAGAACTGCTTCGCCGTGCGGAGCGTGAAAGGATCAAGATGAACAAAGAAGAAAGGCCTGAGGACAAGCTTCCATATGCAGTGCATCTTCCATTTGATGAATGTTTGGCTGTGGAGCAGTCGTGCATTCACAATGTTGACATAAACGTGCGAACAAAGGCGATTGTGACACTTATTCAGAACATAGCTGCTTGGAAGGAGCATCAAGATGATCTGATGGATCGTGTGATGGAGATGAAGAAAGATCAAGACAACGTCAGAACTGCAATTCTCAACGAACTGCAAGCGTTTCCTTTGTATTTGTTTGACACAAAGAAAGGTGCTACTCCAGAGTCAAAGCAAAAGTTCTTGACGCAACTTGGCCAATACTTTCGTTCGTGTTTGGATGACATTGCATGCTCTTCGTACTCTGTCAGTCTTATTGAGCAAATTGCGATGAGGCTGCTTCCAATTGATGTGCCTTTTGCTGCAGAGCAATTGAAAATACTTGTCAAAGAAAGGAACTGCATGCTTTATTGCAGCGATCTTCAGAAATATTTGAAGGACGCAACAGAAGCGGAAGTAGATATAATTCTGAAAGTCTTCGAACCAATTTTCGAGATACATCGAAGAAACGAAGATATAACAGCAATTATTGACATGATCGAGAAATTACCTCGAAATGCTGCAAGAACAAACGAAATCTGGCAACTTTTAGAGAAACAACTGGAGAAGGAGGAAAACGTGTATGAGGTTGAGCAAGTGCTAATGAAAATGAAGGATTGGAAGCCGTTTTGTGAGAAAGCAAAATGTTCATCAAAATCCGAAGAAAAATGCGAAGAAAAAGATCAAAAGACCGAAGAAGGCAAAGATGAGCAAATGTTGAAAAAGAAACAGACAAAAAGAAGGAAATGGGCTTCTCGCAAGCGTCCCTTGCGTCTGAGAGACCTCAAAAAGGGAGAAAGCATTCCATTTGAAGAGTTAGACGGAAACGGAAGGGTACAGGCCATCATGAACCAGCTTATCGAAAAGGAAGATGGCTGGATTAAAAGCAACATGTTTCAGAAGTTTGTATTTTGCAATCGGCAGGATCTGCTTTCGAGATTTATCGTTATCCAAAAATTGAAAGAAGTTGGAGAAAAGGATGATTCGTCTTTCTCTCCCAGCTCAAAAGATCCGAAAGACACCAGAGCAGACTTTGTGTTGGATAGAGATGGCAATTTGCTGAGAATGACCACAACGAGGCAGCAGGAACGCATTGCAGCAGAATTAGACAAAGTGATCTATGCAGAGACGCAAATGCCTGATGTGAATGTCTCAACGAATGAGGTTATCGGTGCAATTAAGAAACTTGCCACTCTGAAGCAGATCTCAACGCAGCGGATTCTGCGCCTGGCGAAAGAAGATGAGAGAGAAATTGTGTTTACAGCGGCGCTGCAGGCACTTCCGCGACTTGTGACGGACGAAGGCATCGAAATGATGTTTTATTGTCTGAAGGATGAGAAGAAGAGCAGAGTTTGTGTGAAGGGCCTCGAATCATCCATTGTTTCGATGCCTCCGCTAAATGCTTTGGATGTGCTGCACTCGCTGTCGATAAAGAAACTGTCTTTGGCAAAGGAAAGAATCCGCCTTACGTTGAAGCTACACGACCCAGAACTTGTGTGGAATGAGCTGATGTCTCTTCCCATTCAGAAGCTTCACAGAGACGTCCAAGTTGTAATTCTCAATGGACTGAAAGATAACTACATCACTCGAAAGGAAACGTGGGACATCATGAAGACCTTCACAGGCAGCACCGAACCGGCATTGGTGGAGGCTGTGTTTCCTCTGAGATCTCTTGTATCTTCTGATCAAGGAAAGCACCTCACGTTGAAAGCAAATCCAGACGAAGAAAGAAAAGAAATTGATGAGACATTGGCTGAAGCGATGGTTGAACAGTTGCTGAGGCTTATAGATAATCCAGACATCACAGTGAAACAAAATGTTCTGA
Organism: Monocercomonoides exilis; assembly: GCF_001643675.1. NCBI lineage: Eukaryota > Preaxostyla > Oxymonadida > Polymastigidae > Monocercomonoides > Monocercomonoides exilis. The sequence goes on along the minus strand of NW_027150606.1, from coordinate 265,425 downwards.
ATGAAAGAGGGAGCATAACACGACTTGTGGATCCGTCCCGAAGGATTGTAAAGCGCATGGCAGAAATTGCGAGTGCTCCGATTGTTTCTCGCAAGATGAACACGCTTTCACTTACTGCTTTGCATATTGTTTCTGACTGCCTTTCTGAGAAAGATATCGATTTGGCCTGTGAATTCGTACGAAAGCTGTTCGACTTCCCTGTGAAGACTCGATTTTTTTCATTCACAAATTCTGTGATAGGAAAGCTGACATCTTCAATTTATAAGAAACCAGATGGTACATTCGCAGTCTCTGATGAATGGGTTAAAATCTCAAAAGCGCTTCTTCCATTTTATGAGTCACATCCATCACTCGCAGCAGATGCTTTGATGATGCGTACAATAGTTGTGCCGGCGGATGAATTTTTAGGATATTTAGAAGAGGAGATTAAAACAGGAAGAATGACAGACTTAGATTCTAAGATGATTTGCGATAACATTAGAAATACGCTTTTGTTTGCTCAGATAGGTCAACGCACTCCATACCAAATAAGAGGATCAACAAAGAAAGCTGACCCAGTTGAAAAGGCAATGGCTGCTCATTCAAGTGCTTGCGTCAGGAATATTTCGTTTGCACTTATGCAATGCGAGCCTATGATGGTGAATGGAGAACGAAAGCAGCTTTTGATGAAGATGAAAGAAGATCCAGATAGACATATTGCACGGAAAGCATTTTTCCTTTGGGCAAATGAAGAAGAAAGAGAAATGGTGAGAAGCGCAGAAGAAAGTTTGTAAAGAAAGGATTTTTTCAATTTTAGTTTTATACAAAATAACAACAAAACATTAATATAGTCATTTTTTCCTAAGAATGTATTCTTTTTGTTAACAATGAAGTATTATTATAATTATTTCAATTTAAATGGAAATGAATCTATCAAAAAATTTATGTTTTGAAATATTGCCAAGCACAAAACCGAAATAAACGATGTTATTTCACGAAAAAATCAATATTATATTGAAATGAAATAATTTTTTAAATGAAACAACTATGTATGAAATAAAAAAAAAAAAATCATTTGAAGGATTATCATTTTCTTTTTATTGGCAATTATTGAATTGCCGTTTTAGGCCTCACTCTTTTAGATGGAGGCAATTTCCCGCATTTCGTTTTAGCCACAACAACCGTTTTATGATACTCGTCCATTTCTTTCAGTTGGCGCGATTTTTCTGCTATTTCAGCAGCAATTTTTGATAATTTCTTTGCAATCATCGATGAATGTGAAGACATATGGCTCTGACTCAAAGGCAATTCTTCATCTGACATTTCGTATTCTGCATCATCATCAGACTCATCATTGCTCTCATCTTCCTCGTCATTCTGCGAATAGTAGTCCATTTGGTTTCTCTTCAGCGTCTTCCTCAGATGATTGTATTCTCTACGCAGCCGCTTCAGCTCATTCTGCAGATCTTGCCTCAGTCGAGTAAATGTGCTGCGAATAGACCTTCCGTAATACGAATACTCTGGAAGCTCCCCAGGAAACGCATCCTTTTCCAGCTGCTGCGAATGAAGGCGAGAAAAAGCAGCAGGCGAACACTTCGATGGAGATTTGGGATTTGGAGGCATACTTGGAGGAGTTAAAGGACGAGCATAAGATGGAATTTTCTCTTTTTTATTTTTGCGAACAGTTTTTTTGCTTCGAGTGCTGGATGAAGTGTGAGATGATGGTGTGGAAGTGCTGAATGAAGAAAGCGTTGGCTTTTTGGAAAATGAGTAATCAAACATTTTTGAAGAAGAAGCCGATGAATAGGGCATTGATTGAGACATATTCCTTTCAGGTGATTGCTCCATTTGAGTAGTAGACCGTTGCCTCGGATCATCAGCAGCCCAAGCACCCTTTTCATTGCTTTGCCCAGCAGAAAGTGCACTTATTTTCTGGGAGGAGAGCGTATTTGAAGTGAATGAATTAGATAAGCCTTGAATCTCCTTTGGAGGCATCGAAGCAACACTTTTCTGTTGTTCGTATGAAGTTGGATACAATTGTTGTGAATAGAGCAATGGATTATTGAAAAAAGAAGAGGAAAGATGGGAATTCGATGGAGTAGTTGTGAAGGACAATGGGCGTGTGAGAGATGAGGACGGAGGAGGTTCAGAAAGAGGAAGATGGCTTGTCGTTGCCATCAGATGAGGCTGCTGAGGTGTCGATGGGTCAGTAGCAGATGTTTGATAGGGAGGATGAAAAGTTCCTTTCCTGTCGAGCGAAAAATCATCAAGGCTTTGAAGTTCATCTGATTGAATATTTTTGGTTGAGGCTTGCTGCAACGATGAACGACGGGTAGTGTGACTTGGAGATGATGTTATAGTGGAGGAAGGAACAGATGGAGATAGAGATGATAAAGTTTTTGCCAATTGTTTATTAGATTTCATAAGAATTGAATTTGCTTCGTTCAACTTCGGAGTGAAAATAATAAACAAACAAATTTGTTGAAGCGCTTTTTCAAAAAGGTTCAAAAAAATATACTGCAAACATCTTTCTTATCTTTCTTCCATTTTTCCCCCATCGATCTTTCTTGATCAATCAATTTCTGCAAGGCAGCAATTTGTTCTTTCAAAAAAGGAATAGCTTTAATATCCTTTGAAAGCATGGAAATGCGCTGCTCTAGCTCGTGATTTGTTTGTATTACCTATCAAATGAAGGCAAATATTATTTTTTCCAAAAATAATCGAAAATAAACAAAGTGAGAATTTTCAAACAGAATTCTCTTTTGTTTTTAATGAAATTAACTCTGCTTGCAGTTGAGACGTTAACCTTTCCAAATCAATAACTTTTTGATGTTCTCTGTCAGCATCTTTTCACAAATGGATTTTATTTGAAATTATCAATTCAAAAAACAAACCTATTTTCGAATATGATAAATCTTTTTCTAATTGATATACGTGCTCATTTGCCTGAGAAACCATTTCTTGAAGGCGATGACACGTTGCATTCTTTTCAAACTGAATAATTATTTGTATTTGACAATTTTCCATCAGAAAAAGCTTAAAAAAAGAAAAGAAAAAGAAACAAACCAATTCATTTTCTAAAGATTTTATCTTTGATTGAAGGCTTTGGATTGCTGATACAGCAGCTAAAAAAGCATTTATGTTATTTTCTTTCAAAATTCTTTACTTTTCAAACCTTGAGAATTAAATAGCGGATCATTTGCAAAATTCATCATCAATTAGTAATGTCAATAAAGTGGTGATTAAGAATGATGGTGCGTCTGTAATAACAGAAAAATTTTTAAAATGTCATAATATAATTAAAATGGGACAGAACCCATCTTCTTATAATATTCTTCTGTTATAAGTTATTGTTCCATTTTACAGGGATAAGCCAAACTACGCCAATAAATAATAATTGGCGCAGCTTATCGTAAATCACACTACACATGGGCCCAGTTTCAAGTCACATATCCCCTGCTATGACCTTCACTTTTATCGATAAGAATTTGGACAAAATTCCAAATTGGATTTTAACTGAAAAAAGATTGGCTATTCGCACGGTGTTTTTATCTTATAATAATTTGACATCTCTTCCACCTCTTGGAGATGCTTTGCCAAATCTTCGTACGTTGTCAATCGGACATAATAAATTCAAATTATTTCCTCACACGCTTGCGGGAAATTCCACGCTTGAAAGACTCGTTTGAAAATGATCCCTTTTTAGTTTTATTCATGTTTAACCAATTTCTATTAAAAAAGGACATCACATCGAATCAACTCAGTTCATTTCCTCATATTGTGATTCCTTATTTGATTGAGCTTCAAGCGATGGAAAACTACTTCGCAATGATTCCACATGATCTGGGCATCTTATTTCCAAATCTTCAATTCCTAGGCTTGCAAAGAAATAGGTTTGAAACTGTGAGCTTAGTTTTTTATTTCAAATGATATTTCTTTTCATAGACTAATATCTCTTCCACCAATTGCACATAGATTTCTTAAAAAGCTCGATTTGGAAAGTAATTATATTCATCATATCGAATATCCTCTTATTCTTCCGCGTCTGACGCATCTTTCACTTATGTTCAACGATCTTGTAGAGTTTGCATTGCCCCAAACATCAAGATTCACTTCGCTCGAAACGATAGATCTTCGTTTCAATGTCATACAGAATATTCCACGGCAGGTTTATATTTATATTTTTGAATTTCAAAGCTTTTATTTTAAATTTCCATTCGATTCGCTCAAATTTTGTGCAAAATAATGTCAAAGACTTTTCTCGTTCTCAAAAAAGCTTTTTCCTTACAACTAACTTCAAATAACCTAACATCACTTCCAGATGATATCGGTATTTTGATGCCATATTTGATATCTCTTGTTGCATCAGAAAATGATATGACTGTTTTGCCTTCTTCACTTGGAGACATTGAGGTTTGTGTTGTAAAAGAAAATCTTTAATTTGAATATTTTTTCCGTTCACAAAAATTTCGTGTTTATTTCTAAATAACTTTTAATTTTTCTCTTCTTTCTTTCTTTCTTTTGTTCCAATTTTCTCAATCTTTTATCAAATGAAGTCATTGACACTTTTGAGTGCAATGTCCAATCATTTGATTTCTGTTCCTGGCTTTCTTCACACCGCTCCAAACACCCGCATTTACCTTGCTGACAATTGTTTGACCATCCACCCTCCATTGGGTCCCTCAGTTGTTCTGTTTTCAGCAGAAAAGAATCACATCTATTCAATCCCCGAGCAAACATTCCAGACACACAGACATCCCTCTGGCCTTGTGACGCTGATGCTTCGCTTTAACGAGCTGAGCAGGATTCCTCCATCTGTGACCGCGCTGGCAGGGCTCCACAACTTGGTTGTTGGAGGGAACTTCATCCGCCGGCTGCCCAGTCGCATGCACCAGATGGTTGTGCTTAGAACACTCGACCTGTCGCTGAATCAGCTGACAGAAATACCAACAGTCATTTCAACACTCCCAAACCTGATGCGCCTGGAATTGGCATTCAATCGGATAGAAACTGTGCCTGAGTGGCTGTTGCTGATGCCACATCTGCGCATTCTGATCTTGTCTGGCAACAGAATTACGCACATTCCCTCCTTTGAGCAGATTGAGAAATACTATTTTCCCAACGAGGAAGACAACGACGACTGCCTTACAGACGGCAGTCAAGATGCAGAGGGCGATGAAGAGACAGGAGGAACAAACACAACCACAGATGATTTTGGTGGTGATGCTTCTGATGAAAATGCATTTAACAGACGAAGAGAGGCCACTTCTGCAGAAGACAAGGCGAATCGATGGCGGTTCGGATACGACAGAGAAGAGCAAGACGTGGACGGTCTGATGAAACCTTCTGGTGCGATTGGAGGTGTCTCATCAGGCGGCAGCAGCAAAGGCAGTGGCGCGGGAGGAGCAGGAATCCCATTGGGGCAGCAGAGCGAAGGAGCTGTTGTTGTGGAAGAGTCAAATACAGAAGACGAGATCGACCGCGCACTCTCGTTCAAAAGCTCAGTCAAAACAGGCTCATCGAACATCTCCCACATTTCGCACTCGGATCTGAAGCGTAAAAATCGCAAGAGGAAAAACAGACGCAGGAAAAACAGCACTGACAACACATCGAAGAAGACAGAGACTGTCAGTTATGCCTCCCACGAGCATGCTCCACATCGCCACAGACACGGTCATCATAATCATTCACACAGACACAGCTCAGACAAACACCACAACAGGCACACACGGCACGAGCCAATCATTCCAGCTGGCTGCCGAGCAACTCTGTCACCTCTGCAGCACTTGGCACTCAACTCCAACCGAATTGCTGAGTTTCCAACAGTAACACTTCGTTTGGGCGAGCTACAGACTCTTCTTTTATCACACAACAGACTCACTTCTGTTCCAGAATCTCTGTTCAATTCACTTCCTGTGCTCACTCGCTTTGATGTGTCGTACAATCGGATTGCGTGGCTGCCACCTTCTCTTTTCTCTATCCGCACTCGATGCGTCTTCATCGACTTGTCCCACAACTACATCCACTCGCTTCCCAAGCGCATCCTCTTCCTCCACCCGTCGTTGAGGCCTGGTTCTTTGTCTCAGGCAAAAGGGTCTCGTTCTGTTCTTCCTTACACGAACTGGCAGCGGCTGGTGCATTCGGGGAAGCTGCATCCAGACAGCACAGCCAGCCAGACAGGCGATGTTGTGCCGAGAGCACCTTCACCGCCAACACACTATTTTAACGATGAGCTGGATGCGAAGGAGCCCTGGGCATCGTTCATCGACGTGTCATTCAACAGCATCGGTGCAACCAAGTTCGGTGCAGAGTTTGATGTGTATCTGGAGAATGTGGAGCAGCCGGGAGAAGAAATTGACTGCTCCAACTGCGACCAGGATGATCTTCCAATTGCCATCTCAACATCCATCCCTTCGACAGACTTGGCCATCCGCTCGTCGCCAAGTGTCGGCACAAAAGACTCATTCGGCACAGACATCGCAATCACTACACTCACTTCAGTCTTTTCTCGTGCTCACCCCCACTTCAACAGCTCCACTTACCCAACTTCGTTCTCTGCCTCTCTTTCCAGACTGGACCCTCATCTCATGCTCTATTTCCAGGACTCCCGCACATATCAGTCGCTTGTCTTCCTTTCTGGCGCCAACCTTTTTTCTCCTGTTATTCGTTGCACTTCTGCTTCTGTTGCACCTTTGGATTGCGAGCCATGGTGGACATTTTGTGGCATTCCGCTGTTTGAAAGCGAATTTCACAGAAGAAGAATCGAAAAAAAGAAGATTGACGAAATGAAGGCGATGGCAACAAAGCAAAAATGGGGTTACATCAACAAAGGGAAGAGTGAAGAGAGATACTCGGAATCACTTTACACAGGAGAAGATCTGATTGTCGCACGAAGAGGAGACAGGATGACGCATGGCAGTGTTGTTGGAGGAGACATCGGATCAGATGGCGGAAGAAGGAAGATGAATCCAAGTTCAGTGGAAGACATTTCAATTGATGAATTCGATGCGGCAGAACTCGCAAGAAGAGAGCAAATAAGACGAGAAAAAGAAGGAAACTTGAATTATGGCAAATATGAGCCGAATCAGAAGAGTGAGATTGATTTTGAAGACGACAAAGATATTCATTCAGTGAGAAACTCAAAGAAAGAGAAGAGTGGAAGAGGAGAAAGAGAACGCAAACGAGAAAAAGAGAAAAGCTTGAAGAGAGAAAAGAAGAAGAAAGACGAAGATTCAATTCTTTCTGAAACACAACCGTTTCCTGTGCAGCAGTTTGGAGGAGAGTTTATTTACGATGGCCCGATGAACAAAGGGCTGGGGCTTTTGGATGGGATGCGATTTGGGTGGGAGTACGACGAGCAGCTGAGGAGAGAAGAGAAAAAGAAGCAGATGGAAGTAAAGAGGAATGGAGAAGGCGAAGGGTGGGAGTCTTATTCGGCACTGGAGGACAAAAAGAGCGAAGACATTGACTCATTCTGGCTGAAGAGGCAGCCAGCCGAGTGGCAAATGTTCAACCAGCAGAAGACACGGCAGGAGAGACAGCAGACGAGAGAGCAATGGCTGAAGCGGCAGCGACAACTGGAAGTGCGGGGGAAGAAAGAGAAGGAGAAGGAGGAGAAGACAAAGAGGGACTGGCTACAGATGAAGGAGAAGGAAGAGCGGAGGAAGAAAGGGCTGCTGACAACGTATGAGAAAGAGCAGGAGCTTCTGCAGCAGATCAAACGGGAGCAACGTCGGATGGAAAGGGATGTGCAGCTCCACAAAGATGATCCGTTTCCCATTCCACCGTGTGCCGATTGGATCACCACGCTAAAAGTGACGCAGGTGCAGACACCAACGGAATCTGCTTCGTTTTCAAGTCCCCTCGTCTCGTTTTCGAGTGTGCCGAATGTGGTGCCTATGGCTGATACAGCAGCTTCCTCTGCTTCTGCTTCTGCTCCGATTGCTCTGTCAGCAACGAGAGATAAGACAGCTGGCAAAGCAAAGGTTGCAGGAGAAAGCGGGATGCTAAAGAAGAACGAGAAAGTTCTTGACAGTCGAGGAAAGACAGAGAAAGAGAAGGAGAAAGAAGGGAAAAGACCAAGCAAAATTGCAAACAGTGCTGCTGACGATGATGACGACGAGCAATCATCTCAAAACTCTGGACTCAGTGATTCGTCCACATCTTCACAGGATGAAGACTCGCTCTCTTCGACAGTCATTGTGGATGAGCCCTTGATGAGTGACTCAGACATCGAGGCAGAATTGGGGAAGAGGGCATCCATTGCAGATGCGCTGGCCAACATGCAGAAGAGCAAAGACAAAAAGCAGAAGACAGAAGACAGCATGAGAGACATTCTGGTGAGCTCACTCGGCGATTGCTTAACGGAATCAACAGGAAATGAGACAATTCAGCCATCACAAAAGAAAATGAAACTAAAGCTGCAGAAAAGCAGCGGAAGTGATTCTGTGATTGATCTGACTAATTCGAGTGCGTCTTCTGGTTCTTCGCAATCCTCTGCTGACATTGCAGCTGGTCGTTCAATTGCAATTCCTTCTTCTTCCTCCTCAACAACAACTGGCCTATTCAATCATCCATTTCTACCAGCAAGCATGAACATTCCACCAAACGACTGCTATCCTGAAGATGTTGCTGATTTGCCCACTGCTCCTTTCCTATCTGCAGAAGTCGGAGCTGCAAGCGATGAAAACGATGATGAAGAGAACGAATATGCAGCGTTTCTGAAGATGAATGGATTGGATGCTGCTCGATCGAAGGCAAAAGACTTTTTAGCGCTGAAAATAGAAGAAGAGGCGGACGATTTCGTGTTGCTGGATGCAGACGACGATGACATTGATATTGTTATTCCAATTGACTCTACACAGAAAAAGGAAAAAGAAAAGGAGAAGGAGAAAAACGTAAAGGGAGATAAAGGAAATAAAAATGTGTTGAATAACATTGGAAAAGTATCAGGTACTGCTTCATCAATTGTAACCCCTGCAATAGCCGACTCTTCCAAACAGACGAAATCTAATCAGAATGTTTCTAAGGTTTCATTCACTCCATTTCCAGGTGTGAGCACTTCAGCCACTCCTTCAGTGAGCAATAAAGCTGGATTTGCTCCGTCACATGCACCGAAGCTTGTTGATGGAGTTGTGCTGCCTCCTCTTTGCAGAGAATGCTTTCCTCCGCAGGTTCTCATAACGATGCCAAGCAGAGCTTCAGAAAGAGTATTTGAAGAAGAAAGAGAGAAAGAAAGGGAGCAGAAGAGGCAGAAGAGATTGGAGGAAGAAGAAGCGAAAAGGATGGCGGTGGAAGATTGGAAAGCGCACGAAATGATGAAAATGAATGAACAAGATGTTGTTGAAGATGCATTTGAGCGAAATGGAAAGGAGATAGAAGATGTAACAATTGCAGTTGGGAAAACACAGTTGCATCGAGATGAATATCTCAGCACAGAAGAAAAACGATATGTTGATTTAAATGGTAATATGTTCTGTCAGACAGATGGAGCAAGCGCATTCAAGCAGATTCAGCCAGAGGAAGGAGAGCAGAAGACAATAAATAATGAAAATTATCAATCATTTGATGAAATTACCGTTAATAAATCGATGGTTACTGATGAAAAATCGCCAATTGTCCATTTCGGATCGATGCTTCATGCAATCGACGACTTTTTTGTGCTTCCGAAGACACATCAGACATCAACAGAGGACACACAGAAATTTCATAATAACAATACAACCACAATTGAACAAGGAAATTCTATTAACTCTGATGAAGTGAATTCAAAGCCAATTCCATTAGACAGCAAAGAGAAGGATTGGGAGCTCGATACACAAACGGAATCAGAACAACAATCTCCTTGTTCTCTCCCAACGATCCATTACTCTGACATATCATCATCTCATCTGAGTGATCTGTCTCCTCCTTCTTTTATTCCTTCTTCTGCTTCTGCTTCTTCTCATTCTCAAAAGATAAGCCATCGAAGGAGATCAAATTCGTTTCCTTCCTCAAAAAAGCGCTGGTCGCTCGACAGAACGTTCTCTGGACACGATCGTGAATCAATTGCAAATGTTCATTTTTCTGAACCAAACAGGCCATATTCATTTTCACCATCTGGAAATCTTCCGAATCAGATTGCAGATTCCTCAGATTCTTCCACACCCTTTCCGTCTCTTCCTTCTGTCTGCTCTTCTTCCACAGCTTCTCCTTTGTCTTTCATCTCTTTCCCTCCTTTCCCATCTCCTTTTGATTCTTCTTCATCTTCAAACACAATCACCGACTTCTCTTCTTTCTCTCCTCCAGCATCCGAACAGTCTGCTGATCTCAGCCATTCACCTGACTCACTCAGCGCCTTTTCTCACTCATCTGATTCGCCAACTGAATCTTCACTTCACTCTGCGTTTTCATCTGCCTCTTCAACAAATTCTTCTTCTTCTCCGTCCTCTCCTTCCTCTTTGTCAAATATGAACACTTATTCTTATTCACTTGCTGCATCTCTTTCTTCTCTTTACGATGTCTATGAGGCTCCAGATACTTCATTTGGTGATGAAACACCATTTAGCAATGCCTCTAATCTTACCCATCCTTCTCATCCTTCTCAAAATTCTTCTTCTTCTTCTTCTTCGCCAACTTTATTGGAACATGCGGCATCTTCCACTTTTAATGCTCCAACAAACCAGGCATCCTCACAATTCATCACTTCATCTTCGTTTTCTCCATCTTCTATTCACATTCGATTTCCTTCAGATTCATCATCATCTTCTTCAAGCGCGAAAAGCATATCCAGTTCATCAACTTCTTCTTCAAACTCGTCTTTGTCATCCTCTATTTCTTCTTTCTCTTCCTCCTCTTCTTTGTCTTCTCGCTCCTCTAAAACACGTTCTCGCCCTGTTCCATCTTCATTTCCAACAGATCTGAGCTCTTTCATTAGGCCAAAGAAAAAGAAAAAGAAAAAGAAGAAAGAGCAAAAACATGGAACATCTTCATCACCAAGTCAATTGTCGACATCTTTTTCCTCTTCCACCTCTTCCTCTTCCTCTTCCTCTTCCTCTTCTGATGTCGATCAAACTGTTGGATCGATCTTATCAACACATCCGTTTCTTGCACTCAATGAACAACAAATGGAGCAACAGGAGGAAGAACAGCAGCCTTCTCATCATCACAAATCTGCTTCAGATGAAAAACAACAAGAAAGACAAGCATCTGAATGTGAAAATGATGTAACATCTTCAAATGACGCAAACAAACAAGCAGACACTCAGATTGCGAAAAGCGAGCAACACAATGATGACTTGATGAGTTCATCTTCAACTATCTCTTCGTCGTCGCATGGCAAGAAAAGAAAAGAAGGCGAAAAGAAAAGAAAAGGCATTTCTGAGAAGTCAGAATCAGAACACTCGAAAAGAGGAACAGAAAAGCACAAACACAAAAAAGAAAAAAATGAAGCTAAGCATTCATCACATTCAAATTTGCCAGCTGAAACTGAATCTGTCGATGAATCAAAAGCAGAAGTTGATGAGATGGCGCAGCCTCAAACAACTGTATCTATCACAAGCTTTGATCAAATAGCTCAACAAGACACCGAAAATAAGATAACCTCTCTTCAGCAACAAGAAGAAAAGGAACAAGCAACAAATGAAACTGTACTTGGTTTGCATCTATCGACAAAAACATCATCAGACACTTCAACATCACATTTGAATGAAGACATAACACCTGAACAATCATCCGAGTCAGAAATCAACCAAAAGCCAAAGTCAAAAGATTCGCAGCTGCCATTATCCACCTCTTCGTTTGTCCCTCCTCAGCAACCTTCTCTCTTCGAAGACGATTTGTCTGAATGGTTCTCGTCATCTCCTCCTTCGTCTGTTCCTCCGTATTATTCTGCTTCTTCCTTTTTCCCGCAAGTGAAACCATCAGCAAAAAGGAAGAGTCCAGTTTTGGCTTCAACACAAAATGCTTCTAATTCAACAGACAATTCTGCTGCTTCCTCCTCTTCGCCTGTCCAACCACAAAATCAGCAGACTTCTCCTTTTCTGTCGACTCATCTGCGCTTTTCTGCTCCTCCTGCGCCTGTTGCGCCTAAGCCACAAAGGAACATTTTGAGACAGAGCCTCAGAAGGCCGACTGATCGAATGCACACACAAGATCAAAAGCCTGTTTTAAGAAAAGCTGGTACAGATGATACAAAAAAGGCAGATGCTGAGAATGTTCTTTCGGTTCAGACAGAAAAAGAAGGCAAAAATGCATTGTCGCAAACCGCCAATAAAGCAACTTCAGCTTCTGTTCCAACACAACAACCATCTGATTCAACAGTGAAATCTCCTTCCATTCAAAATGCTGCGCAGTCGCCATCTTCAGATGTTACCGTTTCTCCGTCTGTGAACCCATCGAAAATCTCATCTTCAGCTGAAAGCGAGAGAAATCAATCAACAAGTTCACAAGCACCAAGCAATATTCAATCAAGCATTCAAATAGAAATTAAGAATGCCACAAATTCTGAGGATATTTTAAGAGAAAAAGAACGAAAAGAGAAAGAAAAGAAAGAAAAGAAGGAGAAGAAGGGTAAAAAAGAAAAAGAAAAGAAAAAAGACAAACACAAAAAACATAAAGACAATTCTTCAATTGACATTTGCCGAAGATTTCGAAATGACAACCCAAATATGCTTTTCGATAATGTTTCATTCTCTTCTACTTCAACCTCCTCTTCTTCTTCATCGTCTTCTTCTTCTTCTTCTTCCTCTTCTTCCTCTTTTTCGTTTTCATCTTTTTCATCCTCATCTTCATCTTCGTCTTCCTCATCTTCCTCGACATTATCATCATCTTCTTCTTCTTCTTCTTTGTCTTCTTCCTCTTCTTCCTCCTCTTCTTCCTCCTCCTCCATGTCATCGTCATCTTCTTCTTCTTCTTCAACTTCTTCAATTTCTCTGAAAGAAGTCTCATCTCATTCTCAAAAGAAGAGCAAAAACAAGTCTGAAACTTCTTCCAAGTCAAAACATTTTCATTCATCAGAAGAACAGCCATTTCAAACAGAAAGCAAACACACAAAAGAAAACAGCAGCAAATCTTCAGCCATTCCATCTGCAAAAAATAAACAAGAAAAAGAAAAAAATCAACTCAAATTGAAGAAGGATTCACAAACAGAAGAGGAACAACATTTCAATGAGAGTTCGTCTTCATCATCATCATCTTCTTCTTCTTCTGCATTGTCTAATTCTGAATCTGCTTCTGAAGAAACTTCTTCTTCCACCACCTCCTCCTCAGTTCCTGTTGTTTCATCCAAAGCTCCTGCAGCATCAATTTCAGACAGCAATTCCTCATGCTCATCATCTTGTTCTTCTTCTGCTTCCTGTTCCTTTTCATCTTCCTCCTCCTCTTCCTCCTCTTCCTTCTCCTCCCGCACATTCAACAAGCCCCATCTCTCATGCTCCACCACTCCACTCCATCCTCCTTCCGTTCCTCTTTCTGACGAGCATCCTCCTTCTTCTCCTCGCCCCACTCTTCCTTCACTTCGCCATCACAACGTGGCTGTTGCAGAAACCTGTGGCCAGCGCCCAACGATGGAAGACTCAGTGCTGCTGCTGCCTGTCAATGGATGGGACATCGAGGCGCTGGTGTGTGATGGTGAGATTGGCATCCTGTCGAGACTGCTGCAGTATCCAATGGAGCTGCGGGTGTTGGTGAATGGGATGAAAGCGCTGGAAGAGAGAGAGGAGGAGATATGGAAGGAGAGAATGAAGGTGAAGCTGAGGAAGAAGGCCGAGGCTGAAGTGTTTAAAATGAGCAAGAATGCGCCACTTGCACCATTTATAAGGGGAGGCAATGGAATATCTTCTTCTTCTTCAACATTCACTGGTCCAGCTGCTGATCTCGACAATTGGAACACTCGTCGCCATTTCTCTCTAAAAAATACTTCACAACCGAAAATGCCTTTTATGCATCCTTCTTCTTCTTCTTTCTCTTTCTCGCCTTCTTCACCATCTTCTCCTCCTTTTCAATCTGATGGACGCAGTCAAATGCTGCTCGATTCATCCATCTATCGCACACAAAATGCATCCCCTTCTCCTTCTCGAAAAACAGCATCATCAAAATCTCCAACTTCAAAGGCCTCTTCTTTTGCTGCCTCGTTGAAGTCCAAGCTCTTCCCATCCAAGCAAAATGCTGCCCCTTCCTCTTCAAACATGCCTGTTTCTGATTCTTTGCCTTCTGTTGACTCGGTCCTTGATGCACTTGTTGAAGATGCTGTGTGCCCTTACAACACTCCTTCGCTCAAAGGCTGCGGAATCTACGCTGTTTTTGATGGCCATCGCGGGAAGGAGACAGCCTCGTTTCTCGCAGCACATTTTGTGGATTGTCTGCTGGCTGTTGTGAGCATCCGGTCAGAACGGAGAAGGAAAATGAGGAGAGAAAGAGAGATTTTCATGGAGAAGCAGCAGAAAAAGAAAGAAAGAGAAGCAGAAAAGAAACGTGCGCTCATCAAAAAGGCGAGGTGCGGAGCTTCTGTTGTTGATAATTATGCCTCTTCAAAATATTCAAACTCGTTTAAGGGAAGGGCAGGGAGCAGAGGACACTATGATGAAGAAGATGATGATGAGCAAGATGAAGAAGAAGAAGAGGAGGAGGAGGAGGAGGAGACGGAGAAAGATGAAAACTTCCTTTTCGATCAAGATGAATATGAAATGTCCTTGCGAGTGAAACAGTATTTAAGAGATGCATCGCCCGAGGAAGATCAGATTCTGCATCAAGACGATGGGTTGGATTATGTCAGTGATGACGAGTTCGAAGAATTGGAGCGCGCAGCAATGGCATCATCATCTTCTTCTTCCACCTCTTCTTCTTCTTCTTCTTCATTTGATTCTTCGCATAGCTTTCCTTCCCATCCCATGCCGTATTTTGCTCGCATCCTCCGAAAGACTCTGGATGCGCTGAGTGTTCGTGTGCGTATGAAAGGCCTTCCAGACGGCTCATGCGCTGCTGTTGCTGTCATCACGCCCCAACGTGTTTTCACTGCAAACATTGGAGATTCGAGGGTTGTGCTTGTTTCGCGGTTCATCGACAGGAGAGTGTATGGCTGGGACATCCCTGTTGGTGGTAGAAAGGGTGTTGTCCGATGGAACGATAGAAAGAACAGGAAGATGAAGAAAGAGAATTCCCTACAGGAATCAACTGCTTTGGCGAGTAAATTCAGCTCAAACAAAACAACACAAAGACAATCTTCTCCTTCAAATAAATCAAAAGCCAAGAGACTAAAATCCATACAAGCCCACCAAACGACTGAAACCCAGAAAAAGACGATGTTTTGCCCAACATTTTTCCACAACAGCGGAGTAGATACTTTGCCATCACTCCATCACAGTCTGACAGATCCCATGCTTTTCACATCCTTTTCTCAGCCACTCTCAGACACTTATCCTCTTGTTGCATCCCGTTTTTCTCCACCTTTCCCTCCCACAATGAAACTGCGCCCACCCCATTGGTTCACTCCTCCGCCTCCTGCGCCATTGCTGCTGTCATCAACAGACACGAAGGATTCAGAGAACAGGAAATATATGAATATGTATTTCTCTTCACTGCCTTTGGACAAAGCTGGCTTCAACTCTTCCTCCTCTTTACTTTCATCATCAAGCAAAGCAAAGCACATCACATCTTCATTTTCCAGCTTGGCCAACTCAGTTCCTGTCCTCCCTTCCACTTCATCCTCATCCAGTTCTCTTCCTCTGGGAATGTTTGTCTGTGGGAAAGCGCTGACCATTGACCACAAGCCGACTGTACGCAGAGAAGCAAACTATGTCAAGTCTGTGAATGGATATGTGAGTGGAGAGCGCCGAGTGAAGAATATGCTTGCCGTGGGTCGTTCTGTCGGCGATTTGGATTCTGTGCCTGCTGTTTCATCAGAGCCAGATGTGCACACGATGAATCTGAGGCGGTGGAATGGGATTCATGTTGGATGCAATGAGAAAGATGCGATTAGAATAGCAAATGCTGTGGAGAAGCACGAAGAGCACGAAGAAAACGACAGTTGGAATGGTTGGATGGTCAGACATTCACAAAGAAGGCAATTGAATCAAGTGAAAAAGAATCGTAATGCAAAAAGAAAGAAAGAACACAGACACAGAAAAGACAAATCAAAAGGAAAGAAATCAGATGGCTCGTATTCTTCATCAGATGATGGATATTCCTCGTCATCTTCTTCTTCTGATTCCTCTTCCTGTTCATCTGCTTCATATCTGACACGCCTCTATCCTCCGCCTGATGTCAATCCATCGACTTTATTCATTCTTGATTCAAAGTTGAGACTAGTTCTGGACAAGTTCTTGCTTCCACTTGCACCTCATCCATCGCTTCTTCATGATCCTCCTCCTCGCCGCCCTGCTTTCTGCCAGCCAGTTTCGTTTGACGAGTATTTTCCAACAGACAGATTTACTCCATCTGTCACACATGGTTATGAACATTCACCTGTAACAATGTGCCCCACACTTAGCAAATCAAACAAAAGAAAACTGAAAGGAATGGAAACAAAGACAAATGCAAATGATGGAATAGACAGAGCGAAACGCTACTGTTCAGCACAGGATAGCGAAGATGAGGACGACGATGAGTTTGATCAGCCTTGGTGGCGCGAAGATGTTGCAATCGTTATTGGATGTGACGGAGTGTTTGATGTGGTGTCAAATCAGCTTGTGGCAGAAATGGTGTGTCCCTGGATGGAAGGAGGGAACCACGATGTATTTAATGACCCTGTTTTCGACGATGCTGTGGATGCACTGCGGATTAGTCCTTCTTCGAGTGTGGTGCACGTCAGACGAAGGAGCACATCTCCTGTATGGGATCCTGATGAAGAGAAGATGGACATGGACAGCTCTTCCAATGAGGCCAAAGATGGTTTGTTTGACGGAATCAACCAAGTGGACTTTGGAACTGCTGAAAGTCATGGGAAGGTTGGGTGCAGATGCGGTGCAATTGAGAAAGGGATGCTTGCAGAACTGGGAGCAGTCAGATTGAAGTCGTGTGCCGATGCATTGGAGTCGATGGACAATATCAGTGTGATAGTGATTATTCTGTAATTACAGAGTTCGATTATGTTTAAATATTGTTTTATTACGAGTTTGAATCTGTAACTTGTTGTTTGTAATCCTTTTTATTTTAATTATTATTGTTGCTTTGTTTTGTTTTATTTATCTAAAAATTCTTTATGTTTTGATGGAGCTATTTATAAAATTATAATGTCAAATGATTGTGAATGTTTCATTATATATTCTTTATTTTGCTATTTATTAATTGTTGTTCAGTTTTCTTTTCTGAATTTGTTGAATCTTTTGAATATGAATTGTGTTATTAGAGTTTGATGTTATGTTTTCCTCTGTTTAATTTTGAACAACTCAATTAGAAGAGTTGGTTCCGTATTCTTTTGAAAGCAAAGTTGAAGTGTTTTTTTAGCTTTTGTTTGTTTTGTTTTTCTTCAGGAAACGAGAATAAAATTTGCTTTTTACTTACATAAGATTGTTCAAAAAATCGAAAAATAATGAATCACAATTAGTTATTTTTTGTAATATTTCTGTTTTATACAATGAAAATAAAAATTTGATAATAATCCAAAATTCAAAAACTCATCTGCGTAAGCAATCCAAATCGCGTCCCAATAAACAATGAATTTGGTATGAACGGATGTGGTGACATTGAAGTTATCGAATAAGAATTTAAATGATTTTCCGAATGCTCTCCCACCACAAATTCTTCGAAATTCAATGTTTTCTTTAGTTGCATTGTTTTACTATCGATAATAGCAATCAAATTATTCGATAATGAAACAAACAGAAATTCACCATTAAAGCTAAGGCATGAGAACGTTATGTTCAAATTAGAATGTGAAGATAAAATCGAAGAAGAAGCTGAAGAAACGTGAAGCGATAAACTTTCTGTATTTAGACTTCCAAGCAGGTCAATTTTAAAAGACGGTTCAACTACAAGCGAATAAAAGACTAAAATACAATTGCGAATAGTAGATGATCATAAATATTAATATATGCAAGAAATAGAAATTATTCCGTCAAGATAATTGGCCAATATTCACAACAACAAAATTAATAAATAAATAAATTAATTAATTATTAAAAAAAGAAAGAAAAAAGAATTTAGGCATACATATTTCATGCAAATTGTAACAAATAAACAAGTTCTTTTCTCCGTTCACGACAGTTCGCATGCACATGTTTAGTAAAGATGGATGGAGTTTGCATTTAATTGTCCATTTTTGGTCGATGGCAATCACAAAAATATCTCCGTCATTTGTGTTTATAAACATTAATTTTCCTTCTTTGCATGGTATTAATGTAGTTTGAGGATAATACAATTGAATATTTGATTCTGAAGAAGAAGGAGATGGTAAATTATTCTCCTTTGGAACAAAGAATCCTTCAGAACATTCAAACTCATTTGACTGGAAAGATGGACGTGCAATTGTTGGATCAAATTGAACCTCTTCTGAATAACTTTGAGCTTTTTCATTTGTATTTGATTTAGTTCCGAATGTTGCTGCTTTGTATATAGGATCGTCTGATGCATTGTGTTTTCTCTTCTTTATTGAAAGCGTATCATTCTTCCTTACAACAACATCAATACGAAAACAGCGTGAAATTAGTAATCGTTGTGTGTGCTGTTGAATGAACGGAATAATATTCGGCTCAAAATGCGGAAAAATGCAATGCGCGTCGCTGAAATTAGGGTCAACAAATACCTTTCGGAGCTTTGTTGCATAGAAGAATATTCGCCCAAAGCAACATCCAACAATGGCATCGTTGTTCTTTTGGAGGGAAATGAATGAAATTATGTTAAATATTAGTAAGTAGTTCAAGAGAATGAGTATATTTTAAAAAAGAGAGAATTTTAAAGGATGGTTAGCAATATGAATAAAGCATATATCAAATTACAGAAAAAAAGAATTAAAAATGAGCAAACTACTGATGTACAAAGATCGAAATACGATGCGATTGTCTGTTCTTGTTTGTGAGCAGACAATTTTGATATGGAATACAAAGACCCGAACATATTTTCTGGTGTATCATATCCTTCGGAATTATTCTTAAAGACTGAGCTTTCTGGAATGAACGAAAAAGATGCTGCTATTTCCTTAGGTACAACCGGAATGTGTTGAGGCACAAAGAAAGCATCCGCTTCATCTGAGGATGAGCGCAAAGCAGAGGAAAATTCTGTATCACTGTTTGTTTTGTCAGGAGACTCCCAATCATCTGGCGATAGAACGCAAGTTCGAAGAACAAGATCTGTTCCAAACGTGGCCAACAGAATAGTTTTGCTCCACTTGTCGAGGATCTCTTTCTCCATTTCAACTGTATCGGCTGAAATCTCACGCGGCATCGGATGAGGCATTGCGAACACGTGCGTGATGGATGGATGAAGCGTGGAAACTTGTAAGAGATGAGAATGTGGAGTAAAGTGTGCAGGAATTGACTTATGTTGTTCGGCGTTTGATTTTACAGTCTCAATGAAAAATGGAGGAATTGAGATAGAATCCTTATAAATATCATTTTGTGAGAATTTGAGTATTTGACTGCTTTGATTTGTTGAATGCAAAGTTGAAGGAGTTTGAATGTCCGTTTGTGTATGAGAATCATCCATGATGTTGGCAAAGGGATGTGTTGAAAGAGTTTCTGTAAGAAGCTGGTCTGAATCAAAAAGCGGTTGCTTTGAAGAAGCAGAGAAAATCGTTCGTTCTTCATTTTCCAAAGAATCTTCTCGATGACTTTGCGATGGCTGAACGGAAGTTCCCAATTCATTTTGATAAAGCATTTTATTTCTACACCCGTTTTCGTGTGAGGCAAGTTGATTGACAAAGACCTTCCTTTTGCAATACTTGCAATCTGCTGTGCTTCCTTCTTGAATTTGAGGAGGCTGATAAATCTCATTTGAAAATGAAGATGAAAAACTAGCAAAAGGCTTAGTAGAAAATGCATCCTTTTTCGAGTTGTTTGATATTCCAGTAAAATCAGATGGCGATGATGTTGATGTCAACAACGAATGTGAGTTTGTGAATAAGGAATCATTCGTTGCAGACGTTGATGCCGAGTTCAATTGTTGTTGTGTGGAGTTTGTGTTTCTTTGATCGAATTGTTCGTATGAGTCCTGAAGATGATGAGAAATACCTGTGCTTCGTCTGTCAAATGACGAATGCATCTGCTGATAAAGTGGAACAGATTGTGTTGTGAATTTCACATAAGGAATGTGATGTTCAGAATGCCGTTGACATGTTTCTGTTCCAAGGTTATCTGTTGAGCTTGGCAATGCAAGAAATGAAGGCGCTTCTGATGAATCGCGTTGCGGTTGATTGATGCTGTTGTTCTGTTTGGGTTGATAACTATCAGTGAAAGATGGATTAAATGTCCTTTCCGTTGACAATGGTCCTATATTTGATGTGATACCGCCAAATGAATTTGTCATTTGATTGCTTTCAATTTCCATCCGAGTAGGTGGATGAATTAAAAGATGAGAGTCTTTCCTCGGAGAATCCAAACTGGGCATCGTTGGCTTCAAAAACACGGATTGTAACTGCGTATTCAATTCAGAATCTTCTGTGTTGTATGAGTCTGACCAGGCATCTGCTTCTTCTACCTCTGAATGCATGTGATTTGCATCTTGCTCATCTTTGTGTGAGTCCTGCATCAGTGGAAAAGTAGGAGCATCTTGAACTGATGGCATGTCTGAAGAAGATGTTTCGGAATTTTTAACATTAGCATCTTCAAATGAACTTGTTAATTCTCCTTCTTCTTTCTCTTCTTCGTCCTCTTTTTCCATGTTAATTGTGTTGTCTTCTGAATTATCTCCAAAATAACTGAATTTCAGCTTTCCATTTGTTGTTCTGTTTATGTATTCAGCCGCCTTTTTACTATCTCTTCGTTCTTTCTCTTTGAGCCATCGTTTGGCTTTGTCAATCTCTTCCGAAGGCACATCCATCACTTCTATCTCAATCACAACGCCTTCCTCTGCAAACGCTTCCAAATCCTCCATGTCTGTGTATTCGCCAAGCAGTGTTTCTCCCAAAAGACTGAAAGAACGACACTCGTCGTCTCGCACAACAATACGGCACATTTTGCGTGTGCCTTGAGCTGCTGGTGGGAGCAGATGCAGAACGTCTTCGGGCACTTCGCAGAACGGATTTCGGTTGTACTGGCAAAGAACTGGCCTTGCTGAAAATTCTGAAGATGGTGGGTATTCCAATGTTTTAACTGTAAACTTTTCGAAAAGCTCTTTTGAAATTTTTGGAGGAGAACTATGCGGAATGCTGGAAAGAAGCTGAGGAACTGCACCAAGGAAAGAATGTCGCTCCATTCCACCACGAGATTCATTAATGACAGAAGATCTCCATCGATCATTGTTAAAATGTAATGCTCTTATAATGTCTGATGGTAATACAAAAGAACTAGTTTGTTGATTAAAATTATACCTTAAATTCAACTGAGTATTTTTTTTCTTTGTGATTTTTGTTTGATCTGAAAATGATTGAAATTGAGAAATATTTTGTAATGTGTTGGTTGGGAAAAGCTTAACTGGAAGGTTTTTCGTTTTAGCAGATTTGGAAAGAGGAACTGATATTCGATCGGTTGTAGAATCTTGTGTCCTTGAAGCTTCTTTGAAAAAATGATTTCGACTATCTTCAATTCTCCTTGGTTTTTGTTTATCAACTTTTTCAGAAGGAATTTCTACTTTCCTTATCTCAAAAGAATTAAGGTATTTCAATTTATCTCGTTCTTTTTGCATTTTTCTTTGTAATTCTTTATTTTTTTCTTCGATTTCTCTTTTATTTCTTTTAATTTCGTATTCTTTTCTGATTTTCCAAGATTTATCAGAAAAAACATCAACATCTCCCCATGTAGAAGTCTTTTCTTGTTGCTGTGCTTCCTCTCCCCAAGAGTCCGCAGTAAAGTCAACATTATAATTATTAACTTTTGAATAATTCTGCTCGTAATAATGATCATTTGATGCTTCTCCCCATTCTGGACTGTAGCTTCTACTCCTACTACGTGATCTACTTCTTCGAAATCTGTGTTTTGAGATGTATTTTGAAGAATTCATTAAAATAAAAATAATCTACCATTACAAATTTTTTTATTTTTGTTTTTCCATTAAAAAATAAAACATAAATACAACAAAAAAGAACATGATTGACAAATAATTTAATATTTCGACAATTAATTTAAGATATGTCCTCGTAAAGAGGGCGTCCCTAATTGTAAAAAAATTGTTTAAATAATTATTTTTTAGAATAAATAAATGAGTATAAGTATCTATTATAAAAAATGAAATTTTGCAAACATCAGTTGTTGCCAGACCCAAGCCATCTCCGAGAAGGGTTCCCTGAAAAATGTGAAAAGGTCGCATTAACATAAAATTGAAGTATACCCTTAGCTATGCATTTTTTTAAAAATAAAACATACTCGCACGATCATAGGAAAATCACCATCTGTTACTCTTTTATTAAAATGGAGAAGATCTGGATCATTCTTTTGGTCTAATTGGTTCTCTGGTGAATCAGTTGAAGAGCCAGTGGTTTGCGATGCTTCTTCGCCTTCTTTAACTGGTGGTTTGTTTAAAGAATAGAAAGATGTAGATGTCACCTTAAATCTGATTATTGTTTGAGGTAAGAGTGTCACAGGCTCTCTTCGCTCGGGATCTCGCCAAGTCCATGCTTTCAACATTGGATCACTTAATAAAAGTTGGTTAATATAAAAGAAAAATAAAAATTCAAACAATTCTGCTCCATTAGGCAAAAAAAGAGTTGGAATGAGAATGTGTTTGAAAAATTTCATTGAAACTTTAAGGAGGTATATTCTTTTATTATATTTTTTCTAATTAAAAAATGAAGGCATACGTTGAACTCCAATTTCTTCATGACAGCCTAATACGGTCCCAACCAATATTTCATTTGGAAATGGCCGAAAAACAATTAGACGAAATTTTGCAACACAATATGCATCTGCATCTCCAGGATGTATTTTCAATTCTCCATAACTTTGAATGTCAAATAAAGTTATTGCTAGACCAACATTTGGGATAAGCTATATGAAAAGAGAATGAAAAAATATTCTAAAACAGCAAAATAATTAAGCACGTCATAACCATGTTCGTATAAGTATCAATTATTGAAGTAGCTATAGAAACTGTTCTATTATCATTCAATTTACTTGGAGGAATATGTATTGTTGCTGTATAAGGATAAACAATAAGCATTATTTTTTAAAGTGGGAACGATCTTTAAAAAAATTGTTTTAGAAAATCTTTCGAATATAATTTAAAAATAAGCGGAAAAAATATGAATGAAGTAATAATGAAAAAGAGCTTTATAATTTAAACTTCAAAAATCCTCAACTTATTGAATTTTCTATCAATTCGTTATTTTCTTCAACTTCTTGAATTGGGAAAAGTGGACCTCGTTCCTTTCTCCTTTGTTTTTCCTCTTCAGTTTCATCTACTCCTAAATCTTCTTCAAAATCTTCTTCTTCTTCTTGACTTTCTTTGTTAGAAGACAAATCAATAACTGATGGTAATTCCTCTGTGGTATTATCATCGAAAAGAGGAA
This sequence comes from Monocercomonoides exilis, assembly GCF_001643675.1. Taxonomy (NCBI): domain Eukaryota; phylum Preaxostyla; order Oxymonadida; family Polymastigidae; genus Monocercomonoides; species Monocercomonoides exilis. The sequence continues at coordinate 241,874 of NW_027150606.1, read as the reverse complement.
GATACTTTATTGCGTTCTTCGAATTGCTTCGCGAACTTTTAACTAGCAATATGATAAGTGTTATCGCTACAGCCACAAGCGCAATGCCCATAACGCTTCCAAGAACGCTTATCACTATTATCATAGTTTTCCTGTCTTTCAGCAGCTCTTCCGTTGTTGTTATCGTGTGACTTTCGTTATACGTTGGGCGCGTTGGTTCAACAACTTTCATCTCTTCCAATTCAATTAATTCATCAAGCATTTTATTTTCCGACGAAAGATAAACTCTTCCTTTCTTAATGTTGGATTTGCATTGATAAAATAAGTTGCTGAACGCATTTGGATTTCCTCTTTTATTGGATTCGTGAGAGTTCCATTTCCAGATATTTGCATCATGACCTTTACTCCCTCCTTCACAACTCGAAAACAAGCACGATGATATCAATGGATTTTGTCTGTTTGAAGGAGATAACCCAACCACGTTGGCATTGTCCGTATGATCAAAGAAAGACAATGAAGCTTCATTTTCCGAAAACTGCTCACTTAAAAGCAAATACAGCCCACCCCCTCCGCCTGTTGGAGCAGAACAAAATGCAAAGAAAAGCTCTGACAAATAAACTTCATCTGAAGGAAATAGGACGCTCAATGCACCGCCTTTTTCCTTCTCCGAAAAGCAATAAGAAAACACATTTTTTTTCAGGATGCACTTCCCTGCAAAACCTCCTTCATCTACATGCACAGCTCCTCCACTGCCTGCTGCAGTGCAGTGAATGATTGTTGAGAAATCCATTGTGAATGACCGAGAGATACCTGCAAGCTGGCACGCTCCTCCGTTTCCAGCAAGCGTCTTAGTGTGACATGAATGAAATGTGGTGAGATTAATTGTTGTGCTGGGCCCATCCGCAATGTATATAGCTCCTCCACAATCTGTTGCTGCACAGCGATTGAATAAACAGGAAACAATAATGGTGGTGTAAGTTGATTCATCTTTTGAACCGTTCTCATCCACTTTAACACTCGGGCGAAAAAATAAAGCTCCTCCGCATCCGTCCATTCCATGACCTGATGCGCAGCAGTCATGGAAAGTAGTGTCCTCAAACTTAAACAATTTTGATGAGATGAATTGATGGGGAATAATTGGTTGTGCCGATTTTTTGTGAATGTATTCCTGTAAGATTCTATGAGATTTTATGTTTCCAAATGTGGAATTAAATACATTTAAAGAATCGGATAAATCAATTGCTGGGAACAGTGAATTATATAGCACATAATCGCATGAGTTGAAACATGATGATTGAATAATTGTGCTTTGAGAAAAAGAAGGATCTTGGTCAAAATCTGTTTCCGAACTCACGTTAGCAAAATAGCAGTCACTAAAAAGTATTTGCTTATATAATCCAGAATATGTAAGTTGCTTCCTGCGGGAGCAATATTTGTTCGAAAATGAGGAAGACATCACAACTACATCTGAATCTCTTTTAAAACTATTAATAGTGCATGGAAATGTTGCAGGTTGTATATAATCCTTAATAGTTATATTGCAAAGAATAATATTTGAAGATTCGGTTGCAATAATCCCTTGTTCGTGAAAAGAATTGCAAATTCTTGAAGAATTAAGCATTAATGATGAATCATGTGTTGTAATAAAATTAGCCGAATTATCGATTGAAGATAAAAATACGTTCAAAAACTCTACCGAACTGTTGGCAATAAGAATGCTTGAATTATTGCTCTTTCCTTTTAATGAACCAAAGTTAATTTTTGTTGAATAAATACATGAAGTAATAAATAAAATTGTATAATAAAATGGCATCTTTACTGTTGTCCCAATTAAAAAAGCCAACAATAAAATGTTCTTGAAAGAAAGAATAAAAAACAAAATAAAAACAAAATTTATGGTAAATTATAAAATATTTTGTAATAATAATCTCTCACCATTAGGTTTCATAAAAAAAATATGCCTTAAAATAATGATAACAACAATAATAATAATTTTTCAAAAAAAAAAGTGTTGACCGCTTATAACAATTATAAAAAACAAATTTATAAGTTTTTATAACACATTCACAAAACGTATTTTCTGATTTAAATCTAAGATGGGGCTAACTGAGCTGAACGCAGGATTTGACCATACTCGCCTGTTGAGCATAAAAGGTGGCCACTTTTTGTTTTTGTCATCCAATACAATCTCTTTGTGTGCGTTTTACTAAAAATTTTCCAAGTATTTCCTTCATCAGTTGAAAAAAGAATACAAGAATTCGTGTTATTGTCTGGTTCGTCGCTTGAAGGATTCGAAGAAGCATATGAGCAATCAAGAAGAACATAAAGTCTCTTGTTATCTGGATCTCTGTAAAAGCTTCTCACAATGGTAATTGATTTATCTATGTCTGCCGTTGAAAGTACTTTTGCCCATCTTTTTCCTCCGTCAATTGTTTTGTATATTGAAGCTTTTCCTTGCTCAGTTCCCCCTGTTCCAATCAATACACAATCTTTGTTCACTGCAAAAATTGAAAATACGATAAATGGCTCCGACCCGCTTCCTGTTTGGTCGAAAATTTTCGTCCATGTCATTCCAAGATCAATTGATCGAAAAACTCTTGCATGACGAGAAGTTTTACTAGATTCATCGCCTACTCCAATGTAAAATACTCCATCAACAAAAGATATAGCTCTTAAATTGTCGCATCCTCTTTCGTATGAGTATCTAACGCGATTAAAAGTTTCACCGTTATCTGTGCTTCTGTAAAGCTCGTTTGGATTTTTTGATACAAGAAGCACTCCATTCCCTTGATTCATTGACAATCCTGTTCCAGGCATAACTTTCTCTATCCAAGTTTTACCGTAATCACTAGAATACAAAAGAGAATCTGGGACTATTCCAATCAGCTTTTTATTTGCCAATTCCTGAAATGCATAAAGAGAAAATTGATTCTTCTTTCCAACAAATACAGGAGCCCAATTAATCCCATCATCCAATGAACGAAAAAGAGTTGGTCTGGATGTATTCTGATGAAGATCTGAACCTCCTCCAGAAAGAAGCATTCCCTTTCCATCGCTAAATAAAGTTGCAAACTGCATCGGGGCAAAATAATCAGATTTGTCCTTTCTAGCTTTCAACATAACTTCCCATTCAATGCTTTCATTGTCAGTCAAGCACCAATTCGAAAAAAACAAAATGTTGCAACAAAAAAATAGATAGTTCATTATCCAATTTTTTGAAATAAAAATATGGTTATCATGAATATTTTTTTCGATGTTAATGATTTCAGATTTTTATTCCACAAAAAATTTTCTCATATTTTTCTCAATTTTAGAATTTTCCAATACATTTTTAATTACAAATATTTTCATTATGATGATTAGATTGCAGAAAAAGTTAGAAACAAATCATAATTTTTTCAAAACGCAAAAAAAAAAATTATCGATATCTCAAGAATTCATGTAATACAAATTTTTCTTTAGAAAATTAATACGCATATGATAATTGAAAATCAAAAAACTCACAAGTGAAATGGAAAGTCCAGGATATTACTGCAATTATTCAATTAGAGGATAAAAATCAATAAATGTTTCATAAATAATTCTAATTAAAAATTATTAAAACAAACTTTGAAATTTCTATCATTTTTCATCTTTTTTCCAATATTATTTGAGTCAATTTTCGAACAAATGTAAAAAATCTTTTTTGAATCAAATGCAGATTAATTTTCACTTCCACATATTAGTGAAAATATTGTTTGTCAAATAATTGTAAATGAAAAAAATTTTTTCCACATGTATGATTATTTTTCAAACCATAAAAATTTTCTGTGTTTTGAATATACAAAGGTTTTTCGTGATTAGCCAAATTATTTTCATCCGAATGTGAAATTCATGATCTTATTTCAAAAGCCAATGTTGGATATGAAAAAATATAAGATGCGTCGAAGAACAGATTTATCACTTTTTTGTGTTCATTTTTGAATATTCAAAACAAATATTCAAACCTTATATTTGATCAGCAATAATTTGACTTCAAAAATGGTCACCTTCATATCCAATGAAATGTGCTTATAACGTAATTCACACTTTTCTTTTGAATTTTATTTTTTGAAAAATAAATGTCATTTCTTATAAGATGTGACTAATTAGTAAAAATAAGTTTTCACTTTGTCAATGTGTTTTTTTGAGGCAAACAATAATTTCTTTTGAAAACATTAGCTCAACAAATCAAAAAATGAAAGCAAAAACAAAAATAAAAAATATCAGTTGATGGCTAACATTTATTTGTAGAATATATTTGTTTTTTATTATGACTTTGTTGAAATGATTTCGACTTTGAATAACTTTTGGTGCATTTTGGGGATTATTTTTGAGACTATTTGGGACAAAAAATTAGACTTCATGCATTTTCATTGAAAAAATATGAACTCTCCATTGATATTTCGAGATCAATAAATTTGATACAAATGGGTTTATTTTTTTAAATACTTTTGATGTCACAAAACATTATGTTATTATATCAACGGTGCTTGTTTGCAGTAATGAAAATCAAATTAATTTTGAAATCTGATAAAGTTTTTTTAAGTTATGAGTGAAGTGATTTTTCAATGCCATGTGCAAAAAAATCTTGAAAGTCCGTATTTTCCCCCATTTGTTCATGAATTAAATGAAAAAATCGGATGCCCTTAAAGTAGCATCTTGCCAAAAAAATATTCATCTTCGATTTTGAATTATTAATTCCGAATTCGAATTATTTTTTTTCGAAATTGAAATATTAATTACGAAATTGTATTTTTTTTTTTCGAATTAGAATTATTTTTGGTGAATATGATCTAAAATAAGAACTTTTATTCATTTTTGGATTTAATATTTGTGGCTTTTCAAGAAGAATAATACAAATATTTTATTCAAAAATATTCGATTGATGTGTTTTTGTAAATGCTTCCTATGCGAAGGTCACATTTATATTTTTCAAAAGAGAGTATTTCATCAAAAAAAAAAATCATGCTGTTTTTTATTTCATTTTTTTTTTATCATTCCTCAACCCGAAAATTTTATTTGTTTCAAATGAATTAACAAACAATTAACTCATTTAAATGTTTCTTTGATTTGAATAAGATTGACACATTGAAAGGAAAAATATTCTGCAAATTTGTTACAACTTTTTTATTATCAACACCAATAAAAAAGTTTCAATTGCGAAAAATTAATTCTTCAAAAACAGTGAAATATATTCAACATTCAATTCATCAAAAAACAATAGTAAGTTATTGTTATTTATTATTATTATTATTATTATTATTATTATTATTATTTTTGTTTATTTCAACTTTGTTGATTAAGCAAAATTAAAAAGGAATAAAGTTTTTTTTCAAAATTTCACACTTAATGATCGTTCATAACTTTCTTTTCAAACCCAACAAAAAAAAACATTTAGCCCTTACATTTTATTCAATGTTTTTTTTTAAAGGGAATAGTTTAACAAAAATTAATTAAATATTTTTCTATTTTGATCAAAAATCACATTATAAGTTCGTAAAGAGCAGATTTCTTTTATTTATGCCACAGTCTGTGCAAGTGTGATAAAGATATATCTTTTCTGCTAATTTTTGATTTTCTGTTAAACGTTCATTTTAAAGAAAAAATTTTCTGCACGTTCGGATAGGGTCAAATCTGTTGATCTCCATCCAACCGAACCATGGCTTTTAACCACACTTTACAGTGGATCAATTTTAATATGGAATTACGAAAAAGAGGTAGTGTAATTATGTTTTGTTTTAAAAATAAAGTAATAAATGTTTTCTAGGAGTTATATAAATCAATTGAAATATCAGACGTACCAATTAGATGTGGCAAATGGATACCGCGGAAAAATTGGATCGTTGTTGGATGTGACGATAATTTTGTTCGAGTTTATAATTATAACACAAGTGAGTTGATTCGGAAATTTGAAGCGCATCGTGATTATGTCCGTTGGATTGCTGTTCATCCAACCCAACCATATGTCTTAACTTCTTCAGACGATTATACGGTGAAGGTTAGGATAATTTTTTTTCATTCCATTATAAACAAGTTCAAACATTTCTCCCGTGCTTTCTTTCTTTCTTTCTCTCTCTTTTTTTTATCTTTATTAGTGTTGGGATTGGGAAAAGGATTGGTCATGCATCAATACATATTCAGGACATACACATTTTGTGATGTCTGTTGTGTTTAGTCCAAAAGATCCAAATATCTTTCTGACTTCATCTGTGGATGGGACTGTTAAAGTTTGAATGAATAAAATTTCAATTTCATTTAACAAAATATATAAAAATTAAAGATTTGGAACTTAAATTCATCTGCACCTCAATTTTCACTTCCGGCGCACGAGCAAGGTGCCAATTTTGCAAGTTTTTACCCTGGACTGGACAAATCACATCTTATTACAGGTGGAGACGATGGGTAAGTTATTTATATTTATATTTTCTGAAACTAAAATTTCATCTACTTTCTTTTCTGTTTGCGTTTTTAATCAAAAATTCCAGAAAGGTGAAGGTATGGGATTATCAAACAAAGACATGCGTTGCGACTTTAGAAGGACATCTGGATAACATCAGTTTTTGCATGTATCATCCTCATTTGCCTGTAATCATAACTGGATCTGGTTTGATTTTTATTTAATTTGAGAATATTTATTTTATTTTAATGGAACTTTGATAAATTGAAAATTCTCTGTTTTCAAAATTGAACACACATTCATTCAATATAATTATTTTTGAACTGAATGTTGTTTCATTTCTTTTCTTATAAATATGAATTCTCTCACTTTCTCGCTGAACTAAATGCACTTAGAGGATCGGACTGTTCGCGTGTGGTCGTCTCTGTCGTATCAACTGGAGTCCACACTCGAATACGACATGGGCAGGCTATGGTGCATGGCAGTGTCAACAGAGTCAAACAAGATAGCTGTCGGCGCAGACGAAGGAGTAGCGCTGCTGAAGCTTGGCCACGAGCGACCGATCTTCAGCTCAGACTCGTCTGGCAAAATCATCTGGGCAAAGCACACACAGCTGGAGCACGTGACGCCTGTCATTCCTGTTGCACGCTCAGCCATGCCTTCCTCATCTGCCACGCCTTCTTCAGCAGAATTCGAGTCTGAAGTTGTCTACCCTCCCCCGCCGCGTGTCGGAGAGGTGCTTTCTGTGCAGGCGAAGCCGATGACCAGCTGCGAGTTCTACCCTACTGCCATTCTGCACTCGCCCAACGCTCGTTTTGTGGCTGTGACAGGCGGCGGGTCGTTTGTGGTGTACACTGCGAGGCAGGCAAAGAACGTGGCATATGGCAGCGCAGAGGAGCTGGTGTGGGCGAGCAAAGGAGAAAACAACGTGTTTGCCACGAGAGACAGCAGCGGCAAGCGAGGAGGCAATCGAGTTGTGCTCCACAGCAACTTCACCGATGAGCGGACGCTGGACACGGCAATCACCGCAGAGCGCATCTTTGGTGGAGAGATGCTTGCGGTGTGCTCGGCAGAGGAGGTGTGCTTCTACGACTGGGAGAGCGGGCAGCCGCTGGAGCGCATTGACGCGGAGGCCAAAAAGATAGCCTGGAACAAAGAAGGCACACTTGTGGCGATTGTGTGCTCGGAGTCGATGTTTATTCTCGAAGTGAACCAGAATGCTGTAAAGCATGCTTTGAGTGGAGGAAGGAGCGAGGACGACGAGGAAGAGGAAGGAGAAGACATATTCACAGTTGTGCACGAAGAGGTGGAGAAGGTGAAAAGTGTTATCTGGGAAGGCGATGCTCTGATATTCAACACAGCAGACAACCGCCTCTGCACACTTGTGGGGACACACATGAGTGTTGTAGCGCATCTGGACTCTCTGTCGTACATTCTGCGGTATGCCCGCAGCGAAAACGCTGTCTATTTAATCACAAAGTCGCTGGCCATCTGGCGCTTCCCGCTTTTTGCGCCTGTGTTGGATCTGCAGTGCGCAGTGGCGAGCGACATGAGCGACGACGAAATCAGAGAAAGATACTTCCAGCGGCTGAACACGGCTGAGCTGAGAAACGCCGCAGCGCGCTTTTTGGAGACAGCCGACAGGAAAGCACTTGCCCTCTCAATTGCGGAGGATTTGGATCTGAGGCTGGATCTGGCGCTGGGGGCGGGGATGCTGGAGAAGGCAGTGCTGATGATGGAGACAGCACAAAGAGCAATGGAAGAGCAGCAGAGCACAACGACAGAGAAAGCGCAGACAAGCTCGAAATCATCTGCAGCGCAAGATGCTTCAGGACAGGCAAAACAGTCATCAGCCTCGTCAGCATCTTCATTTGCTCTTTTGAACGAATCTGCGCAAAGACAGCGCTGGAAGCGTGTTGGAGATGCAGCACTTCGCGAAGGGAAGTTTGCAGTGGCTGAGAGGTGCTATGCAGAAGCGCAGGATCTGTCCTCGCTGTTTCTGCTGTCTTCGTGCAATGGCGATGCATCGCTTGTGAAGATGGTGGGGAAAGCAGCGCTTGCAAAAGGCGAAGACAACACCGCCTTCTTCACCTTGTTCCTCCAGCGGAAGGTGGATGCGTGTGTGGACCTGCTGCTTGGCGCAGGGAGATATGCCGAGGCAGCCTTTTTTGCGAGAGCGTATGCTCCCTCCCGTGTGAAGGAGGCGGTGGACGAGTGGCAGCGCTCTTTGAAGGAGTCTTCGCCACACTTTCCATTCACCCCAGCTGCACCTTCTGCTTCTCCCTCAGATGACACTGCTGCATCACCTTCTTCTTCTTCTTCTTCTTCTCAAACATCTTCTTCTTCTTCAAGTGGAAAAGGATTCACTCAATTTGACGAAGCAGTAGATTTACTGAATTGGCTTAAAAAGAACGAGTACAATCAAAAGAAACCAGCATGCGATTATTCAAGCGAGAAACTTAAGTCAAATTCTGATTTTCAAAAGTTAATTGAAGAAAAACAGTCATCTGCATAACTGGTTTGTTTTAAGTTGATGTCATAAGCTTTAGTAGTGTTTTTTAAATTCACATCGCACCATTTAAAGAAGGAGTTTCTCTTTTAGTAACATATTTTTATTTTTAAAGGAATTTTATGGATAAAAATAAAAGGAAAAAATAAATAGAAATATTTATTTCAAACAGAATCAAATTAACAAAATTGTGAACACAAAAAATAATTCAAGTTTTATTTTATTTTATTTTATTTTTTGATGAAATGAATAATTGTTTCAGTTGGAAAAAACAACACTTATTTGGACACAAACTGAAAATTTTTTGATGGTAAATCAGCATATTTCTTCGATATCAGAATAAAAAATGCAATTGCACATTGTTGAACCAAAAATTGCTAAATGAAATGGCTGAAAAAACGAATGACTAAGAAATTCTTTCCAATTATCACATTGAAAATGGAAGCGCAAAAAAGGAACAATCGCAATATACATGTGAAAAATTATGGTATTCATCTTGACTGATTTAACCATTCAACTATTTTCATAACTTTATTTGCAAGTGTAAACATGAAAAAAAACACGAAAAATTTTTTTCTTCTTTTCAAAACAGCTAAGATTTATTTTATCTTTTTTATCTTTTACTTAACACGCTATATTTTAATATTATCATATATAATTGAAATATGATTTTAGAAATTAAATGTTAGGACGATTTTTTGGAGAATTGGAAAATATAAAAATGAAAATCTATTAAAATTCCAAAGTTTAGTATAAAAACATCTGTTATGATTTCAAAAAAATACAGAATAGATTTTTTCATTGTTTTCTTGACAAAAATTCTTTGCAAAGTTTTAAAAAAAATTAGTGAATTTGATGAGACCCATAAACAAGATAATTTTTTATGTTTTTGTTAAAAGAAGCGATAAGTAAAGGCAAAGAAATAAAACTTGCTGCAGGAGTTTGCGTTGCAATTATTATTAAGTTTTTTGAGGCAACCTTTTCGATGAAATAATTTTGAATATGGTTATTTTGACCACTTATCTGCTTTTTTCAAATAATTTGCTTTTATAAATTGACTCAAATGAAAATTTAAAAAGTTAGAATTTCCAAGTACTTGAAGAAAAAAGTCCATGTTTGTTATTTGTTGATTTTTAATAAATTTCATTCGATTATTGCTTTTTTGACGAATATCTTATCAAAGTGATTGATAGATTGGAAGAGTTATCTAATAAGTTGACGTTTGCGACTATTTTGCTTCCATCTCTTTCTTTCTTTATTTTTTATCCAATAGTCCAAAGTTTTCAAAATCTCAGCAATTGCTTGACGTTTACAAAGAAATTCATGAAATAATCATGAAATACCGAGGGACAATAGATGTAATTCCAGCAAGAATATTGCATACATTGCTGAATGCTGGTTACATTGTTTTATACTCTGCGAATAGCGAAAAAGAGGTGGGAATATATGGCTCAATTTTGGAGATAATTTTGAATCCTGAATCGTTTTCAGAAAATTTCCGATCTTTAAATTATAAAAATATCGCTGTAAACAGTAGAGAGCAATACATATTTGAATGTAATCAAGACTTAAGAAGAACCATCGCAGTTTCACAATTTCAGACTTCGCCTTTGTTACATGAAGTAATCAAGGATGGAAAGTTGATTCCTGCGATTGTCATCAGAATTAACGCAGCAGAAAACGATGAAACTTTAACTATTTTGGGAAAATTATTATTTCATTTGGTTTCAATTGCTGGGAAAACCGAACTTTTGGATATTGTTAATCAGGGCTTATTTGAAGGAATTCAAACAATTCTGGTGCAATGTAATTTACTTGAGGGGATCCACATTGCTTTAAATACCATTTTGCATTTTATGACCAAGTTGGATCATGTGACATTTCAGCCTTACGAAGTAATTTCCAAAAAATTGAAAGAATATTGCCTGAAATTTGCTCTTCTTGAAATAGTGATGGGAATGCGGAAGAGAATTCAATCATTCGAGAAATATGTTAAAGATCCACAGATATTTGATAAGTTGAGTCTGGAACTCGGAGAAGAAGCGGTTATGAAAGAATATTTCATGATTAGCGATGTCCGTGTTGAAGACAAAGAAAAGCAAATAGAGAAGCCAGAAGCTAAGAAGACTAATGAACCACAAACAAAGAACAACAAAAGAAAACAAACAGGAGCAAAACGTAGTCAGAAAATGCAGAAGACAAAGACTTCCAATGATGAAGATGTAATTATCATTGACGATGAACAAAATGCATCAATTCATTCTGCATCTTCTCCAACTGAAGAGCATTCTTCTGATCCTTCGACAAAAGAGGATGAACAATATCTTCCTTTGCCACTGCGTCTTGAAGCTGCTCATGTATTCTTCTTGTTTGAAGGTGCTTCTTATATGGATCCGCTTCAATGGAAGATTCTTTCAGTTCTCTCGGAAGGGCTGAAGTTGCCTGATGGAGTGGAAGACAAGTATTTTTTTCAGAAAATGGAAGAGCTTAAAGTAAAGAAAAATACAAAGGAAGAAGAAATGGATAGTGAATCTTCAGATGAAGAAGAGAAAGAGGAAGAGAAAAGAAAAAGAATAGCGAAATATTCATCCATACTAAAGGGCAAAACAGAATTGGGTGAACAAGAGAATGCTAGCGATGATGATGATGATTATGACAATTCCGATGCTAAAGTTTTCGCAGATATTGACAGTTATTTTAATTGCGAGAAGAGCATACCGTTGACGCCATACGACACAACAGATTTTATGAAGCAGATTCAAAAAACACTTTTGACAATAGCACATTGCTTGAAAAAAGCTTGTATGATATTTTTAGTTGATATTTACTTTTTTTTTTAAAAATTTTTCGTGTCATCTTTCTAATAGATGAAGTAAAGAGTGAAGGCAACATTCGACCAGCACAAGATCAGTTGATTATAACATTGAAAGATCGGCTGAGCAGAATTATGAAGTTTGCTGTTCTGTTCAAAGATTGAAGTCATATTTTAACTATGAATTCAATTATGTTTACTGAAAATTCATTTTGTTTTTTATTGCCAATACTCAATTGTAGTTTTCCGTTGAACCGCTTTTATACCTTGGCAGGGTGCTGCATTGAATTATTGTTCATGGTTATGCCTGATTCAGCTCTACTACGCTGCTTGCCTTCTGTCGAAAAGCAGATCGTAGCGGATCTCCCTTTGATCGAAAAGGAAATGGCAGAAGCCAATCTGCAGAAACAACCACAATTGACCTTTTCAAGAGGAATGCGATGCTATCTGTTTGAAGGAGATGCGGAGTCAAATAAATTATGTAAGGCATTTCCAAACGATCTTTGTCTGACTTCTTTTGAACCTGATATTGACGAATGTTTGACAGGAAGTGATTACGATGTGGCACAAAAATATTATATGGAAGCATTGTCATTTGGATTTACAGTTTCTTTGCATCAAGCTTCGAAAGTTTTATTTAACAATAGATCAACCTTTTTATTAAAGCGACTTGATGATACCGATCAAAGTATACAGCCGTATCATTATTCCTTGACTGCCTATCGTTTTAACCACAACATGAATTGCATTATATCAGCAATTGTTTCAAGCAAGAAAAATGCAGATTTAATTGTTCTTCGGCCTTTCTTTGGATTTCTCGTGAACAAGATATCACGCCGCTTCCGATTATGCGCTCCGATGCATGCTGAGTATCCTCCAAGCAGTCTATTCTATCCGTCTTCTTTGGAATCTGTGCCAATCATGATATCGTTTGTCGTGGCCACAGTTCTGGTGAGCGTTCTCAAAGAGCTCCCGTTTGCGTTCGAGATGGGTTATATTCTGAGCTTGGCAGATTGGATGGCTGATCAGACAATCTGCTCCCAAAATTTTCTTACTGAAGGAATTCTTAAGATAAGAGAAGCTTGCCTCGTTTACGCACTTCCGTCACGTATTCTTCGCCTCATGTTGATAGAGCCAATAAACAAAGAGATTCAGAAAATTAAAAAGAAACCTGATCTGATTTTGAGACGACCTATTCATTATCTTTTTGACAGATGGGGCACACGTTCTAATTTGGAGAAAGAGGAATGCATTCCTCAAACCTTTTCAAAACCAAGGACCCTACTCGAATTGGAGAAATATGACGGAGTGCATTTTCCTGAGGATGAAGAAGAAGTTGAAAAAGAAGATGACTCTGGAACGGTTCTTTATTGTAAACTGGAAGACGCTTTGGAAGAATCAGGGATACACGATCTTATTGAAGCAGTGCCTCAAGAGAAGGAAATTGATCCTTTTTGGCAGGGAAAAAGGACGATGCCAATAAGACTTGGAGCGAATCAGAAATATTATTTCAATCACAATGAGCATAATATGAGGAATACACGTCCAAACCTAAGAATTTCAGCTGAGCATTATCATATACATTATCCATTCTTCTTTTTTTAAAAAAGCTATTTTTTCCATAATAGAAAGCCCAACATGCTGATAATAGTATTGAAATATTTAATCTTTTTTTCCTTGAGTATCATTCTTCATTCATGTATCTGCAAAGTGATTCAAAAGGAGAGTAGAGCTCCACAAATTATGGATAACAATAGACAATCAATTCAAATTCAAAGATACAAAAGTGAGCATACAAGAGAGTTTGGTTTTTTTGAACAATTCTAGATACTTAATCATGTTCAGAATTGTTTTTCTATGTTGGCTATTTGTCACCTGTTCTATCATCTTTTCTTTTTCTGTTTTTCGTCAAAAAAATGTTTGAAAACCTACAAGCATCCATGCAGAAATGACATATCAATTCGATTCAAAAAAGAATGAGTTTCTCGAGTTTATACCCATTTTAGCAATTCCAAAACAAGCAAAGCAGTCGATAACAAGAAATTTCTAAAGTTCGTTCAAAAAAAGTCCTAAACATTACATCTCATTCTTTTTCCTTTCATAACTTCTCCAACGAACATTTGTTTAGCACTAACTGAAACTTAAACGAAAATGAGCTATTCGACATGTTGAACAGAAAAATTGTTTGAAGAGTTGTGCGCATTTTCAGGAATTAAATCTTTTCTATGTTTCTCATATCGCTAGGCTTGCAATTGATAATAACAAGTTGTCAGGGAAGATGTGGAAGAACAACAAATTGGCTTTGAGATTACTCTGCTTTTCTCTCTGTTAAACACTGTTTATGGCTTTTGTTCAGAGTTTCAGTTGAGATTCACTTCATTTGTTTTGGCAAATGAAAGAGTTGATTTTAATATTTGATTCAAGACAGTGAATTATCTTTCATTTGGCTCTTTGGAAGAAAAGATGGAGAATTTCTTTGATATTGTTTGCATCAAACTCAAACTGAATTTTTTCCCAAAAAAGAAGTGTATTTTTTTGTTCCTCTTTTTTTTATTCGAAACACGTAAAACAATGAAAGAAAATGAGAACAAAAACAGAATAGTTCACCTGCTGCACATTGCAAAAAAGGAACTCTTTCCGATGCGTATTCGATCAATCCAATCACTCCACCTCGCTTTCAATCGAAAATGATTGTGGCGACAACCACTCAGCTCTTTCAGCAGATGACACAATTGTCTGTGCCGCACCACAAACAAGTTCTTCATCCTCTCTCTCAGCTGAGCCATTTGCCAAATCAAAAGAAAGAGAAAGCGGAGAATGTTCAAAGATGCTGAAAGAGCAATCGTTGAGTGTTTGATTCGGCAAAGTTGTTGCTTCAGCTTCTGACACACTTTCTGGAGAATAAGACTGTTCAATCGCGCTTTCCTGTGCATCAAGCGTAGACAATATTTGCTCTGCTGGCTGGGCGGTGGGTCTCTCCTTTTGTTGTGCGCTTGAAGAATGCGGTAAATGCAACTCGTTCCCATCTTCTGAATTAAACCGTGAAGGGCAAATCAGTTGATTTGTTCCTTCTTCGCCTTCATCATTTGCCAATTCTTCATTCTGTGAATGTGTGCTGTCTGTTTGATGCAAGTCAGTTGCTTTTGTGTCTGCACCATCTGCTTTCTCTTCATTCAGTTCTTCTTCACAAGACAATGCTTGCTCCTTCAAAGTCTGCTGTTCTTCTTCTGCAGAAAGTGTTTTGTTGTTTGTCTCAAAGCATTCATCTGGTGGCTCCCCCATCGTCTGCTCTGATGTTTCTCTTTCTTCTTTTCTTTGCTCGTTTCCTTCTCCCATCGAATCAGACGTGCAGCTGCCATCATCTCCTCCAGCAAAACCCTCCAGCGAAAGTGTTGATGGAGAAAAAGAAGATACAAAAGAAGAAGATGCGGCTGCATCTTCACTGATTCTCGAATCGCTTTCATTCAGACCAGTTTCTGTTTCGCTTGGAAATGCGTTCTGCTTCCCATCTGATTGCATTTGTGTGTCTGTATTTCTCTCTCTTTCATTCCACGTTGTTCTGTCTGTCGAAGACACTCCAGCTGAATCGTTTGCTGTTTGTGTTATTTTGAGCAGCGATCCTATCTTCTTCATCTGGTTGCTCTTCATTCCTGCTGGACGATAAGGCGGAGGGGGTAAAGTTGGCTGTGAAGCACAACGAGAGGGAGAGGATGGTGAAGATGGTGAAGATATCTTTGGAGAAGGCGAGGGAGATGAAGGTGCCAGAGTGGCTGTTCGGACTGACTGCAGCAGACACGACGACGAATGAGGCAGCTCAGTCAGCGAGCGAGTGTGCATCGCTGGCTGAGAGATTGGAGTGGAAGATGGGCGACGTGGAGGAGGAGGTGGAGGAGGAGGAGGAGGAGGAGGCGGTGGAGGTGGCGCAGAATGAAGTGGGCGCAGACGAGCTTGTGAATGTGAAGGAGATGGGGAAGGAGAGGGAGAAGGCGAAGGAGAAGGAGAGGGAGGATGATGGTGAGCTGACTGAAATGCAGTTGAGTGAGATGAGCGATATGAAGATGACTGTGAATGAGCTGCTGGAGTGTCAATGCTGTTTGGAGTGGAAGAACTCGGCGAAGTCAGAATCTCCTTCAGCGACGCCAGCGACGATGCAAATGACGACTTGAAGGCAGCAAACGAGAGCGATGCCGACTTTGCATGGTGCTGGCTGGACTGCGACAGATCGCTCTTCCCAAAACTTGAAGCAGAGGAGCTTGCCGAATGGAATGGCGGGGCATTGCCACCACCCGACAGCACACTCAAGTCAGAGCTGCTTGCACATGCTGCCAAATGTGCTCTGCTGCTGCTGTGCGTGTTGCCAGCAGCTGTGTGCGAGTGCTGCAGAGGAGGAGGTGTGGGTGGTGGTGCCACGCGATGTGGATGGGGATGGAGGAGAACAGCAGTCGCATCATCTGCACTTGCATCTGCACCTGCTGCTTTGTCTGTCTTCGGTGTGCTCTCTTCGCTCTTCCCAGACACGCTGCCTGCTGCTCTGCGAGCGGATGGCTGTGGAAGATGCAGCGGATGGTGGTCGATGCGCCCAGTAGCAAACATCGCAAAGAGATGCGACACAAACGGTGGCTGCATCTGAGCAGGCAGCACACGAGGTGGCGGAGGAGGACGAGCAGAAGAACGCGGCGGAGGAGACGGAAGAGAAGGTGGAAGAGGAGATGACGAAGGAGATGGACGATGTGGTGGACGATGTGATGAGGATGATTGATCTTGTTTCAGCTGTTTTGTTTGTGAGTGAATGGATGAAGATGAATTGATCGTTGGCAAAGAAGAAAAAGAAGAAGCAAAAATGCTGTTTTTGTTGGCCAATGAAGCAGACTTTGCAGTGTCTGAATCCAATGCGCCCAAGTCAAGCCATTCAGAATGAGACGGTTCATCTGCCTTTTGCTGCTGAAAATGAAGCGGCGAAGACGACGGCATTCCTTTCGGCAAAAGCGATGGCGAAGAAGAGGAAGACTGGAGGAGGTGCGGCGGAGTGCCAGCTGATCTGGCGGGAGGGCACAGCGAAGACGGAGGTGAAGCACGAGAAGACGAAGTTTGTGCGAGCGGAAGGGCGAAGGAAAGCGAGAGCGAATGAGGATCTGTTGAATTGCAGCACGAAAACACGATTTGTGACTGACTCTGCGTCTGCTCTTTCCTCCGCTTTGGATGTGCCTTTTTGGTGCTGCTGTGGTGGCAGATGGCGTTGAGGAAGACAATCTCCTCGTCCACAAAGTCTGCCAGTTCGTATTCGCTGAGCACAACATCCTCAGCACACCCACACCACACAGCAGCACCCGCCCTGCCTTCCTCAGGCAGCATCGCTGTGCCACCCTGCCTCTGCTTCTCAGCAGCGCTCAGCTCAGCCACATCCACCGAATGGCTTCTTCTCTTCTTTTTGTTGTCTTTCTTTGCTTCTTCAGTTGGTTCGTCTGCAGATGCCATTCGGTCCAATTGCCTGTCACGTCTGCTTTCTGCTGCATTTGCACTGATCAGCTCAGCTGGTTCATTCTCTTGTTGCTCATCTGCATCGTCTTTCAGAACACCCAACGCATCCAATGCAGAGCAATCTTTTGTGATTGGAGTATGTCTGGCAGAGCTTATCTTTCCAAGTTTCTCTTTCTCTTTCTGTTTCTCTTCTTTCTCTTCTTTCTCTTCTTCTTCAGCTGCTTTTTTTCGGAGGCGAACGACTGTGTCGACTGCATCCCGAAACAGACTCGTCGACACAAATGCCTCTAAAAAGCATCGCAGCGCAGAAGGCGACGAGCACAGCGGAGACACACGCAACTCGTCAGACATCGACAATGCTGAGGGAGCTGCTGAGGGAGAAGGCGAAAGGAATAGAGATGATGAAGGAGATGAAGCAGGAGATGGCGAAGGGGATGGCAGCTGAATGCTGCAGTTCTTCAGAAGTGCTGCAACATATCTCTCTTCATTCACAGCCACTCGCCACTTCTCTTTCGCACCTGCACTTTTCCCCTTCACTCCTCCTTTTCCCTCTCCCTTTCTCCTCCTCCTCTCTCGAAGCTCCTTCAGCTTTGCTCTGCTCCGTCTCGCTGCTCCAAATGTCGGCATCAGCACGCGCTTGCACGGCAGCTCGTCCAACACACTCGCACTGCACGCACTCCATCTCCTGCCCAACCGACTGTGCTGTCTGCAAATGCCTCTCCAGCCACTGAAGAACTGTGTGCTGTGCCTGCACCCAAACTCATCCAGAACTGAATGCATCTCCCTCTCCCATTCACCATTTAGCTGCTCTTCTTCTCCAAAGTCTGTTGGGCAACTTCTGTCACTCCCCACGTTGTGACAATGAGAATTGCATTTTTTGAATTCTGTCAGCACACATTCAGAAATGCCTCTGCATCGAACGCTTCTATTCTTCATCTCATTTTCTGCTCCATTTGCAATGCCTTCGCTTTGCCTTGTGTTTTGTCCTGGTGTTTCTGCCTGTTTTCCCTTCGCAGCGCCAACAGAAGGCATCAGAAGAAAAGCGTGGAACGAGAAGAAGTGATAGAAGATGCACCGCTGCAGCCACTTCACTCGTTCAGCCTGCCTCAAAAATGAACAAATAGAGCGATTTGGCTTCGTTTCCATCCTTCTGCTCAAATCGGCTGTTGTGTCCGTTTTCTTCTGCTCGGTTGTTCGCTCTTCTGTCTGTTTCATAAAACGAACTGAAATCTTGTTGTTTTTTGCTTCGTTTGGCTCTTCTGAATTTCTCTCATTGTCCTTCGCGGCCTCATCCTTTTCGTCTCTTCTGTTTTCTTCCTGCATCAAAGCAGACTTTTCACTCTGACTTCTGCCTTCAGCAGTTTCGCGTGAATTCTTTTCTCTTTTTGAGCTGGACCTTTCACCAGGCACATTCTCAGCTTTTGGAGGTTGTGCAAAAGACGAAGAAGACAAAGCAGAAGGAGATCTCTTGGGTGATTGTTGCCAAGCATCAGAAAATTTCACTGCTGAACTGTCATTTGGCTGGCAGGCCATTTCACGGGAAGACAGAAGAGAAGCATCAACAGAAGCAGAATTAGTTGAAGATAACTCCACACATTGCATCGATGATGGTAACTTCTCGGCATTTGAGATGTGCATCTCAGACACATCACTTCTCAACAACGTGGATGCAGATGCAGACAAAAGAGCAGGTTCAGGTGAAGGAGAATCCACTGCCCCAGTTCGTGTGCCTGGAGATGGTGAATGAGGTAGATGTGCATTGGATGAGGAAAAAGGCAGTGGAGAAGGAGAATGTGCAGGCAGCTGAGAGTGCATCTTTCGCGAGGTGTTGAGCGAGCGAGAGTTGATCAGCTGCAGCTCCCCGGCTATTCCACGAAGCGCTTCGCAAAGTCTGTCCAGCGCTGGAAACGAGACAGTGACAAGTGGCGGCGCAGAGAGTGTGAAGCGGGTTGAGGCAAGCAGCGTGCGGATGACAGAAGACGACAGCAGAGCGCGATCGTCCAGCTGCGGCGACGAGTTCTGCCCAGACAGGCTTGTCTGTCTCATCAGCCTCTGCTTTCCCAGCTGCCTCGCTGACTCTGCTGCACCAGCCATTCCTTGCTTGGAGTGTGCAGCTGACGGCCACAGCACCGTCCGTCCTTCGAGCCACAGAATTGCCACGCTGTCGCCCACAAGCACCTCTCTGCCGCTCAGGCTGCTGTCCAGCATCCCAATCACATACGGCACAGGTGCCCCGACCATCCCGTGCAGCCCATCGGGCAGAACAGGGATGAACACCCCTTTCCATCGCAGCGGACACAGAAGACTCCGCAGCGCTGTTGCTGCTGCACTCGCTGCACAAAGCGGTGTCTTTGCCGCAGAAGACGATACAACAAGAACAGACCCTTCTGCCAGCATCCACAAATGCAGCTGCACCACACAGCTCGCCGGAACTTGCGTCACAATCCACTCCACGTCCACTTCGTTCACCTCCAGAAATGGCATGCTCGGAATCTCCCTCCAGCTCCTTTCAAGCCTCGATGTGCCTCTGCAGTTCGACAATGCTTTCGACGACTGGACAGGAAGCTTCAATCCAACAACCTGCTCTCCTCCAGCCCAAGCGCAGCTGGCTGCCACATCCTCCAGCACCGCTCCGTACAGCACAGACAGTTCTGCAGACGTAGGTAACGCTGCACGGCAAAAGAGATCAGACCCCAGATAAAGCGACTGAAGACGCGACAGCAGCTGGAACATCGGCTCTTCCCACATATACTCCGTCACAAGGCACAGGCACTCTGGCGGGCGCTGCTCCGACAGAGAAAAGCGAAGACAAAATCCATACTGCTTCTCATCTTCCTCGTTCGTCAAGCAGAATACAAACCGGTCACTGCTCAAAGACACAAGCAAAAAATATTGGAGAAATTGAAAAAATGAAAGAAAAAAAAGAAAGAAAGAGAATTCGCAGGATAAATCTTTAAAGTTCATGCAACACAAAATGGCAATGCACACTTTGGTTGGAATTTGCGCGTCAAGCAAGACCTTCGCTCGGGGAAGCAAAACTCGCAAATTGATGCTAAATTGGTCCGCTTGTTGGCTTCAAACCCATACAGCACAGATGGCTTCCAATCCCACCAACACATTTCATGTAGTTCTCTGTGCTCATCTACAATTGACTCTTTCCCACCTGGTGCGGGTCCTGCTTGCAAAAGTGATTCTTTCATCGGCTGGCAGTCTGCAAACGACACATGCACAAAGGCATCAAATAAGCGCGATACCATTCCATCTCTGCATGAGGATGCAGCATTCATAAAACAATGGCGCAGCTAAATAGCAAAGATATCTGATTTTCTTTTGTTTTGCTGTCCCATAAATATATATTCTTGTAGAAAAAATGTTGAATTAGCAGTTCATTTTTATTTTTTGAGCATCACATTCAAAGAAGAATATTGTGGCATATGGGTATGATGTACGAGTTTTCAAAACATCTTGAAACTTATTTATTTATTTTAAATATGATTATTAATCATCATTTCTCATGCTTTTTATCATCGGAAGTATGTGTGGATAAAAAATAAAAAATGAGAAAAAAATTAAAAAATCAATTATGATTCATAATCTGAAGTTTTTCTTTTTCTGTCTCGAGCCCTGACGATTCTTCCTCGGTTTCTTCATCTCCCAAAATATCTTCAATTTGAGGGATTTCGGAATCTTCTTCTTCTCCTCCCTCTTCATCAAGATCTTCTTCTGGTTTTTCTACTGTTTTATCCTTAACGATAGAATGTGAAATATCTTGGAATTGAAATTTCATAGAATTTTTCAACAGAAACATTCTCAAATGATCTGCAATCAATGATTTTCTCACTCCATTCTGATGGACTAATTTGCGCAATGCACCCCACAATCCCTCTATCGTACTGGCATATGCACCTGAAACAAGGTCAACAAAATGTCTTTTATGGCAGACAGTTTTGTGAGTGTAATCATATTGATCCAAAGTGGAGAATGCTTTCCACTCGATGTTCATAATTGTTGAACTGCTTCGAATTGTTTCTTTCATGATGGAAAGAAGAGTTTCCCTTTTTCTGTCAGGCACAACTCACACACAACTTGGACCAGCTCCACATCCCTCCAACCTCTTAACTACACCAATTTTCCATATTTATTCTTTTATTCTTCCCTTCTTGTTTTTTCTTCTCCTCCACACAGCCTCATCAATGTTTCCACTTTCTCTTCTCCTTCTATTACGTTTTGATGGGAATTCCAAATTTCTATTCAAGAAACTCTGACGATGCAACACCAAAATCCAACAGTTTTCCGATTCACTTCCAGCATTTTCGAAATGAACTTGATATATGTCCCCTTTCAATTCCATAAATTGATTCTTTAACTTTCACCAAATCTCAATTTGTTCCAAGAGAAAATTGTGTTATCATATGCAGATTTGTTTCTATTGCATTTTGGGCAGTGCAAATATCCGTTCAACTTTTCACCTTTTAGAACAAACATTTTTTCTTCTGCAACATACACAAATTTTCGCTTCGTTTTTGAAAACATTTTCGTTTTACCACCACCACGTTCCGTCTTCGTCTGTGAAAACAATATCCAGCTGATGAATCTTTGTTATCTGAAGATCCATCATTGCCATTTCAATTTATCTATTTTGATCACAACCCATGGCAACTTGAAATTGTCCCTTTTTTGAAAAAAATTATTAATTCATAATGATGCATTTCCGATGATTATAAACATGAATAATTATGATTAATTATCATATTAATTACAAATAAATATGTTTTGATGTGTTTTGAGAACTCATATATCATACCCTTATTCCAGATTCGCTCGTGGTGATAAACAAATGCAAGATTCGAAATTGATGAGGAAATAGTGTAGTTATTGATTTTGAAAAGAATGAAGTGATAGAGAATAGTTATCCATATTTGGCTAATCAAATATTGATATAAACTGCATTTGTGATAATGATTCATAACATAAGAAGAACAAATAACATACACATATGTTACTGACAATACGTCACATCAAAGAGTAGCAAAGGAGAATAAAATACATACTCTTTTATAAATACATAACCAGAATGCTTTGATGAATCATTGCATGTCATGCAACTCAATCATAAAGAAATAGGTTTGTTTGAAAAAATACATATTAATAAATGAATATACATACAAACACACAAAAAAACTTCTCCTTGGAGAGGAAAAGACAAAAAACATATTTTACAGAAAAAACACATTCTGCCGTTGAGAATGTCGATTCTTCTGCAAAAACCATTCTGCCTTCTCAAAAACAAAACAAAACAAACATAAGTGTTCAAATTACATAATAGAAATAAACTTGAATTCAGCTATTATTTCAATCAAGCTTATTTTCTTTTTTAAATTAGAAACATTAACAAATGCATAACGTTGCATATCCTGATCGCGATTAATTCTGATTCATGCTCAATGAAGTTATCACAGCTTCATCATTTTCTTTTTGCAAATTAAGATAACAGAATGCCAAAGTTCTTTCAATTCACTTGAGTCGGCATTTCCAATTACGATACTTCTCTTGAATTTTTGGCATTGAAACAAAAATATCATTTAATGAAGTTTCCTAACTGATTTCTACTGCTCAAACAATGTTTGATTTGTGGTCCTGCTGGCTTTCTTTGTCGAGCAGCTACCATTGTTGTATTCGCTGCAATTCGACTCAACCATCAAGTTTATTGCATCAGAAACTGTGAATCTGGATGCGTTTTGAGGGAAAAGTCGGATGTATTCGCTTTTGAGAAACGCAAGAGATGGTCTGTCTGACACTGTTGACGAAAGCGTGCTCTTCACAAGATTTGCCAGTTTGGAGTTTTGAATCGATTCAATTTCTGGCCTTGCACCATTCATAATCTTCTGTCCAGCCACCTCTGCCTCATACTCCCCAAATGGAACCTGAAGCGTCAGACACTCCCACAGCATCATCCCAATCGAGAACACAATCGTCTTCTTCGTTGCGTGCTTCTTTTGTCCATTCAACAGTTCTGGCGCCTTCCATCTCAAACACTCATCTCTATTGTCAAGCTCGTCCTCAAAGGCAGATGAGGGCGGAGGTGAGTCTGTGAATCTCTCGCTCATCAACGAAATGTCAGATGATGATGTAGCAATGGTGGAGGACGAGGAAGTTGAGGAGGAATCTGAATCATCAGAAGAATAGCCAGAGTGCATCGCAAGGCAGATGACCATGTGCTCAGAGAAAAGAACAATATGAGAACTCAGATTGTCCAATGACTGAAGCGGGTTTTCCATTTCATCAAATGAATGGAGTGCTCCATTCGCAACCCAGAATAGGATTTGGGCAGCTGTCATCTCCCTCTCCTGCAGGGTGCCAATCTCCATTTCCTTTGTCTTATTCTTTCCATGAAGCAGCATGAACAAAGAATCCCTCAAATCCACAATCAGCTTCTCATGAGGTGATGAACAGGCCATGGCATCGACAAGATTCGACATCGATGATGTTGTTGGGCACAGGTCCTCCCCTCGAACAAATGTTGTGTCTGTATCTGAAGTGTCTGTGGTTGAAGTGGATGAGACGGATGGAGATGGTGTTCTCTTCCTTATCTCTTCTTCTTCATCTTTCTCCAGCACCCATTGAGGGATCTTGTCTGAGTCCTTCCCCAGAATATATTCAGTCGATCCACTCTCACTCAACAAATGCTCAGATGACTCAGAATGTCCCAATGTCTTGTCATACGCCCTCTTCTTCATGTTTTCTTCATTCTTCTTTTCAGCTTCTCTCTCTGCTCTCCTCCACTGCTCCTCAGGTGACATCTCCATCGTCACCATCTCAAATGCTTTTGGATCCTTCTTCACGGTGTCTTCCACAATCACTTCCAGCTCTTTTGTTCTTCTCTTTTGCTTT
Organism: Monocercomonoides exilis; assembly: GCF_001643675.1. Lineage (NCBI taxonomy): Eukaryota > Preaxostyla > Oxymonadida > Polymastigidae > Monocercomonoides > Monocercomonoides exilis. The sequence goes on along the minus strand of NW_027150606.1, from coordinate 217,787 downwards.
TTCCAACGAACAATAAAGGCAATTGCAACGAAAAGAACAATCAAAAACAAAACAACAAATATTATTGCAATTATAAAAGCCCAAGATAATTTCCCTTCTTTTCCTCCTTCAACAATCCTTTCATCTCCATTAGCCTTGGGCTCGCTTCTGTTCTTAAGAATGAAAGATTGTGTTGACGAAGGAGAGTCTGCCTTGCCAAACAAGATGCACACCGACACCTCTGCTTCCTCTGCAGCCGATTTCACCACACTTGACGGAATCCTTCCAACTGCACTGCTCTCATTCACATGCTCATCTGAACAAAACGTGTATCTGTCAATCACATCCACATCTCCCACTTTCGATATTAACTCGAATGACAAGTTGCATGGCAGAAGCAGAGACCCAGTGAACGTCAGCTTTATCTCTCCTTCATCTTCCTCGCTTGACACACTCTCCAACACAGGGATGAAGAATGATGAATCCCTCTCTGAAGCAATCCCTCCCAATGTGCATCCTTCATTCAGTATCCACAGAGAAGAATTATCCTTCAATCCATCTCCTCCTTTCAAACTCAAAACATTCAATATTCCTGAATCTGAACAGATGATGTTGCGATGAAGGGAGGGATATTTTTCGATGAAAGGATTGTTGTCCAAAAACTCTCCTTTCTCAATTATCACATTTCCTCCACTAATTGTTATTCCACCTTCTGGTGAATTCGATATTGTTGTGTCTTTCATCATCACAGAACTCTTCACAACATCCACGACAGATCCACCCCATCTGCACAACTCTTCTCCTGAATTCAAATATTGCTCATTTCTTTCCTTTTCACTTCCATCAAAAACGCAGCTGTCCATTTTCACATCCAAACAATTCTCCAATTTCATCAATTTTCCTTTTGTGATCTTTGAACTGACTCCACATATTGAACAATTTGCCAAATGCATCGTCTTTTTCATTGACAAGCAAAATGTCAATGATTCTTCATCTCCTTCAACTGTGATATTTTCTATATGCAACTTTTCCATATTCAACTGCCCACATTCAATAATTTCAACAAAAGAACGAGAAATTGTTGAATTGCAAATCGTTAATGAATAAATTACCGATGGAAGTGGCGATGAAAGATTTAATGCAGACTCATGAAGAATGAGATTTGATATTGTGCATCCATCAAGTTGTAATTCTCCTTTTTCCATGTTGATAATGTGAAATGGAATAGTTGCACATTCTGAATTTCCTTCTTCTGCTGATTGTTTTGTTGTGAATAAGCAATTCATTATCTCAAGAATCCCTCCCTCTGGTGATATCAGTGATTCGTGAGAAGAGACGAAATCTAAATCAAACACAAAGTTCACTCTTAGCAATGAGACAGCTCCTGTTGTTGAAATCAAAGAATCCTTTGTTTTTCCAATGTTTGATTTCACTTCAACTTTACACATCTCTCTGCTTTTTGAACTCAGACTCATTTCCTTCAAATTTATCTCATCACCATCCACACTCTCTTCTATCACGAGTATTTGACTTATTAGCTCTGAAGTCAGATGGACCAGCCCATGCTCAATTGAATCACATGGAAGAGCATTTGTTCCACATTGTCTGTCATTCGATCCATTCACACTGCAAACAACAATTGTGTCACTCAGATGAATCGTCACAAATTCAATCAGATTTGTATCGATTGGATAATCACATTCATCTTTTCCATATATTGCATTTATTCGTGAATAATGATTCTCTCGAAGATCAAATTGAAATTGGCTTTCATTGATCTGCGACGTGATGTTGAAACATTCGACAAAAATGTCATTCCCCACTTTTGCTGTGTTTGCACTGAATTTCATTCCCGTAAATGTGAAATTCAAATCACCTCTTTCTTTTGCTGCCAAATACACTCCTCCTCCTTTCCCCGTGGAGCCACTGCAGCTGCAATGGCTGATTGTTGAGTCAATCATCTTCATTGATCCTGATGCACCCAATGTGAAGAATATTGCCCCTCCTTTTTCACTCAATTCTGCTTTGTCTTCTGTGATGTTACTCTCATTCATAATCAAACAAATCTTTATCTCACTCTTTGACTCCAAAATGCTCGCTCCATTGTCACTTCTCTTTACTCCTGAAAATGATGAATTGTCAATCTCAATATTTACACATTCTTCATTTATCTTCAATCCTGATTCAGATTTCATGATTGAGATAATGCATCCTCCACTTTCATTCAACGATTCCACTTGAACATTCAAAAAATGGTAATAGACTCCAGAATCATGAATGACAAAAATACTATTTCCAACATTGCATGACCCCATCGACAAATCATTCACTTCCACACTTCCTCCAATAGCATCGACAAACACACAATCAAATCCATTGTTCACTTGAGCTTCTGAATGGAATGAACATCTGGTTATCATCAACTCACTTTTTTTGTTTGAAATTATTGTTTTGGCTGAATTGTCAAATACAGATGCAAGCTGCAGCTGGACATTTGTCAATTCAAGATGAATTTCATTTTCGATGAAATATTCCAATTGATTTCCAATTGCCTTTTCAAAATTCAATTCTGCTTTCACTTCTTCCTCTCCCATCTTTACACTCTTTTTGATTAAATAATTCGACATGTTGAATGAATCTCTAATAATTGTTGATCTTTCAATCTGAATTGTTTTCATTTTATTTCCCTCTTTCATATTTTCCATCCCTTTCCACATTGTGAAGCATGGCTCTTCTTCACTTCCACATCTTGCAACATCAAATCCTTCTGACGAGATAAATATCTCAAATGAGCTGAACGGAATCAGAAACATAAACAAATCCTTTTCTTGATGAAAATCATCACTTCCAACAAACAAATTGTTATCATCTATCATTGATGAATAATCAAACTTAAATGAGTTATTTGTCACACTTTCGTTCAAATCAGTTGTTGAAACGAACATGTTCTTTCCATATTCTGCCTTATTCTGATCAAATATCAAATTTCCTGATAATTCAAACTTTGTATCTTCGTCTGCCACAGAAAGCATCATCCCTCCTCCTTTCCCTTCACTTCCACTCGTTGAAAGCGCACTGCACTTCTCAAATCTTGTTAATGAAACAAAGAGTTCAGACGGATTATTCAATGAAATAGACAATCCTCCTCCTCTTTTCCCTTTCTCATTCACCTCACATGAGATGAATGAACAGTTCTCAATTCTGATTGTGCATTTGCTCCCATCTTCATTTGAATCAACACAAACGCATCCACCATCTCCTTTCCCTCTCGTGATGTTCTCAAATGAGGTGTTCTTCAATGTGGTTGTTGAACACTTATCAACCTGAATTGCTCCACAACTCGGCAGATCACAATTTGTGATCGAGCAATTCTGGATTGTGAATGAGCTGCTTGTTGCAATCTCAACCAATCCACTCACTTCATTTGTTGTTGTTTGGTTGATTATCACCTCATCCATCAGACATTCACAACTTCCATTCACAACAATCACACTTCCCACAAATCTCACTTCCCCCACACTCCCTCCACACCTCGTCCCAACAATCTCAATTTTCCCTCCACTTGCACTCGCAAACACATAATTCGCAGAATTCACCCCGCTTCCCATCTTTATCCCACAATCAGCAAATCTCAATGTCCCTCCTGAAGAATGAACAAATGATGTATGTTCCCAAATCGATCCTCCCAATTCAAATAATATCCCTGTCAATGTTGATAAAACACTGTTCATCACCAACGCTTCTTGCGTTTTTGTTCCTGTTGCCTCGATTTTTATTCCAAAAGTTTCATCACTTGAATCAATCTCATATGACTGCTCATCCAACTGAACTTCTTCAACAAATGAAAATGTGCTTGTCAGTCTGATCACTCTCTTTGAACTCGGAAACTGAACTTCTCCAACACTCCCAATTCCTATGCATGGGAAATCTTCATATCCACACAGCCTGAATTCACTTCCTTGTTCTCTCCCACTCACATATGCTGGAGATGAAAATGTTCGAAGAAACACAACAAGTGGAACAATCAGCTCCAGGTTGTTTCTTTCTCTTCCACAAAGTTCATTCAAGTCTGCAACATTAATTCCAATTTCTGGATTGAATCCAATTGAAGTGGTGTTGATAACATCCGATAAATCCTGTGATTCCACAAACAAATTCTTCCCTCCCAACGTTGCAGCACATCCAACAAAACTCACTGATGTTATTGTAAAATTAAACGAATTATCTGCCAGCCATAGCATCACCCCTCCTCCATATCCACTGCATTTGCATTGATTGAACGAAGTTGTCCCTCCGCTGTTTGATATTGAATCTCCAATCAGAACCTTGCTTGTTGATGACTCCAACTCAACCTTAATGCCTCCTCCATTTCCATTCACACACTCACATTCCTCAATCGTTGTGTTCCACACAGCAAATGTCTCTCCTCCCTTCACGCTTTTTGCCAACACAACACCATCACCTGTTGTCCGATTCACATTCCGAATTGTCACATTCCCCAGCACACTTTCTCCTGATGATGATCCTGATGACGGTTCGACAAACAAAGGTTGATTTATTTTCATATTTTTGATCTCCACATCAGCCATCTTCAGCTGTTTCAGTGCAACTTCAAACACAGATGCTGATATAACACTTCCTCCAGTTGTACATGAGATCATCACATCCTCCAACGAAAGAGCCCCGCTCTCCAGTGACACCACAAACACACTCGGCGATGGACTTCTTGCTGCATTGTGGTAGATCCCCAAATGTCCCACCTCCAGTTGGCCAGAAGATATGCTTAACAGCGTTGTCGAAGTCGAAGAAAGAGCACTTGTCCCAACCACACTCACTGCCTTCCCTCTCCCAACAATAGAAATCTTCTTTTCCCCAACACTGATCGTCTTCTCTTCGCTCGCATGCTTCCCACCCAGCAAAGTGATTGTCGAGCTCAGCTGCACCATGCTTGTCTCCACCGCATGCCCCACTGTCTTGCACGACGCCGACTCGATCATCCCACACAGATTGTTTGTGTCATCCCCACTCACCCCAACATACCGATACTTCATCCCGACACTCAACCAATCTTTCTTTTCTGTGTGCTGATACACCCAATTACTGTCAGCATAACACACTCTCCTATTATCGCTATTCATTGTGAACGATTCGTAGAACGGATTATTCGAATAAAAGAGATTGAATCCATCATAAATGAACACATCATGACCATATGGAGTGGAATCAGTGCATCTGCAATTGTGGAAGAAGAGAAAATAACAATATGTGTTGTTGCTTGGAGCTGTTGATTGATGTGGTTCAAAATCCAATCCTCCGCCACATGATACAGCCGAGCACGAAATAAATTGGAGGCTCCTCATTTTGAATGCAACCGGAACACAATAGCAATACAAACCTCCGCCATATTGGCTTGAAAGCGAGCACGCAGTGAATGAGCACTCAAACACACAAGCGCTCTCTCCTTTGCCATTTTCTGTTCCAATACAGTCAGATCCAGAAACTTGAAAAGTTGATAAAAGAATTCCTCCTCCAAAGCTATCTGCCTTACAATTCTGGAATTCACAACCACCAATCCTCACACACGTTGTTATATCAAAAACACATATCCCTCCTCCATTAATATTTTGGATTGTACAGGCGTTGAATGAATTGTTTTCAATCTTGATAGAATTTATTGAAACACACAAAATTCCTCCGCCACAACCATATGCATAGCAATCATTGAACGAACAACATTCCACTGAAAGCATTCCTGATGGAAGACCGTTCATAAAAATTGCTCCACCGTTTGAAGCGCCATCTTCCAATGTGGCATTTTCTCCAGTGGTTCTTGAGTCATTCCATACGCACCAAGTGAATATATTCATTCCATTGTCCGTTTCATTCTGTCTCCCTGGATGCTTTTTATCACTTTCTCTCCCGATGAATTCAACGTTTCTTGTCCGACGGGATCCCACAAATGATATGTTCGAAGCAGACAACGAAGCTGAAGGGTTGTTCAGAGAAGGAACAATCCCGTCATCATAAACATCACAAACACTTGAAAACGAGCAACAACTCATTAATGTCGAACTCTTTGAGGGAAATCCATGTGCTGAAGGCTGCTGCGAAGGAGAAATCGAGATGTTGAAAAATTCCAAATTTGCGAGCGAAAAAATGGATATGCTGGAAGATGATAAAAACGGGTCTGACGAAACACAAAAAGATGAGAAACGAGATTCACTCACTGAAGCAGTTCCTTCCTCAAGAAAACAGCTGGTTGTTGCTTCTGAAGCAAAAAGAGAAGGAAAATCATGCAAGTTCCAAACTGATGAATAAAGTGAAATATTAACTATCGTCCCACAACACCCACGAATAGCAATTGGAGGCTCTGGAGATTCAACTGACAGCTCACATTCGCTCATTTCAACAAAACTTCCATTTCCTGCCTGAATTACTCTTCCATTTCTTTCTCCCTTCATCGACAAATAAATGAGTCTTGATGAAGAATTGGCGAATTAAAATTTCCTTCAATTTCACTTTTTTCATGGGTTTTTCCAATTTTCATAATTTCTTCTTTGCTTTTTAGAAAATTTCCTCTTTCATTGCGTTCATGAGATTCATCGTTCGCATCCTCGCAATCATTTCTTCCATTATTTTCAATATCTTCAATCCTTTTCATTTCATTGGAAGAACTTCTTGCTTCCATTCTCAATGCAATTTCTTTTTCTTCAAAACTCTTTTGGAAAGAATTTAACCGATCGTTGGGCCAACAACTCATTTTTTCTTCTCTCACACTTTTTTCCATCTTCCCCATTTCTTCGCTTGTGGCATAATTGAGCGTGCAATGCACACAAATACTGATAACAAGCAAACACATTCCAGACATCATTTGTGCTTTGCTTGAACAAAAATTGGAACTTCTCCAATTTCCTGCTTTTTTTGTTCTTTGCATTATGGGTTCATTTCTCTCATCATATCATTTTTTCAATTATTTCCCTTTTCTTCAATTCACCAAATTTCTTTTCAACTGTCGCCTTTGCATTATGTGACATTTTCTTCACACAATTCAATCAGCTCAATGAAATATTCTTTTTTCGATTTTTCTCATTCGGAAAGCAGGAATATCCAACATTTTTATTGAGTGTTATTTGAGCCTTTTCAATAAATACTGGAGAATGAGAAAAATAACGTTTGTTTCTTTTCATTGATTTTTTCAAATCAACAATATTCACTCAATTCTTTGACTCAGTTGTCGGAATTTTCTTTCGAACTTGAAATAACAATTTTTTGTTGGGCTTTTTTCCTCTTTTATCCTCTTTGCAAAGCACATCTTCTAGCAACACACTTCGTATTTTTTTTTTTCAAAAAACTATTGCAGCTCTTGTTTTTCAAAGCCAAATTCCACATAAGTTGCCTGAAAATGAATATGTTGTCTCATTTGTACTCCACTTTCGATAATCTCACAGCGTAATTGAGTCAAAACGAATACACAACCGCCAAAGAAAAATTGCCCTCAATCCTCATTTTCTTGAGGAGTTTCAGAATTGTTGGAGGATCAGGATGGTTCTCATCTCTTCTCGTGGATCACAGGGAAACTACAAAAAATATTCTTCCAATAAATATAAAGATTCGAAGAATTCAACAACATATTTGTCACAGTAAATCCGTCATCAAAAAACGCATTTCCTCACCTATTTGCCCACTCTCTGTTGCATCTCTTTCCCTGGATCGAATTAATTTCACTTTTTGTTTTCAATCAGAAAAATAAATGTGGAAAAAAAAGGAGTTTCATTAAACTTCAAAAAAAAAAAAATAATTAAGAATGGAACAAACGAACTTGTTTATTAATTCGCAATGAACATTGTTCAAAAGGCATTTTGAGATGTTCCTCCCTGGTTATTCTGCCAGTTTATTATTTTTGAACTGCTTCATTTCCAGCCTAATGTCCGTCCTGTTGCCTAAATGTTTTCATTCGAAATGTCTCTTTTCTGTTCTTCAAAAATCTTAAATTCTCGCTTCTTTTTGTTGTAAAACAAACTCGGTGTGTATTTCCATAACCACAATTTTCATGTCTTTCATTTGAGTTGATTTATGAATTTTCAACAAACTCCAAAATAAGTTCTTTCAATTGAAAAAATGGCAATATTGAAAATAAATATATAATTATATCGTGCGTGCATGTTTGTCAAGCGTTTGTCTAATGTTTTTACGAAGAATTTTGTCTTTGAGTCATTCTTTATTGAGGAATCAGCCAAGTGAATATTTCATCAAATATACCGATAGCCAAGCAAATATAAGTCTCTTTACCCATGAAAATAGCATAATTGCTCAACTTTCCATTTGAAGAGGTTGCAGGCACCAACATCAAAACGCTTGGCAAAAAGGATATTAAACGTTCTCAAACTTGATCAATCCAATAAGTTGCATGATGTTTTTATTATTTGCAAAATTGTTGCTAAAAAGCAATATAGAGATGGATGGATGATCATTATAATGCGTAATGCTAATAAATTGTGGGCAGAAGAGTTTGACAACGTTGAACGGGAATCAGCATTGATTTTATAATATTTTTCGTCCAATGCTTTAAAATGCATTATTTCAAGTTAAAGGGAAAAACTTCGAAGTGAAAGGGGAAACGAATTGTCTGCAAACGCAACAATGAAGGTCAAATTTGCATTTTTGTTGCAATTGAATGGATGTATTGCAACTCAAAGAAGAAATCGCAGTTTTTTAGTTTCTAAAAAAAAAAAAGACATCCCGCGAAGTGAAGTGTGTGGCGGATAACGCTTTTTTGAGCAAACTTATTTTTTTTATTTTTTCTTTTGTTGTACGGCTGCTTATTTATAAAGCTGATATTCAGCGGTTTCGTGGAGGTATTTTGTGAAATCACTTTTTAAAAAAAGGTATTGCTTCTGAGGATTGCTTTGAGCAACGCTTAGAGGAAATGGCAAGTGTGCATTCATCGGTGATGTCTCATGGGCACACGCTGATTTTGCAACAAAAGGTTTGCGAAGACTGCACAATCATCACTTATTATCTTGATGAATGTTTAATGAAAGCATTATTATTTCAGGATATGTTCAAGGTGCATTTGGTTCGCTCGTGAAAGATAACCTTCATTACAGACGCGAAGGTTCGCTTTAGAAGACGATTTTCTGAATGTGTATTAACGAGAGATATCAACTGCGCATCTGATGTTTCGTGTCTGTGAGTGGATTGATGATAACTTTCAATGGGGTTTTGATGATCGAAAGATGGATGCTGATAGCAACAAAAAAGAAATAAAGTGAGGAATAATGGAAGAAAAAAAGAAAAGAATCAAAGAAGATCGAAAGATAATTCAACACAAATGGAAACTGCACGCCAAATATCCGCATCTGAATTTTGCTGGAAAGCGAATAACCTCCTTTAGCTTTCGCTTAATCATCAACTTCATCACCATCTTCCTCAACTTTCAAGAAGTATTTTTATTTGAGTCTCTGTCAAATCAGACTCTGAGATGAAATTGCGTTTCTTCAGCAGCACACTCCGCTGTCATCTTTGCATCTGTTTCACATTTCTTCTTGATGATTTTGTCTGATGATTGCCAATCGATTGCCAACACTCAGAAAGGTGATATTTCTTGTTCTTCATCGACACACACAATCTTCTGTCATTTGAATCAACATTCAGTTTGAATTAGCGATCTGTCATAAACTGGGCGAAGGAATCAGATTGATTCATTGAAATGTGATGGCTTGTGGGCAGAGTGGAAGAGACGAGACTCGCAATTAGGAGACAAGACACGATGGAACAGCTGAATAAAAAGTTGGAGAAAAAAATGAGAGAGAGAGAGAGAGAGAGAGAGAGAGAGAGAGAGAGAGAGAGAGAGAGAGAGAGAGAGAGAGAGAGAGAGAAGTTATTACAACTGAGCAAGAAGAATGAAGTATATTTTGACTTTTAAAGATGAAAGAAGAAAAAAAAGGAAAAGCTGGGGAAATAGAAGAAAACAGAAGATGAAGAAGATGAAGAAGAAGAAAGAGCAAAGAAATGACGCACACAAAAGGCAGAGCAAAGAAGACTGAAGCAAAAGATCATGTGCTGCTGAGGCAGAAAGATTGAAGATAATTTGGGTGAAGTTTGCAGAAAATGCTGTTTTGAGAGAATGGTCATGAAATGTCTGCCAAATTGTTTTGTTTTGCTTTCACTTCGTCTTTGGGATGTCTTCGCTTTCATCTTCGTTGAAAGGCAACGAATTTTCCAATTGACAGACATTTTGTGTGCTTTTTATTGATATTCTTTTTGCTTGTTTTCGGCAAATGGCTTTTCGCTTTGAGATGAAAAGAAATGAAACAACAACTCTTGTTTTTTCCGACTTGTTTGCAGTTTTTAAAAATTTCAGACGAAATCATACACAACTTTTTTTAAAAGAAAATTCACAAACGATAAATTTTTGTTTCTATTTTTGAAGCTGATTTTTTTCCTTCACTTTTTTTATTTAAAAGAATAAGCCGTTTTATCGAAAAATAAGTGTATCATAAATTTTTGAAATTAATTCAGCTATTTTGTTTCTACAATTCCGAAGGACAAACTGCATATTGTTGAATGCAAATGCAGATTTTAATTATATTTTTGAATAAAATAACTGTTTTAAATCTTTGAAAAGATCAATTGTGTCATTATAAAAATTTGTTTTTTAAGTGTTTTATTTTTCTATTTTTCCTTTTTAAAAATTACAATGAAATTTGTAGCCCTTCTTATTTTGCTTCAATTTCGATTTACTACGGAGATAAAGTCAAGTTTTTGTGCATTACCAATTACAACAACTGATTGTGCCATTTCTTACTATTCTTGCATTTCCTTCATTAAAAATCATGAACCAAGCGAAAAATTCAAAGGAAGAGAACAACTGGAAATTTCATCAATTCAGTCTTATTCTTCAATCAACAATCCCAACGCCCATGAGGCTTCAAGCGTTCTTTCATCATCCATCAGCACAATTAATTCTTCATTGGATGCGTCACAAACAATTCTTCTTCAACAGGGAGATAATTCTTTATTTTCCATTGTGCAAGGATCAGAGTGCACTGTTCACAGTTGCATGTTGATTTTGTCCAATTGTAATACCGCACCATTTTCTTCTTTATCCAGTGTGCTTGAACTGTCCAACATCTCCATCTCCTATTTTGAAAAGCAAAATATCGTTCGAGGTGCCATTGCAGAATTGCACAATGAAAGCTCGCTCTGTCTGCAGTCTTCTGCGTTTTCTTCTCTTGCTGTTAAAACAGCTTATCCACTTGCTGCTTCGGGAAACATTGATAAGTTTTTCATAATGGGATGCACATTTCGAAACATAAGCCATTGCAGTTCCAACACCGTTAACAAACAATTTTTACTGAAGACAAGAGAGAGTTCAGTTGTTGAGTGCGAAATTTCAAAGGTGGAGGATCCATTCTGCTCTGTGCTTGTAATTGGCAAGCCGCTATCGTCATTTGTTTGTCACAACACATCCTTTTTTGCTTGCACAGTAACTGAGCAAAACAGGCAAGTATTTTACAGCTCAGACGGGGACGTTGTGATTGAGCAGACAATATTCAATGTTAATGGTAATGATACGCATGGAGGAACTGTTTTTGCACGTGAAACGAATTCGTTCACAATGAGAGAATGCTTCTTTGATAGATGCAACAATACCATTACAGATGGATACGGAGGAGCTCTATATTTATACAATGTTGGACCATTGTTAATTCAGAATTGCTCAGCTGAAAAATGTTTCGCTATTTCAACGGAAGCATTTATGCGAATAGAAAATTTAAATTCTTCCGTCACAATCTCAAATTTAAATGCTTCTCAATGTGATGCTGATCTCCGAGGAATTGGAATTATTTATGGATCAACAGCTCCTATTGTTTGTTCAACTTTAAAAATGATTCAAAGCAAAAGCAGGAACGGTGAAGCAGGAGCAATTATGTTGTGCAACACTTTTTCTTCGATGACTGCCAGTGACTGGCTTGTCAATTCTAACTTTGCTGATACAATTGGAGGCGGAATATATGTAATGAGGGAAGATAGCAAAGCTGTTTATGCGCTGCAATTTTCATTTTGCTTTTTTGCTAATAACACAGCACAAATCGGAAATGATATTGCTTTCACAGAAAATTATTATAATCTTATGAACTCATCTTGTTTCCAATTTTGCTTTTCGTTGAGTGAACAAAACAGAGTTTGGATGTGCACACAAGGGCTTCGCAAGTGCACAAGTGGAGAAGAGCGAAACAATCTAACCCCGAATCCATCTGGAACTGTTATTCATGTGGATCCAATGCGAGAGTCTGGAGATGTGGCTGGATGTGGCGATCTTTCAAATGAATGCGGCACATTGGGCTATTCTTGCGATCACTGGGTAAACTCTTTTCACACATCGATCAAGCTCTATTCTGGAGAATATTCAGAGGCCTCAATTCCGCTCACTTTTCAAAACATTATCATTGAAAAGAACACTTCTTCATCGAGTATAACAATACGTACAATACCATCTAGTAGCGCATTTTGCACTCTTCTTGGTGGATCGTTGACCATGCGCGGAATGCAGATTGTTCACAGCTCGACATCTTCTCCAGATAAATGCCTATTTGCTGAGAACAGCGAGGATTCTGTGCTTGCGCTGCATGAATGCACATTGAAGGCTGATTCAACTTCAGCTGCATTCAACAAACCGTTCTTTGTGCTGACAAAGGGCAGGGCCACTCTCGAGAGTTGTGAGATATCTTCTGTGCTTTTTGAGAGCACATCGTTGTTTGCCACGGAGCAGCAGGCGCATCTTGTGCTGAGCAATGCGAAGATATCGATGATCAGTCGCAGGACAGGCGATGGCTCAGTATTCAGCAAGGCTGTCCAAGCAGAAGAGAGCTTTGTTCTTTCAAATGTTTCGATGAAGAACTGCAAGTGCTTGGATGGGAATGGAGGTGCGTTGTATCTGGAGCTAGATGCACTTAGCAATGCGCAAATTGGGGCGGATTCTGACTGTATGTTCGACACATGCACTGTTCCTACAGACAGCCAGAAAAAGAGAAAAGGAGGAGGAATCTATATACAGGTTATGGAGGGAGCCGATGATTTCAAGCTCAAAATGCTTCAGTTTATTGTGTGCAACGGCTGGAAAGGGAAAAAAGTATTTATTGAAAGCAAAAATTTGTCAAAGGTTATTAACGCAGCAACGCTGGCATTCAACCCTTCTGTTGCTGTTGATTCGACAGATCTGGATGAACTGAGCGGGATGGAGAACGTAGATCAAAACATGGTCATCCCGCTTGTTGTGTTTCTGAGGAACTTCACTTCTCCAGCATATGTGTCTGGACAGAGCACTGATAGCAACTATCGTTTTTGCGGATACAGCGACTATCCGTGCCAGAGCGTGGAAGGCGCTTCAGCCGCGCGATTTGCCAGCACAAAGAGAAATATTCGCTTTCTGCCTTCCTTCTCCTTCCGAACAGAAACGCTCCTCAACAGTCAATCATATTCGTTTGATGCTGAAGAAGACAGCATGCCCATCAATGTTGGCTCCTCGCAAGCGAAAGTGAGTGAGGGGCTTCTGATCAATTCTGTGGAGACAAGTTTCAGCAGAATCAAGTTTGTGCTCGAGGCATCTTTGAATGGGAGGAGCGCCTTTATCCTCTCGAATGCTAATGTGCTGTCGGTGACTGACTGCGCGGCTGTGCCAGCTGCTTCGGGTGCTTCTGTTTCGTATTGCCTCGTGAAGATCACAAGTGGAAAACTGTCAATCACTCACTTTGCTGCTCCTCTTGCACAGAAGCTGAGTTTTGGCAATGCACCGTTTGTTGCCATCAGCGGAAGCGCCTCTGCAGATTTCGACGCTTTGGATGCAAATGGAATGACAACATCTTGTAGCAATGGGCTGATATCTGTCGACTCAGGGAACATCACAACAATCAACAACAGCACATTTCGTAGCTCAAATTTGACAAGTTCTGCATTTATCGTCAGTTCCTCAGGAACATATTCGATAACTATAAAGAACACCACTTTTGAAGAGATCAAAAGAACAGCAGGAGATGGTTCATGTGTGTTTCTGAACACCAGAAGTGGCTTTGCGAGCTCGTTCACAGCAAGCAACTGCACATTCACAAAATGCACAGCGACTGAAAATGGCAAAGGAGGTGGAGCCATTGCGCTTCACATCAGCAGCCAATCAGCACTCACACTCGAGTCATCTGCATTCACATCGTGCCAGGCACCAAAGCCAAGTGCAGGCTCAAAAGGGAAGGGAGGCGCCGTTCTCATTGATTTCTCTGAAGTCAACACCAGATATCTTCTCGCAAATACCCTGAGTTTTGCCTCAAACACAGCTGAGCATGGCAATGATTTGTTTGTGTCCTCTGCCGATCTGACATCCAGCATCACCACAGCTGCCTTCCAGTTCTTCCATCAAGATGCGCCATTTGCTCCTGAAAGCTGTGCTGGAACCGATTCCAAATGGCCGAGTGTTGCTATCCCTCTTGTGTTTTATCTGCTGCCTCGTGAATCAGATGTGCATGTGCTTTCAGAAGGAAACGATGTGTCTGCATGCGGATTCGCAGATTATGGGTGCCAGACGATTACCTTTGCTCTGACGCAGCGAACAGACGAGTCAGGAGAACTGATTGTGCATCCAGTCTATGCACTCAGCGAGGCAATCACCCTCTCAGGCACCAACGAGATCACATTTAAAGGCACAGTGGCAGAAACAAAGATGAGGATGATTGGTGCCCAGACAGGAGCATCAGAAGCGATGATAAGAATCGAGCAAGCATCAGCATGGAAACATCTCGCCTTTTGCCTGCAGCCAACAATCCCCAGCCCTCAATCATCGGTGTATCTTGTGTGCAGTGCAAATGCGATGCTCAATCTGGAAGACTGCTCAATACTATCTGAACAAGGTGAAGAAAAATGCGCTTTTGGGTTTTTGGCTGTTGTTGAAGGCTCGTTTGCGATGACCAGATTCACAGTGAACTCAATCGGGCTTCAGTCAGCCGAGATGGTGAAAGTGTGCAGCAAAGGGAGTGGAGCAATTGACTCGTGCACATGGACAAATGTCACATCTGCTGTTGAGACAGGAATCATCGCATACTCATCAGCTGGCACACTGAGCATGCACAACACAACAATCAGCCAATCTGCCTCTTCATGCTGCTCATTTGTGGAAGGCAAGCATGGCAAAAGTCTGGTTGTTGAAAACAACACCTTTTCAGGGATCACCAGAAACGAAGGAAATGGAAGCGTGATCAAGGCAGACATTGGTGAAAACGAGTCACTGGAGCTGAACGATGTCTCAGTTGATAGCTGTTCTTCGGTGAGGGGATGTGGTGGAGGGGTATACATCAGCACAAGCTCCACTGCAAAAATTCGGATTGGCAAGGAAGGCACAGCCACAAGATTTGCCAGATGCAGTGCAAAAGGCACCTTGCCAAAATGTGGATTTGGGGGAGGAGTATTTCTGAAGTGTGCAGACTGGCTGGCTGATCTTGTCCTCACAGCTGTATCCTTTGGAACCGAGGGAGATGGCACAAGCAACGAAGCAGAGGGAGGTGGAAGCAATGCGTTTGTTGAAGGATACAGCCTGGACAAAATCGTCACCAACCAGTCATTCAAGTTTGATATCGATAAAGAGTCAACAGCTGAGTTTGGGAAGCTGTGTGGGTTTGAAGATGGGAATGTTTCGTATGCTATTCCTTTGGTTGTGTTTCTGCTGACGTTTGAGCCTCCTGCAACTGTAGGAGGAAACACTGGATTTGACTATCGCATGTGCGGTGTTTCTATATACCCTTGTGCAACAATCCCCTTTACGATCTACAAGCGCTTTCCAGCATCAAATTCATCTGGCGCATCCATCAGGCTGACAGCGGACTTTTCCTTCAAGGATGCAATATCTTTTGACACACAGCCAACCGAAGTGAATGCTGAGCAGATTGGAGGCGTAACTGACGTGAGGAGTGATGGAATTGGAGAAGGCGCCGGATTGTTGTGCTCTTCGGTGAATGTGAAGTTCAGTGAAATTGTGTTTGGACTGCCAGGATCATTCGACGAGCTCTCACGCACTACTCTGTTCCTGTGCTCATCGGCCACTCTTACCATTCACAGATGTGAGTTTCAGAACAGCAGCAGCTCAGCCGTTGAGTACAGGATCATACACATAACAAGTGGGAAAGTGGAATTGAATGGATGTAAAATAAAGGACTTTGCAATGGGAAATGCAGAGATTATTGTACTCAATGGAAACAATGCTGAATGTTCGATTGAAGGAATGGAAGCATCAAAGCTGAGCCGAGAAGAAGAGGGAGCTATGATTTTGATTACGAGTGGGAAAAAATTGACAATTGAGAACAGCAACATCGAAAATTCTACGATGGCTAACAACAACCACATCACAATTAATTCACTGGCAAATGGTCTTCTGAAGAATGTGACATTTTCGAATCTGAGCAGAACAAACGGAGATGGAGGAGTGATTGTGGGTGAAATGGGTACTGGCGAGGTATTGGGTGAGGAGAACTGCTCATTCAAGCTGTGTGGATGCTATTCGGCAAGAACGATTGGAGGGTGTGTGCTGATGGATGTGGAAGAAGGGGGCATCTTCCGATTCGAGAGAAACAAAGTGGAGTTCTGCATTGTGTCCAGTGGAGATGGATATGGGGGAGGGCTGTTCCTCACATTTGGCTCTTCCCATCTCGATTACTCGATGAGGAACAACACGTTCGAGAACAACGGAGCATTGCGCGGGAAGGATGCGTATGTTGTCTGCGAAGAGCCAGGGGCAGCAATCCTTCTGATGTATTGGAATGGGTCAGCATCTGAAGACACTGCCTCTGACCGGCTGTGGGTGCGCCGTCTGTCTGAGCCGGCAGATGGAGGTGTCACAATGATCGACTATCTGTTCCCTCCATCAACCTCGTTTGTGTTTGTGGATGGAGGTGCATCAGCTGCTATGAACTGTGGATTGGAGATGAACCCATGCACTTCAGTGGAGCTGGGCTTTTATAAAATGAATTCTTCTCAATCGATCATACAGCTCGTAGGAAACAGCCCCATTGATGCTGTTGTGAACAGGCGCGGAATCTCCCTCACCATTCAAAGTTATACAACAACAAAAGCGATGATATTTGGAAGAAATGGAAAATTTGAGCTTGTCGAAGGAACTCGCTCAACCACCCTCACATTTTCCAAGCTTTGCTTTGTGCTTCCATCGTCTCCCAATCCTTCACCAGAAATGAGTTCACTTGTGGAAGTTAGCATTGGCCAATGCTCATTCTTCGATTGCTCATTTGAGCAAGGAAGCAGCAGAAATTCCAATCCTTCGAAATGGATTGTTTCAGGAGGAGGCGGAGTTGTGCATTTTTCCTCTTGCGCTCTTGGAGAGATTCCATTTCTGTCAGGCGGAATAGCTTCGATTGAAGGTGCATCACTCTCTTTGGAGTCTTGCAGTTTTTCTTTTGTTTCATCTGATGCTCCAAACGGATTAATTGTTGGAAGAGACAATTGTGATATTACACTTAAGAACACCGAATTCGTTAACTGTGAAACAAGAAACGGACATGTATTGGAAATTATTTGCCCGAAATCAGTACATGTTAGCGGAGCATGCACATTTGATGGATGTTCTTCGATAAAAGGAGATGGAGGAATTCTAAATTGTATTCTTGAAGCAGAAGGATCTTTGATTGTGAACAAAACATCAATTGTATCTTGTGAAGTGAATGCGGTTAATGGGAAAGGAGGCGGAATCTATCTCGATTTGAAGGAGAATGTCAATGCCTATTTGTTTTCTGATTTAACATTCAGCGGAAATGATGCATTTGAAGGGAAAGACATGTTTGTGAGAAGCGCTGATTTGAACGCGTCAATCATTCCATCTCTGTTTGATTTCGAGTATTTTGGAGCAGACGGAGAGACAAAAGTCGATCTGAAAGGAAGAGACAAAACGCATTTTGTGAGTGTTTCAGCAGATCTGCTGTATTTTTTGGTGAAATATTCTTCATCGATGATAAGCGTTGGATCGGCTGGAATCGACTTTATCGGGTGTGGAAAGGCAGAAACACCTTGCCACTCGTTGTGGCGGGGCATCAACAACTTGCAAGCAATTGAAGACTCGCAGCCATGTTTTGTTGAAATTCTGGACGAGGCAGCAATATGTGAGTGCTATGAATTTGGCCTTTCTCAGCTCAGCATTGGATTGTCTTCTGCAGCTGCTTCAAATGAATTCGCCAGACTGTCAATTTCTCAAACATCAGACGGCTCGAGCAAGTCTATTTTCAGCTCGAACAATTCGCTTTCATTTTCTTCTGTGCAGTTCCATCTTCCTGCGTTCTTTTCAAATGAACGATCTTCCGTTGTTTCATCGTCTGATGGGTATCTCATCTTCAACTCAACCTCGTTCCATTCTGATGCAACTTCTGTGCTGGAATATGTTCTGCTGTCAAACAAAGGAGGAACAGCTGAGCTGCTGAATGTGTCTGTTTCTTCGTTGGTGTTTGCACGCTGCCCCTTCGCACTTTCGTCTTATGTTACACTCGAGGAGTGCTGCTTCCACAACATTTGCTCTCCCACGAGCACAGAAGGCGGTGCAATGTCTGTCTGTCTGGAGCGATCAGACCTGCTGCGTGTAAAGAGCTGCCAAGCAGAGCTGTGCAAATGCTCCATCAAAAACGGGAAAGGGGGATTTTTATATGTAGATTGCTCGAAATCGACAGCAACAACACCACTACGATTTGAAGGTGAAATGACGTTTGAGAGAAATGATGCGCAGCTAGGGAAAAACATATTTATTGCATCTACTGAATTGAACGCTTCAGTCACTTTGGCAACATTTGCATTTTCATTCGAGTCGATGAAAGAAGACAGCAACGCGTTTGTGGGGATTGAAGGAGAAAGCGAAGAACTGGATTTATTCAGATATTTGGTTTCTTATACCTCATCTTCAATTTTTCTATCGGCGGACGGAGAGGATGTGATGAGATGTGGAAGCTCAGCTGATCCATGCTGCTCGTTCTGGAAAGGGATGCAGCAGATCAGCAACGAGGCCTCGCCAAAGCTCATCTCCATTACCAAATCCACTGAAGTTGCGGACACCTTCACTCTCTCCAACTTCACCATCCAATCAAGCTCGTTGGAGGAAGAAGAAAAACAGGAGTCGATGCTTCTGTTTAGGGAAAAGGCAGGAGAAGTATCAGAGCCGTTTTTGCGATGCACAGCGGAACTGTCCCTAAAGTATATTTCATTGATCATTGCATCGAGCTTCGATAATTCTGCTTCGGAAGTGATTTTGAGTGAAAGTGGGATGGTGTCTTTGGGGCAGTGCTCGTTGGGAGCAGAAGTTATGTTGGGAGGGATGCAAATTAGCAGGTGTAGCTTTATTGTCTGCGTTAGAGGGCAGCTTTTGCTTGCAGAAGTGTCAATGGAGTTGACAAGTCTTGGGAAAAGCGCCATTTTCATTGGGTCTGTAGCTTGCATGGCAAACAATTTCACGTGTACATTTGTGAACATTTCAGATGGGAGCATCTTTGAGGTTATGGAAGTGGCAGGCTCAGCAAAGGGGGTGAATGCAAATGAAAAAAGCGGATTGAGACTGAACTCGTCGGCAATATTATCAGTGAGCAGAACAGACAACGGGGCATCAGTTATCAACAGCAAAAGAGAAAGAAATTTTTGGATTGAGATAGATGGGACTTCAGTGAGCGATTGCATTGCGGGGCAAAGCCAAAAAGGAGGGGCTGTGTTTGTCATACTTCCAGAAGAGGGCTCATTTTCTGTTTTGAAATCAACGATAATTCGTTGTTGCTGCTCGGATGAAGGGAGAGGGGGTGTATTTTACATCGAGGCAATGAGAAGCGGGGTGCTGGACTTCGTGTTCCAGAGCGTGTCGTTTGCAGGGAACAGTGCAAAGGTGGGGAACGATATTTATGTGTCGTGCAACAGCATCTCAGAACAGATCAACGAAGCGCAGTTCAGGTTCGATATGCGGGAAAGCATTTATGTGAGACTGAATGCAATTTATGGGATCGACACAACAGATCACATAGTAGATACAAATCTGATGGATTTTATCACAATCTTCCAGGCAGACACGATTGTGGTGTCATCAGTTAGCGGAAAGGGAGGGAAGAACGAGAGGAGGTGTGGCACATATGTACAGCCTTGCTTGTCGCTGGGTTATGCTGTTTCGCATGTGACTTCAGATTTTGATTCGCGTCTGATTGTCGACGGAGGGACCTTCATTGAAGAAGAGCTCACGCTGGATAGGCTTCTTCTTGCTTCGAGATCGAAGTCTCAGAGCAATGTAACAATAAATTCCATCGCATCATCAGCCAATGAAGCTGTGATTGCAACTTTGGAAGTTGTTTCGATTGCGAATCTTTGGTTTATTTTTGAGCAAGATTTTGTGTGTTCGCATTTGTCTTTCATCTCTCCTCGTTGTGGAGTGGTTGAGCTGGCAAACTGCTCGTTTTCATCTGAATCGAGCCTTCCGCTGTTTTCTCTTTTAGACTTCAGCGAGGGGAACGGAACTATTAACTCCTGCTTATTCTCCTCGCTAACTCTGCTGTATTCTGTCATCCAAGTCTCTTCTTCGTGTTCTGTTTCTGTGACCTATTCAGAGTTCAGCTCGATGTGTTCTTCCGACGGAGCAATAGTTTGTGAGAACAGCAAAGAAATCAATGTTTCTCATTCGAAGTTTGCAAACAACTCGCTTGCTTCATCTTTTGCTTCTTCTACAGCTAATCCTTTTAAATTTCTATCTGCAACTTCAGTCGAGGAATTAACTCTTACAAATTGTTCGTTTTGTGGATTACCACAAACGTTGAAAAGAGGAATTCTCGTTAAAATTAGTTCGAGTTCTAAAGTTCTATTTGATTTTTGCATATTTGAAGGAAATAAGAATTCAGAAGTTTTGGACAACAGCGTCTGCAATACAAATGAGCTATGTTCATGGAATGGCTCACTTGCAGACGTGCAAAACAGCACCTCTACGATGAAAGATACCACGATTGCAAACAGCTCAATAGGAGGAATGAGCGTGTTTGGAGGGAGCATGATGATTGAGGATGGAAAATTCATAAACAACAATCCGAAGATAGAAAATTATCAGTCAATTCGGAGAAATATCGTTTGTGCAGGCTCTGGGTTGTTAAAGGTGGCAAGTGTAAAAGGAGAAGACGGAGTGAAGGAGGGGTCGTCGCTGTGGATTCTAAATGAAGGATGCACACTGAAAGGGATTGCGGAAGAAAGAGAATCAGCGTTTTTTATACCACAACTGGAAAGAGTGGAATCTGAAGAAAATGGAGGCGAGACAACGTTAAAGTTCCTGGGATCACTTCTTGTGCCGTGCAATCTGTCGTTTCGGGTGGTGAAGAGGGTTGGGTCGGAGGCGTTGGTGGAGAGATACTCGTTTGAAGAGGGAAGGTTTGTGTCGGAGGCGGAAGTGTTGGGGGCAGTGCCTTCAAAGACGATTTATGAGGCAGGAGAGGAGACAGAAGTGTCGGTGTGCATTCTATTTGGAGATCCTGCTGCTTTGAGTTCCACAGTTGCTTTCGTTCTAAAAAACAGAAGCGATCCGCATTCAAATGAAGAAGGGAACATTGTTGAAGGAGACAATGAAATTGAATTTTCGTGGCCCATTATTGGGATGATTGTTTTTGCAGCATTCTTTTTAATATCCATGATTGCTTTCATTGTGGTGGTTGTGCTGCTGCAAAAGAAACTAAAGGAAGCAAAAAATAAAGTTATAAAAGAGAGATTAGAAAATGAGCAGATAATGAGGAATGCAGAAAGGAGAAGAGAGAACGAAGGAAGAAGCTTTGAGATGAGTGAAATGCCATCCACATTACTGGAAGGAATGTCAAGTCAAATTCCTTTACTGATTGACAACGATGAAGAAGATCTTCCAGAGCCTCCTTCAATGACTGATGGAATACTGAATGAAAATGATCTTCCAGATTTGGAATCTCCAGTACCTTTTTCTGAGAATGCTTCTGCTTCTGGAGTGTCACAATCTCACTCACTCAATGTGATATCAGCAAAGAAGCCATTTCGAGAAAAGGAGAAAAAGAACATCAAAACATTGCATTCTGCGATTCATTCAGTTCAAGGTAATTTCACACTGGGAACAAGAGCGATGGATGTTGTTGATGGGAAGGAAGTGATTTTGGCAATTGCAGGACTTTTTGAACATTTGATTACTGTTGGAGACGAAAGAGTGGAAATGATGGGGAAACAATTGTGCACATATTCGATCTTTGTTGAGGAAGAAACAAATGAAATATTCATTTTGACAGAGGAATTGAAAGATGAAAAGGAAATAGAAGAAATAAAGCGATGGAAAGCACCAGAAGTGGGAAATGAAGATGAAGAAGTGGAAGATGAAGGAATTGAACAGGCAGTTGTTTTCAAGCTGGGACTGATTCTTCATGAAATGATAACAGGAGAAGTTCCTTTGAGCGAGTGCAATTCAGAAGAAGCACAGGAGATGATGAGAGATGGCGTTCGGCCACTGACAGAAGGGATAGAGGAAGAAGAAATGGTTATACTGATGGAGAAGATGTGGGCAGATGATCCAAATGAAAGGTGCTCGTTGAAAGAGGTTGTAGCATCTTTGAGAGAAAATGGGTGATAAAAACAATGGGATTTGAACTTTAAAAATTTTTCACTCATTCCTTGAAAATAATTCATTCTTGTTTTTTAACAAAAAACTTGTAGTTTTATATTTATTTGTATTATTTATCCTTTTTTTCGAAATTCTGTTTATCCTCAAACCAAATTTTTTTAGTGCTGAATAACTTCCCTTGTTTTATAGTATTTCATTTTCATTCACTATTTGTAGCATCTCTTTTTGTGGGGGATTTTGAGCACTTTAGTATGTTTTTTTTGAAGAAGAAGAAGAAATTATCATTAAAAATTATATTTGTTAGCAAATGTTTTCAACTATGATTCCGATTGAAAATAGAACAAAATGCTTTTATAAAAACATGGAAACAAAAAGAAAAGCAAATGTGAATATGCAAGTGTGATGTGGACACACTAAAACATTTGGTAATAACATCATTCTGATGAAAGGAATATTACAAGATACAACGAAATATATCGTTTGTAAACAGCAAATCTGCTAATAAACTACCATATAAAACTTAAAATATAAAACACAAAAGCAAAAATACTCTGGACTGCTCATTTGTAAATAAACAGGAATAAAAATACAGATAAGCTAATAATTGTTGTGGTTGGTAAGTTCTGCTGAGTGAGAAATATATACACTCCAAAAAAGATAAAATAACAAGCAATAAAAGCGATAAACGAAACTCAAAGCGGAGAAGGAGAAACAGAAAATGTTGGTGGCAAAGTTAGGGACGATGGAAACATAGGCAGCTCTTCGTCTTCCTCAGCATCTGAATGATAAATAGGATAATTCGAGCCCAGAGGAGGGATAGTATACACAGGATAAGTGGAAGACGAAGCAGATGAGGATGAAGAGGCAATTGGAACATGAATAGGGAACTGATACGGATCGCATCCAATCACATTCCCAACCACCTCATACCCGCTCACCACAATGCCATCATCTGCACTTGCATTGTGGATGAAATGGCTATTGTCTGTTGTGTTTGTGATGGCGACAGAAGATTCCAGCAAATGTTGGCCTTGTGTCTGAATGTCGTTGTGTGAGCTGCTTCTCACTTCTATTCCTTGCACGCTGACAGGCGGAGAGTGCTGAGGCTGCGGTGAAAGAAATGCTGTGGCTGGTGCAGGAGTGAGTGTGGGTGTGAGTGAAGACGAAGAGAGTGAACGGGCAGCAGCAGGAGAGAAAGAAGGGGAGCCAGAAGAGACAGAAAGAGAAGAGGAAGAAGAGTTCTGGGTGTAGTGTGCTTGTGTGTGGCGTTGGGCAGACGCAGACGATGCAACAGAAGGAGGGGTAGCCTCAGGGAACGATAGCATTGAGAGTGTAGCTCCGATGGTGATGTTTGAGGAAGGAACAGGATTTGGCGAAGAAGAGGCAGAAGGAGGCAGAAGGCCAGGGGTTATAGGATGAGCAACAGAATTACTAACAAATGGAGAATGAATTGGTGTTTCTGTCTGCATAACAGCATTGTTTTGTGTGTTATTTGCTCCTCTCAAGCTTCCAAACCGGTTGTCAGAGGAAGGATTGTGCTGTGGTGGAAGAGGATATGGCTGGCTCTTTTGGGCAGAGGCAGATGATGAGGAGGAGGAAGATGAAGAAGACGAACTAGAAAAGGATGAGGACGAAGAGTATTGCGAAGATGAGCTGCTGTAATTATACAGACTACCACTGTTTGCATTCGCTCCTCCTCCTCCTCCACTGCTACCACCCCATCCCCATTCGCCTCCGTCTCTCTCATTCTTTTGGAACAGCACAAACGACGGGTGCGAATCAAGAGCAAGATGCGACGGAACATACGGAATCACTTTGCTTTCCAGCCCTCGTGCTTTCATGAGCGCATTGAAATGCGAAGTAATTATGCCCTTTTTGAGTGTGGAGGCAGCAGAAGAGGCAGAAGACGATGAGGAGGAAGATGAGGAAGAAGAGGAAGTTGCATATGGAGAAGAAATTGATGATGATTTTCCTGTGCTTCCTCTATTTCTCGGTCTTGGTGGAAGTCCTTTCTTCTTGTTTGTATTTGCAGCATCCAAATCGATTTCATTTTTATCATTCTCTTCCTCCTTTTCTCCCGCATCAGCATCCCCATCCCCATCTCCATCTTCTCTGTCTCCCTCTCTCATCACCTCTGGTATCACCACACCTGCTCCCATCACCACCTCACTTGGATCCAGCACATCCAAATCTTCCTCATCGAATTCTCCTCCGTCTTCCAAATACTCTTCCCCTTCCACAACAACAATGCCATTTCTGTCGAAGCATGGGTAGTTGTTCATAGGCGCAGGGGAAGGAGAGGAGGAGGAAGGGAGTGAAGAAGGTGGAGTGCTGGAGAGAGGCATCATTGGGGTGAGTGGAGAGGGAGATGCAGTGGAAGAGGGAGGATGAGAAGAAGAAGAGGAAGAAGGAGAAGGAGAGGGAGAAAGAGAAGGAGAGGAAGAAGAAGAGGCAGAGGAAGGGGAGGCAATGGAATATGAAGAAGATGGCAAGGGAGGAGTTCGCATATGTGGCATAGCCATTTGGATAGGCAGAAACATAGCTGCTCTTTCCTTCTCAAAGGGTATTTTTCTTGCATTATTCGCATAAGTGTAGATGTTACTGGGTGTTGCCATGTTCTGTGCATACATCTTCCCTCTGTCGCTTAGTCCAGCTTCACTCAGAGCCAAGTTGCTGGCAATGTCTGCTTCATCATCTTCATCTTCATCATCGTTGTCGTCATTCGCATCGTCGTCTTCATCATTCGCATACTCTCCCAATTCTGCTATCTCTTCATCGTTCTCATCATCATCGTCGTCATCGTCGTCATCATCATCATCATCCTCTTCTTCATCCTCTTCTTCGTCATCATCTTCTTCTATAATATCAGTTTGTGCTCTTATTTTTTCATCTTCATTTATTGTAGCATCTTTCTCCTTTTGAATCACTTGCTCATTCGCATCATTACCATCAGCACCATTCTTGTTCATCTCCTTCTCCTTCTCTGCTCTTCTTCTCTTCTTCTCTTCCTCCTTCTTCTCTTTCTTCTCTCTCCTCTCTCTCCTCTGCTGCCTCTCCTTCTCCTTCAGCAGTGTTAACAATTGGTCTCTTTTAATTCTCGGCTGGATGGGATTTGGATGAGCAGCTGCTGAATATTCCATTGGAGAGGCATAAGGCGAAGGAGCAAAGGGAAGAGAGGAAGAAAGAGGAGGAGAAGGAAGAGGAGAAGGGAGAGGAGAAGGGGAGAAGGAGGAGAATGGGGCGAATGGGATGAAGGGTGTGAAGGCTGGATTCTGTGTGGAGTGAGAAGGATATTGTGAATATGAAGAAGAAGAGGAAGAAGAAGAGGAAGAAGATAAAGATGATGAATTCGGAGCATAAGGATGAGGATAAGAAACTTGATAAGGGTGAACCGGAGGCAAAGAAGCTGTGGAAGAAGAGAGAGAAGACGAGGGATAAGAAGGGGTAGGGCCAGATTGTGTGGTGACTGACTCGAAGAGCGAAGAAGGCTGAACGAGAGGAATGGCAGAGGAAGAGGAAGAAGGTGTCATGGAAGGAGAAGGGGCAGTGTTGGAGAGGGAAAAATGGCAGTAGACAGGAGGAGAGGAAGAGACAGAGGAAGAGACAGAGAAGGAGGAAGGGAGGAGGCGGGGGGAGATGGTGGGAGGGAAGTCACTTAAGGCGGAGAAGGTGGGGGTGGTTGAAGAGGAGGAAGAAGAGGAAGAGGAAGAAGAAGAAGAGGCATATTGAGGAGAAAGAGGAACATACGCAGGGCCATATGGTTGTGGTGTGCGGATGAATGGCTTCCTCTTCGTGTTTTGATTGTATGGGTATGAAGAATAACCAGATGATGTGTTAGAAGCATAAGAATAAGCAGAAGAGGAGGAGGAGGAGGAAGAAGAGGAGGAGGAAGAAGAATTCATGTTAGATGCATCAGAAGTGATAGAGCGGTTGTTTGTTTCAATCTTTGGTCTGTTTCCGATGATAGCCACATTGTTATTCTCAAATCCATTGTAGTTATTGCTCTGTTGTTCCAATATCATTGACTCAGTTGGGCGGAAAGGAGAATAAAAAAGATCGAGTTCAGAAGAAGAAGAGGAAGAAGAAAGAAGAGGATGAGGAGAGGAAGAAGGAGAGGAAGGAGGAGGAGAAGAGGAGGAGGTTGATACAGAAGAGGCAGAAAAAGCAGAGGAAGGGGAAGGAGGATAGGTTTGATTGGAAGGGGTGTGGGAGGAGGAAGGGATATCGTGTGGTGGAGGAGAATGACGAGACAAGAGAACAGAATAGGAAGTGGTTGGGTTGGTGGATGGAGAAGAAGGAGAAGAAAGAGGAGAAAGAGGAGAAGAAGGAAGAGGAGGAAGAGAAGGAGAAGGAGAAGGAGATGGAGATGAAGAAGATGGAGAGGGTGTGGGTGACAAAGAGGGGATGGAGAAGGAAGAGGAAGAGGAGGAAGAGGAAGATGAAGTGGAAGAGGCAGTTATTTCAGCAGCAGAAGTGATATGATTTGATTCATTGAATAAACAATCAGAAGGTGTATGGATTGGATTAGCAGATGAAGAGACAATGTTGTTTGAAATGGGAAATGAAGA
Source organism: Monocercomonoides exilis (assembly GCF_001643675.1). Classification (NCBI taxonomy): domain Eukaryota; phylum Preaxostyla; order Oxymonadida; family Polymastigidae; genus Monocercomonoides; species Monocercomonoides exilis. The sequence goes on along the minus strand of NW_027150606.1, from coordinate 190,625 downwards.
AGAAGAAGAAGAAGAAGAAGATGATGATGATGATGTGGATGGAATGTTTGATTGAGACGGAATGGAAGAAGAGGAAGAAGAGGAAGAGGAAGAGGAAGAGGAAGAAGGAGAAAGAGAAGGATGAAATGAAGAAGAATGTGAAGTGACAGAACGTTGTTGGGTGTTTGAAATGGATGGAGTGGAAGGAGAATTAGAAGATGAAGTGGATGAAGAAGGAAGTAAATCTTTGGTGTCTGTAATGTTTTCCTTGTTTTCTTCTTCTTTCTCTTTTTTCTCTTTTTTCTCTTCTTCTTCTTCTTTCGAAACATCAGATTTGATGTTCTTTGAAGCAGAAGAGGCAGAAGAATTGGTTCCATTCTTGTTATTTACTTCACTTTCTGAATTTTCATTAGTGATTTTATTATTGTTAACATTCAATATGTCATTCTCTTCAGTGTTTGTTAGAGAAGCACAAAAAGACGCTAAAGGCGAGGGAGACGGAGAGAAAGAAGGAGAAGAAGCAGAAGAAGTGTGTGATAGTGTCTTTGAAGAATGGGAATGAGAAGAAGAATGAGAAGAAGGAGATAGAGGAGGAGAAGCTAGTGGGGTGGAAGAAGAAGAAGAGATAGAAATAGAGTGCTTGCAAGCAGCAGACAGAGAAGAAACAGCAGAATTCGCGTTGTTTTCATTCATCGACATCATCTTCATCAGAAGCTTCTGTTTCTTCCTCTTCATAATCTCCATCCTCATTCGAATACCTAGGCGATGGTGGCGGAAGTGGCGAGGAGGGAAAAGAGAGGAAGAAGAAGAGAGAGAGACAGAGGTGACAAGATTGGATGAAGAAGAAGAGGAAGAAGAAGAAGAGGAGGAGGAGGATGATGATGATGATGATTGAGGATTGATTGGATCAGATGAGGTTGTTGTATTTGGTTGAGCAGCATTTGCTTCATTTGCTGTTTGATCATTATTCTTCTTTTCATTTCCTTCTCCTCCTTCTTCTTTCTCTCTTTCTCTTTCTCTTTCTCTTTCTCTTTCTCTTTCTTCCTCCTCTTCCTCCTCTTCCTCTTCATCTTCATCTGTCAATGAAGAAGAAGAACTAGATCCATCATCATCGTCATCATCGCCTTCCACTTTCTTCACCAGAAAATCGTCATTCCCGTTCTTCTCTGCTTTCTCCACAAACAATTCTTCATCCTCTTCTTCCTCTTCCTCTTCATCATCATCTTCTTCTTCTTCATTGTTATTATTGCTGTTGTTATTGTTTTCTTCTTCTGTTTCATCTTCTTCTTCATCTTCTTCGCTTTCATCATTATCTTCTTCTTGTTGTTGCTCTTTTGCTTCATTATCATCCATCATAACTTGTTCATTCCCTTCCTCTTCTTCTTCCTTCTCTTCCTCTTTTCCCTGTTCCTTTCTTTCTCCTCCATCTGATCTAAGTTTATCTTCTGACTTGTACAATCTTTCCTTATGCTCATATATCATACTTTGGTTTCCTCTCCTTTTTTTATTAGCAAAACTGTTTCCTTCTTCCTCTTCTCCTTCTTCCTCTTCCATTCCTTCTTCTGCTTTGTTATTACTTCCATTCCTCTTCTTCTTCTTCTTCTTCTTCTTCCCTTCTTTACTCACCGAAGAAGAAACAGAAGAAGAAGAAGAAGCAGAAGGCAGTTTATCTTCTCCATTTGGATGCTTCATCAGCGGAAGCGAAGAAGGAGACACAAAAATCGCATCCAAACTCTTGTGTGGTCTGCTGTGTTTGTATTTCGAGTAATTTGATGGCTGCACAGTGAATGAGTTCAGATGGTAGCATTCTTCATCATCAAGCGAGTCTTCATCGTTGAGGTTGTTGAGGAAGAGATGGATTGTATTGCCATTGTTATTGTTATTATTGTAATCTTCTGCAAATGACACTTTGATCGCTTCTTTCTCTTCTTCTTTCTCTTTTTCTCCTTCTTTCTTCTCTTTATCTGTTTCCTTTTGATCTTTTTGCTCTTTCTCTTCTTTTGCTCCTTTTGTTGTTTTCACAGAATTTTCCTTTGAATCTTGTTCATTTGAAGAAGAAGAAGAAGAATTCTCCTTCGTCTTCTTTTCATTGGAGTTGGTTGATGATTGTTGTTTGTCTGAACGGAAATAATTCACAACAAGATACAGAGAGAAGAGTAAAAATAAATAGAAATTGATTGAAAAAGATAACAATTCATAAATAAATAAATAAATAAATTTAACAAATAATAACATTAACATTAACATTAACATTAACACACTTCTTTCTCCGTTTCCATTCTGCTTATTCTCTCCAAAAGGTACCAAATCCACCACAATATCTCCCTCATTCATCATCTCTGGTAATAAATCAGGTATATTCAGTGGATTTTGCATGAAATCTGGCTGGCAGCTGAATGGAGGAAGATTATGTGGAAGAGAAGAAGAGGAAGAAGAAGATGAGGAGGAAGAAGAAGAAAAGGAAGAAGAAGAAGAAGAAGAAGAAGATGTATTCATGTTCAACTGTGCAGATTGTGACGATAAAATCTCTGAATGTTTGTTTGTTTTGTTCAATGAATCTGTTGATTGCGCTTTTATATCTTGTTTATTACTATTATTCTTGTTATTATTCGCAAATTCAGCAGGCGAAGGAGCATAAGAAGAGAAAGAAGAAGAAGAAGAAGAAGAAGAAGATGTTGTGGAAGGAGAAGAACAGAATTTCAGTGCAGAAGAAGAAGAGAAAGATGAGGAAGGGCAAGGAGAAGGAGAAGGAGCAAACATAGAAGAAGCACAAGAGTATTGTGGAGATATATCAGAAGAAGGAGAAGCATAAGGAAGTGGAGAAGGAGAGGAAGGATGGGAGAGAGAGGAAGAGGAAGAGGAGGAAGAGGAGGAAGAGGAGGAAAAGGAAGAAGATGATGATGATGAAGTATTATTTGATGAGGAGGAAGAAGAATAAACGTGAGGAAAAGGGCGAACATAATATCTGACGAAGGGTGTGTTATAGAGAGCATAAGGAGAAGGGGCAGGAGATTGAGAATAAGGGGTGGAATAAGCAGAAGAAGAAGTGGTGGAGGAAAAGGAAGAAGAAGAAGAAGAGAAAGGAGGAGAAGGAGAAGGAGAGGAAGAGGAGGAAGGAAGCAAAGGATTGTCAGCATTTGTGAAGATGTCAGATTGTTGTGGCATGTCAGATGGCTCAAAATACACTTGGTGAGTGCTTTTTGAATGGAAATGGACAGAATTTGTAGAAGAAGAGGAGGAGGAAGAAGAAGAATTAGCTGCAGAGGCAGTGGCAGAGGCAGAAGCGGAAGAAATCGAAGCTCCATCATTTTGAGCACCCGATGCACTCAAAAGTGATGCCGAAGAAGGAAAAGTTTTCTTTTCGCTGTTTGTTTTGATTCCCAAGCTGATTTCCTTCAGCCTCACCAGCTCCACAATTGCTCTGTATTCTCCCTTCCACTCTTCAAAGATGGATATCTGCTCTTTCTCAGTGAGTGTGGTGGAGAAGGGAACAGGAGAGGAAGAAGGAGAAGGAGAAGGAGAAGATATAAAAGAAGGAGAGGAAGAAGAAGAAAGATCTGATATTTGTGTCATCTTCCCATTCATCGCAGAAGACAACACAGCTTCGTCTCTTCCAGCTGCCCTCACCTTCTCTTTCAGCATCTCCTTCTCCCTCCAATGGAGCATCTTCATGTACATGTACTTCCTCAGCCCGAACAACCCTGCCTTCTTCAGCTCTTCCTCTTCAAATGGCTTCGAATAGGAAGAGGTGATCCAGGGGTGCACAACTGCCTCACATAAATGCAGACGGAGGGAAGGGTTCTTGTTGAGGAGAAGAGAAATGAAGTGCTGCTGGAGAAGAAGAGATGGGGAAGGGGAAGAGGAAGAGGAAAGAGAAGAATCAGGAGAAGAAGAAGAAGAAGCATCAACAGAGGAAGAAGAAGAAGAAGCAGATGAAGTTGAAGCACTTTGTGGAGGAAGCAGAGAAGACGCATAAGACTCTCTTTTGACAGAGCCAGGGCAGTTGTTCCGTTCGAATGCCTCAATCGATGCCATGTCTGGGAAGATGAGAGGTTTGTGCTTGATCTCGCTGAACAGCTGCTGGTTGGTCACTTTCGTCTCGTCTGTCTCACTTTGAAGGATGCTGATATCGCTTTTGGAGGGATAAGGAAGAGAAGAGGTGTAGCTGGAAGAAGAGGAAGAAGAAGAAGGAGACGGAGATGGAGATAAAGAAGAGGAAAAGGACACCAAACGCTTGTCTGATTTCCTGTTCTCTCCGTTTTCATCCACCGTCTCTCTGTGACTTCTCCCTCTTTCCTTCTCCCCTCCTCCACCACCACATCCTCCTCCTCCTCTCCCAATGCCATTCCCAAATGGCAGCACGCCATAGCAGAACACATACACGCACACACCCATCGCCCACACATCCACAGCTGTTCCCAAAAACCCTCTTCCTTTCACCACTTCAGGAGACAGGAAGGCAAAAGTGCCTTCAGTCGAATGCAGCAGCTGCTTGTGGTGCTTCAGCAGCTGCGATGAGCCGAAGTCACAGATCTTCAGCTCTCCTTTTGAATTGAGCAGCAGGTTGTCTGGCTTGATGTCTCTGTGAATGATCTTGTGGCTGTGCAGAAAGAGAAGGCCGAGAAGAAGAGAGCGAGTGAAGTGGATGGCAAGCTCTTGAGGCAGTGGGCGGATGTGAGATGTTTGTGTCAGAAAGAAGGAAGTGGTGTCTTTTATTGAATTAATCGTAGCTTGGTCGTCTGCTGAGGGAGATGACATGGTTGATGCTATTGCAGAATTTAAGGTGGTTATTGACCTGTTCAAATCTTCGATCTGAATTGGTAGCAAAGAAGGAGTTTTCATAACGCGCCCACCTTCGCATAGCTCGATAACTAAATACAACTTTGGTGCTGTTGGATCATCTAGAATCTCATGAAGACCCATGATTGATGGATGGCCGTTAACTTTTTTCATAATTGTCATTTCCCGCAGCAAATGTTGAAAACCATTTTTTCCTTTCCATCTTTTCGTTAATCCGTCTCTTTTCAAAATTTTCATAGCCTTTTAAGCAAAAATGTATTTCAATGGAAAAAAGCATAAAATCATCATCAGATAGAAATAAATAAACGAATTAACAAATAAAATTGAAAAAGTGCACACATATCTCGCTCGTGTCTTTGCGTCTTCGCAAAGCACAACTTTTCCGAAACTTCCGCTTCCTAATTTACTAACTATCAAATAATTATTTATCATCTTCTTACCGGAAGGAAGTCGAATTTTGTGAACAATTCGCGTTTCTATCACCTGAGCTGGTTCAAACTTAACCGGCTGTTCTTTTAATAGTTCCTTTATTGCTTCTTCTGCCTCTTTCGTAACGACTTGTTTTGATTTTGGAGTTTTCTCAGACAATACCTTTGATTCTGATGAATGTTGCTCAGAGGTATTGTAAATGTTTGAATTGGATTTTGGTGGTGTTGAAAGGGCAAAAGATACCGATTGGATTATGTTATGTTCTGTGCTTTCCACTTCAGTTCGGTTGGGCTTTTCAGGTGACGGAACTCTTGCGGCAGAGCAATGAGGGGAAATTGGAACTGACGGATGAGCAACCTCATGCCGATTCTTGCGTTTTCCAAAAATGTTACCCATTCACGCGCAATCCTATAAGTCTCGCGCACCACCTCTTTGTAATACTCCGAAAATGCAAGTAAAAAAAATACTACTAAACCCATAAGACGAAGATGTTTTTGTTGTGATTTCCTTTTTTTCAATTTTCGCAAATTCCAAATATAATAACAAAAAATACTTTTATTAAATATGCAGTTTCTGACAAATTTAAAAAAATAGATAAATTGAAGCGTAGTACAAAAATAATCACCAAATAAAAAATTTATCACTATTTTAATTATAATTTTCTTCTCCAACAATGCGTGAAGTGATGCGAGGTCGTTGAAACTGAGCACGCTGAGGAACTGGTAATTTTTTTGCCAAATCTGGTGCAATAGATCTGAACTTCTCTCGTTGAATATATTCCTGCTGAGATTGCCGTTCATTTTTCTGCCTTTCATAATTGCTTTTGTCATCAGTTTCGCTAATCGGAGGGAAACCCTTCATAGTTCGACTGCTAATGTGCGAAGGAATCACTCTTTGTGGAATTCGAGAAATATCATTCGAAGAATATTTACTTGAACTGGAAGTCTTCAGAACGAAATCGTCTGCAAATAAGCCTTGTCTCTCTTCGAACACAAGTAAAATCACAGCAAAAGCAACGACGAAAAAGAAGGAGATAAAAAATGAAATCCGAAAGAAAAAGCGGTCAATTTGTCTGGTTGATGAAGTTGGATGAGTAAGATTTTGAGCGCTCGGGGTGAATAAGGATGATGATGAATGAGATAAAGGCAATGAAGATTGATATGCAAGCATATTACTCATTGAAGAATGTTCAGATGAAAGCTCTTCTTTTTCTTCTTCTTCTTCTTCGATTTTATCTAATTCATTTGATTCATCCAATTCAGTTTGTTTTATCTGTTCTGGAGATAAAGCCACATCTTTCTTATCGTTCTGCCTTTCTGAGAAAGGAGAATCGCTAAAAGAAGATACAGAGCGCTGTTCAACTTGCACAATACGAGGAATTGCACGTTGCTCTTCGTTGGACTCGCATTTCTCGTTTTCTGTACGTTCTTCATCATTCTGATGAGCAAAATGGAAAGGCTCATTTGGCCTTGTGCTTTGAAATTCTTTCTTCTCGTCATCACATGTTGAAACGTTTGTTGCGATGAATAGGTGAGAAGAAACTGCTTCTTGACTGATGATAGCAGTGCTTTCAAGAAGAAGCTGATTTGGATCAAAAACGAGAGGATGATCAGGATTCATGTATAACGAAATCAATCTTTCTTTCCTCGAAAGTTTGTTTTGCACAAATAAAAGCGAATCTAATGAATGTTCAATAGCTGTTCCAGAGGTGACATGCTCTTCATCAAGAAACAAAAAAAATGGTAAATCTAAACAAATAAACTTGATAAATTATAATATTTGATAAGTGTTGCAGCAAGCCTATAAACGATGCGAAGACTGAATTATATGCGGTTATTGGCGAATACCTACAAATCGGACCATAGAATGTTTCTTCTTCATCATTTTCACAAATATTTGGAGTGAAATGATCAACAATAGCAGCAATCAAAGATCCATTTTTCAAAGAAGTCAAAAATGAAGGAAGAAATAATTCAAATTGTGGAATGGTGTCCTTTATCCAAGCGAAAATGCTTATTTCTTTACATAGTAAAGACCATGAGGGAATTGTCTGCAAATGACTTATCAAATTCAAAATCGAAAAATAAGAAAAACAAACGCTATTCTCTTCATCATCAACAAAAATTGTCATTTTGTTAATTCAAATAAGGAGCTTGGGTAAGCTGATGATAGATCAAGGACTTTCGAATTGACATCAAACATTAGTAAGCGAAGTTTTAAAATACATGTGCTTACAGTTTTTTTCACCATTCGAAAATTTTCTTAAATTTAAAGTGTGCTTCAACCTTTTTATTAGAACTCATATCATCTGTCTAATAGGAGATTTGAAGAATAATTATGATGTTACAAAAATAATTATGGGACAATAATTAAAGTTAAATTGTTAATTTTGAATCTTTTTCAAACACGTTATCATTGAAATGTTAGCATTAGTAATTTTTTCTCTTTTGAAGTGATTTTATTAAAGATGAAGTGTTAATTATCCAATGGGGCTTATCTTTTTTGCTTATTGAATCCAAAACAGAATCTCTAATGGATGCCTTTATTGATGAGCTTGACATTCCTTCGCTCTTTCTTGCAGCTCTTTCAATAAATGCATCAAACCAATCATTTTCTGTTGGACTTTGTTCTTTCTTTTTTCCATACGATTTTGTAACGCAAATTTTTGAAGTTGAATGAGCATTTTCTTTTGAGCATTTTGATATGTCTGTTTTTTCTATCTCCTCTTTTGAAACTGGTGTTAGCCATTCCTTTAGGAGAGCTTTCCTGTCATTCGCTTCAGGAAGAGGAATTTCAATGTGATGCTCAAATCTTCCAGGGCGTGCCAACGCTGGGTCAATTACCTTGATATCTTCACACAATCCAACAACTATGCAATATTGAGAGAGCGAAAAATATTGACTTAATGCATAACTGTTATCATTTGCATTATCTTCTTCTTTTTTTGAATCAGATTTTTCTGCTAAAGTATCATCATCACCATCATCATCATCATCCACTCGAGATAAAAACCGTCCTTCTCCTTCTTCTGCATCTTCTCCTGATATCCCATCCATTTCTGTTAGCAATTGAGTCACAATTCTGCTAAACACATCATTCCCACCATCATCACTTCCGCTTTTCCCTCCCATAATCCCTCCTCTCTTTTGCCCCACTGCATCCAAATGGTCAAACACCAGTACAGACGGCCGATTCTGCCGGCAGTCCGCAAAAAGCTGTTTGATCGTCTTTTCTGAGTCGCCCAAAGAAGAGCGGAGAAGGAGAGGGAGCGACACAATGTTTGATGCTGATGAAGAAAAGAAGGAGGAAAGAGAAGACGCAATGTGAGACTTGCCGCAGCCAGATGGGCCGTGCAGGATGATTCCAAATGTCTGCAGAGGAAGGGAACGAGGCAAATGTGTTAGAGAAGAATGAGAAGAATGAGAAGATTGAGAAGATTGAGAAGATTGAGAATATTGAGATAAATACGATGTGTTAGAAAGAGTGTGAGAGAGCTTGGCGAGAGAAGGCAGGATCAGAATGTCAAACAGCTGCTTCTTGACTGAGTCGTATCCGACAACATCAGAAAGAAAGAAGGAGCGCAAAGCTGACACCACAACTGGCATTGTGATCTGGTCAGCTGGAGTTGACAGAAGATGAGAAAGTGAAGTGAAGTGAATGGATGAATGAAGTGAATTCTGTTGAAGGATGGACTTATTGTCATTTGGAAGTGCATGTGATATGGTGTCTGAAGATGGAGACGGAGAATGAGATGATTGAGCAGTTGTGTCAGATGTGTTTGAAGGAAGAGAATTTGGTGTTGAATCAGAAATATCATGTGAGTTGGCCATTTTTGAACCTGGCCTTGTCATTTTAGCTGCTTTTTTGATAATCTCTTCATTGAACACTAAACAGTTACTTGAGGTTGTTGAGGTAGAAGAGATTAAAGGCGACTGATCAGAGGATGAGAAAGAGGAAGGGGATGAAGAAGAAGAAGGGGATGGCGATGATTGAGAGGAAGAAGCAGACAATGGGGTTGGTATTTCAGCTAATCGTTTTCTATCTTTTTTGCTCTTTCTTCTATCATCCAGATCTTTTTCCTCTTTTTTCTCTTTCTTCATTTTTTTCTGATTGAATATTCTCTTCAAATCGCAGTCTTGTATTACGACTGCAAACAAAAGCAGTCTTTTGAGCTCTCTCAAAGAAAAACCAGGCAAATAGCGAAAAATCCAGCTGGACAGCAAATCTAAGACATGTGAGTTGAATGAAGTGTGTTCATGTGAATGAGAAGGAGAAGTTGATGGAGACAACGATGAAGTGAGGAAGCAGTTTTCTTGATTGGCATAGTCAATGTTTATGACAATTGATGAATCGACGATTTTAGCTGGAAGCATTGCAAATTGTTTGAGATTGCTTCGAAGGAATGAATAAGAAGAAAGACGAGGAAACCTGAAAACTCTGGAAAAACGTGTCTGACGTAAAAATAGACTGCATGCTTGTGAATAAATAGATTGATAAGAAGAAGAAGCAGTGGATGAAGAAGAGGAAGAAGAACTTGAAGAAGTGGACGAGGACGAAGAAGACAAAGACGAAGAAAGAGAAGTGTGTGTTCCAAATGTTGTTGTGACTGCTAAGACAACCACAGGAAATGCAAAGGAATCTGAAAAAAGAGACTGAAGAAGCGAAACTGCTGTCTCGCCTGACGGCAGCGCAGGCAAACGCAAGAATTCATCCAGATGATCCATCACAAGAATGAATGGCAGTGTCTTCAATGCATAAGTCATGTATTGCAGTATGCTATGTGTGTTTGTGCTTTTATCTGTGTCTGTTGTACTCTTCCTCGATTCCTCTCTTTCGAATTCTCCAAAGTCCAATGATGAAATAAACTCAGTCATCTCACTTTCTGTATCAACTGATGAAGTTGCATTGCTCATGAACTCATCTTTCTGTATTTCTTGTGTAGATGCATCTTCGTCAGCTTCGCTTGTGATCAGCATGTTTCGATAGCGTAATGTATTCAAAATGTCGCTAAGAGATGATAAACCGTCAAGCGGCGCTGAAATAATGGATAGGCATTGAAACATCTTTCGGTCTTCTTCTGAAAGCTGTTCCAATCGATGCTCGTAGTTCTCATTCTGATAGGTAAAAATAGTCTTCTGAACTATCCACATTGCACAGTCGATAAATTTTGTTTTTCCAACACCTTCAAAGCCTGTAACAATAAATCCACTTGGAGAAAACGTACGATGCTGTGGTAGTTTTATGTCACTTGAATATAATTCTGAAAAATTCTTGCGATTTAAAAAAGAAGCGCATAAAATTTGAAAGCGCTGCGAAAATTGTGGAAGAAAAAGCCGTTGTTCCAAAAATAAAACAATTTCTTCCAACAATTCAAAAATTTGCGCCGAATGACACCAAGCATTTAATTTTTCAACAATTTGAGCATTTTGTTCATTGGAAGCAGAAAATAAGCATTTTTCCTTCAAATGAGAAAATTGTGATATTGGTGGATACACTCGTGTATTTCCCTTGATAAATTGAATAAGTTTAATCGGTGTTTCCACAGCTTCAACCTTTTCAATTTGAACTGTGAATTGCTCGTTTTTACATAAAAAAATACTAAATTTCTTGGAAATATTTTCAGGAAATGCCAAATCAAAATCCTTTAAGGAAGGTCGTAGAATTATATATGCTTGAAATGTTACACTTTTTTGGAGTTCGGAAATTGACGCAATCAAGGTGCACAACTGAAATAAATGTTTTGAAAAGCATTGAAAAATTGGTTCGTGCTGATTTTGGTTAAATAACGCAATACAACTGCAAGGTAATGTAGCATCGGTGATGCATTTGCACAACATAAATTTGAATTCTGTGTAAAAATTAATAAAAAAATAAATTTATCAGAAATGCATTATGGTCGTTGATGATGAAAGATTCGTTTTATATTTTATAAATTTCAAAATATTTTTCATTCCAATAAAATATCTATGAAAGAGATGTGATTTTTATTGTTATTTTTCAAAAAAAAAAAAAGTTTATCAACTTTGAGTAAGTCTTTCTTTCGTTGTGTCTTATTAATAATATCTTTTGATTTCATTATTCTCTTTTTGTTTGGAAGAAGAATCCTTAACATGAAACAAAATGAATCATTTCAAAATATGGTTGTGTGATCAGATTGTCTGATAATAGAATAATGTTTGTCAAGTTAATTTAATAGTTATTCCTTTTAAAAATGCTTTTTTGAAAATATTATTTAATATTTGTTTCTATTATATCGAATTGATTTTTTAACAATGCATCATTGTGCAAATATTTTAATAATTTTAAATTGATGTTTTTATGTATTTGTATTGATGAATATTTAATTCGATCTTACGGTAAGCATGGCGTCAAAGTCTGGTAACTTGTTTGATTTACTGTTGGCTGAAGAAAAAAGGAACGAAAAGCTCGGAAAGAAGGGACAAAAGCAACAAAAACTGCAAGAAGCAACTCGTTCCCAAACAAAAGCTGCAAAAGCTTCAGAAAAGAAAGGAGCTGCTTCAGATAAGAAAGATGCTCATGGATTCCAGCCAGTTGTTGATGCAGCACGTCCAGAAAAGAGAGTTTATGATCGCATTTCAGGAACTGGAAGAGGGTTTGGAATTTTTTTCTGGTATTCAAATTTTTTTAATTAAAATTCTTTTTTGTGCGTACAGAAAGGAAGTTGCTAAAGGCGGCCACGGTGGTTGGGGAAGCACTGTCGATAAACATGAAGTTGAAGAAGCAAAGGAAGAAGTGTTGAAGGAAGTTGCTGGAGAGGAAAAAACAGAAGAAAAGAAAGCCGAAGTTGAAGGAACAGCAAAGACAGAAGAGAAAAAAGACGAGAAGAAAGAAAAAGTTCCTGAATTGACACCTGAAGAGAGAAAGGCACTTGAAGAAGAAAAGAAAAAAGAGGAAAGAAGAAAATTCTTGGAAAATGCAAAGACTCTTGAAGAATATGAAGCCAACTTGGCAGCTCAGAGAGTATTGTTCAAGGAACGTAAAGCTGCACATATTGAGACTGATGAATCTATTGATTTGTCTCAATATACAGTTATCAGCGAAGGAAAATCTGCACCAAAGCCAAAGCCAGCAAAAGAGCAGAAGAAGACCGAAAAGAAAGCTGAAAAGAAAGTGGAAAAGAAGGAAGAGAAAAAAGAAGAGAAAAAGACTGAAAAGAAAGAGGAGAAAAAGACTGAAAAGAAAGATGAGAAAAAATCTGGCAAAAAGGAAGAACCCAAGAAAGGAGCAAAGAAGGAAGAGCCAAAGAAAGGCGGCAAAAAAGAGGAACCAAAAAAAGTAGAAAAGAAGGGAGATAAGAAGGCAGCCAAGAAGGAAGAGCCAAAGAAAGCTGGAAAGAAAGAGGAGAAAAAAGAAGAGAAGAAAGAAGAAGAAGAAAACTCTCTTCTCCCTGAAATCATTAAGCCAAAGCAACAACCACAACCGAAAAAGAAGAAGGACAACGAACCAACTGTTAAGGTTGCAGAGTTCTCAACCGCCTGGTTCTTCCAAGGTGTGCAACCACGCAAGGAAAGCGACAACCGCAGAGGAAGAAAGCCCGAGGACGGCAAAGGACGCCGCATGGGAGACAAACCACAAGCAGCCAAGCCCGCACCAGCCTCAGCCTCCGCCGCTGCTGCAGCTCCAGCAGTTGACCAACCTGTTGTTGCACAGACATGGCGTCCAGGACAAGGCACCACAGTTACCCCAGTTTCAAAGCCAGATAACTCAGCTAACAAGCCAGCCAACCAGAAGATGCAATACCAACCAGGAAAGCAAGGAGCAAATGCCTCAACATCAAACGCAGCCAAGAAACCAAGAGATGCCGCACAGGCAAGAGGACCAAAGCCAGCTGCTGCTAAGATCAACGACAATGCATTTCCTGCATTGGGAAAAGCTCAAAAGAGCTAATTGCATCTTGAAGAGATTCAGTTGACTGTCCGGTGCGTGAAAAGGGCAGTGCTGAATTGGCTTGATCCAAAAGAATAAAAAAAAATAATAATTAACAATTATTTTGAAAGATGAGAAAATGTATAGGCAGTTTGTCAAAAGGAAGAATGGTTAGAAATATTGAAGTTAAAAACACTTATCTTTATGCAGAAGATGTACATAAAGTATTTATGATGCATTCAACGTTTTCACATCCTTTTCATTATTCATGCACTTATTTGTTTTTTCGTATTAATCATATCTTTATTTAATTGTCGTCTTCTGCATTGTTGTGTTTGTATTTTCTGTATTTCTATCTCGCATGTTATGTCTTCTTCCTTTCTACTTTTTGTGTTTTGCTTTTCCATCATTATTTTTCTGGATCAAACGTCTTTGTCGTTGCAACATAATGCACCTGATTATTCAACAAAAACAAAAAAAAATATGAAAAATTAGCTTTGCTATTCCCCTTTTGAACATTGATTGCAAAATAACCAATGAACAATCAAATTTTTCAAATCAAAAGTAATTTTTAATTAAAAGAAGTTATCTGCGGATTGCTTATGTGAGGTGGAGTAATCCAAAGATGCTCAAATACAAATTACAGATATTCTAAAATTATCAAGCAAATTACTGAAAGAAACGAACAAAGTTCAAAAAAATTCATCAGATAAACAATAATAATTATAATGAATACAATAAATTCCAAAAAATATCAATGAAAGCGAATCATCAGTCACAGAAACAATATTTAAAAGAAAAGAGAGAATTGTGTTCTCATAATTGAAAATATATCATGAGTGAGTTTTAAAATTTTTAAATAAAAAATAAAAAAATAAAAAATAAAAAAATAAATTAATCCGTTCAAAGCATAAACATACAATCCAAAACGAATAAAATTTCGTCAGCAATAACGAAACATCAAAACATTAACAAATTCATAAAAACCAAATAACAATAATCATAAAATCGTAATGAAAAAGGATTGCTAACCAAAAATTATCCAAAATTAAAATTCGTAAAAATAAAAGGCAATAATTAAGTGCTCTTCATTAAGTCCCCAACAAAATCGAACGCATCATCAGAACTTCCTTTCATAAAGTCAAACGCACTTTCCTCGCTCGATTCACTTGAAGCCCCTTTTTTCAAATTCACAATATGCGCCTTCTCTTTCACATACGGCGATGGGATCTGTGCAAATTGGATCGCCTGCATTGGACGTTGTGCAGCTGCTGATGTACCCATCAGTGGCATCACATTCTTTGGCATCATCGGATTCACTGCAGCTGCTGCTGGATAAGAATACCCGAAGTTCTGCATTGGCATTGGCATTGGCATTGGCGGTGGTTGAGTTTGCTGTAAAATCTGAGGCTGTGTGTGTGGCAAAGAAAATGGATGTGTTTGCGTATGGATATTTACTGGTGCCGGATAATAAGGAGGCATTACTGGCTTCGTGGTTAATGCAGTGAGTTCGGCAACAATAGAGTTGATTGGCTGTTCTTGTTGTTTAGCCTGTCCAGTTGTTGTGGTTGTTAATGATGATGATGATGCCTCAGAATTTAAGCCAAAAGGATCATTGGTATCATCAGACAGCTCCGGTGGTGAGAATATTTTGGACAATTCTTCTGCTGCAGTGTGTGTTTTGGTTGCATTTGATGGTATTGCTGTTGAAGAAGTTGAAGCAGCAGAAGACGTAAAAGAAGAATGAGAAGATTCTTGTGTAGTCCAATCTATTGCAATCAAAGGATTGTCTTCTGCAATATGTTTGCTTTTTGGTTTGCTTGTTCCATTCTTCGCTGATGTTTTTGATGTTGATTCCGCTGAAGTCATTGCAACAGCTCTTCGAGCGATTGGGTTATGAATCTGATTGGACTGAGGTGTTGGTTGAGCAGAAGCAGGAGCACATTCCACGTCTTTTGATTCAATCCTTTCCAGAACAATGGCAGCTTTCTGTTTTGCTGCTGCATTAGTGAGAAGCCTGGCTCCTCTTGAAATAGCATCTTTCTGTGCCCTCACCAGCCCCATTACAGTTGGACGTTGCGCCACAAAAGACGGCTCAGTCAGCGCTGCCAGACAGAAATACGACTTTGCCTTTGGAACTGCACTCTCTCCCAAACACTTGTCCGCCAAGCATGCCACAACAAATGCAAGATCCAGTCGCTTTGCTGTCTCAACGAAATGTGACATCACTTGCTTTGGTGGTGAAACTCCTACACCTGCAGCCACGCAAACATCTTCAACAAGCTTTTGCTCTAACTCCCCTGTTGTAGATCTCACATCTGGGAAAACAACTTTATTTGAAACTGATGCTGTTGCTGAGGATGGAATATATGTTGATGTTGCAGGTCCAGTTGCATATGATCTGTCATATACATCTGAACCAACTGAGGCTGATAGTCCTTCGCGAATAGCTTCTGCTGTGCGAGCTGTAGTGTATTGCCCTCTCTGAGGTTGGCTGTACTGCTCGTCTGCTGCTTCTTCCTCGTCAAAGCCGCCCAGTCTTCGAGGAGCCAGTGTTCTTGAGTCAAAATCATTCGGAACAGCAGAAGAGCGGAAATTTGGCATTCTTTCAGATGCTGCCACAGGATCCCCTGTGATCTTGAAAGTTGAATCGACCCTCTCGTTTACTCCAAACTTGACGGTTGGTGTGAATACTCCGCCTGATATAGCACTCACAGTGTTTCGCTCTGAACCTGGTCATATAAAAAAAAATGCAAAATAAACAAAACAATTCACAGTTAAAGAATGCTCGCAAAGAAAAGGTTCAAACGCTCAACTGTATTGGATCCAACCCCCTCAAGTGTTCGCATTGGACCAACTCTTCTTGCTTTTGACTCCATGTCACTTAGAAAATCATTAGAATCATCATTCACGATAATTTGTTTATTTCCTTTTTCGTACATCTGATTTAAAACAATCTTAATTGCAAAAGTAAATGAAATAAATGCAAAATTTTCTTACAAACTTTTGCTTGCTCGTCATATTTATCGAGGTTTTCCCTGTCTGCTTCTGATCTAATTGGAGGTTGTTGAGCTAAATAAATATACGCAAGTATGTGATAATCACTTGAAAATAAAATAAAATATAAAGAGTCAATATACATGCAAATTTTCTCAAAAAATCACTTTGAGATCTAACTTGTTCCCTGAACGATGGATGACCCCGTTCCATGCAAGCAACGAGAACAATCGCTGATTTCAAACGAGATTCAACAGAGGTGCAGCCAAATCTTGAAACAAGCGCACGGCATATTTTTTCTGAAGCTTCTAATGATTCACGTGTGGCTCCTGCCAAAAATAATAACATTATTTTTTGAAATTTCGAAGAACTGACACACTCACAACAGTATCAACTTCTTCTCCCGTAATAGGAACACCTGTTGCTTTCACAGCATTGAATGCAACAGACATTATTATCTGTCAAAAATAAATTGTGGTAATAGAATATCTTGTCAAAACAAATTCCAAATATAAATCACTTCAACAAAAAAGATGAGAAATAAAACTTTCACAATAATTGAAATATGAACAACCTTTATTTTTTTAAATTGAAAACTAATGAATTTTTCTCGGAGAAAATGAGTTATTCTTCGTGCTTTTCGCAAAGTTGTGCAACTTCAACAAACGTATGTTTTATTTATTATGGCATTTTGTTCGGATATATTGCTTGGTTTGATATTTTTGCAAAAGGATAAGGAAATTAAAACTTTTCAAAACGAACAAAGTTATAATCAAACTTGGTTTCAGTCATCGTTAAATGAAACAAATCACAGTTGTGATTATTTTCGTATACATGATACAGAGAATCAGATCCTAAACACTCCAAAAACACTTATTTCATCAAGACCTTTTTCAACAGAGCATATTCAAAGATCACGTCCTTATACTGTTGAAGATTCTTTTGTCAATGACGATAATAAAAAATTGCAGAATTGTAGGCAATTTTTGTCTCAGCATTGTTCTTTTTTCACATCTGATTCACCTGAATCGCAAAAAACAGTGCAAAATTCAACATGGAATCTTGAAGACTCAATTTCACTGATGCATCTACGCGTTACGAGTCAATTAATATCTCTTAATGGTCAAGGAGAAAAAAGTTCAAAAAATGAAAAGATTAAAAATTCTTCAACTTTCAATAAACATGGAACTATTTCACCTTCTCGCTTGCATGGTGTTCGGGATAATTCACCTTTCTACACGAAATATCAGTTTTATGCTGATATAGGTAAGCAATTTATTCAAAATCTTAAAGAGAATGAAGTTGCTTATGAAAAGAAAACAACAACAATGTATCCTAATCTCGATCTGTCAAGCAATAGCCAAAGAATTTCAGATGACGTATTTATAAGAAATGATCACACTAATTCTCCTTCTATGAAATCACCATCTTCACGTCCATCTTCCCCATCTCCGCAATCTCCAATCGACCCGCTGATTGTGGATGGGATTATTCGATGGAAGCCTCAGCCGACTGAAAAACGTCAACAATGCAATGACGTTGATGTAGAAATAGACGGAAAGATGCAGTCAATTATCTCCATTGTGCAGAAAGAGGCAATGATAAGCCGCTGGACAGAGCAAGACAAAGCTCTTCTGGAGCATCAGGATTTGTCTTCAGCGTCTGCGCTATTTAAAGATATTAATGAACACAGTGCAACTAGTTCAAAGATGGGCAAGCTGAGAAGAGAAACTATCAAGCAACAGATTAAAGAGGCAAAGAGGCACGAAAAACTGTTTGGCGAGTGGGTAAGAAAGGATTGGATCAAAGACAACGAAGAAGCGGGGATGTGGGACGAAGCTGAGGAAAAAGAGATTCGAAAAGAAGAAGCCAGAAAAATTGATAAAGTTAAAGATGATGATATTGAACAGATAACAATTGAAGAGCTTAGAAACGCACTGAAATATGCTGAACCATCAGGATTAGATGAAGAGAAGAAGAAAGAACTGAAACAACAATTAATGAAAGTGGAAAGGGAGACAGCAAAGGAAAGGAACAGAGCTGAGTTAACAGATCTGGAAAGATTCATTATGAGCCAAGCAAAGAAAGAACGCAAATTGGGAAAATATGTGAGCACCTCAAATCAATCACTCACTTCTCCTGAACAATGCAGAGTGAGTTCACTGACCAGCCAACAATCTCCTTATGAGCAGTATCAGCAACAAATTGTGGACAGACTTATTGCAACTGCGAAGCTTCATCCAAAGAAAGCTGTTATTCATTCAAGTTCTCCTTTCACACAACCTAAAAATGATTCAGATTCAAAAGATAGCTTTTCAATTGATAACTCAAAAACATCACAAAAATACTCTTTTTCATCAGAAAAACAGAACCATTTATACCTGCAATATCCATCATCCGTGGTTCATTTCCGCAAAGGAGTTGATAATTCCTGTCCAAATGTTATGATCACTCAAAATTATTCAATTGAATTGATGGAAGCTGAATATCCTCAAAGTATCTTGCTAAATAAGGAGCAAGTCTGCAATGAGGTTGAACTTAGAAAGCAAGTCATTGTTCTTGATCAGATGGAATGGCATAATAGATACAAAGACCCGTTTTTAAATCCGAAAATTAAGAGCAAAATGAAACGTAACGGAGAAAATATTAATAAATATCTTGAACAATCAACTGAATACATTAAGCAGATTATACACGCCCCAGTAATTTTGCAATATCAGATATTTTATCAAAATTTGGAAATAATCAACCGGGAACAAAAAAGAAAAGAATTCTTAAAGCAGAGGGCGTCAATGTTATTATCTTTATTTGATGATTTCCCCTTTATTGAAGAAACAACATCTTTCGACAAAGATTCACCAAATGAACAATTTTCTTACTCCATTCATCAAAAAACAGTTCATTACAAGAGAAGAATTGCGCAAAGCTGTCAGCCAATCATTATATCAATATCATCATTTGTCAATAATTGATACAGTGATTTATATGATTTTTCTATTGGTTCCATAATTTTTTAAGTTTTATTTTTTTGCTTTAAAAATTGAGGATAGTGAAGATATTTTTAATCAAATTTAATTAGTTAGTAATTTTTGTTTCTTATTCGATTGCAACAAGTTGAATACAAACTTTTATTTTTCTTTATAGGAAAAATACCAATTTGTTAAATAAAAGGGCATTATAGGCGTTCAAAGTTCCAATGACCATTCAATCGATATCATTTACAAACAAGCAGCAATATGACCTTCGATTAAATGAGAAATCAAAAAACTACTCTTCTATTATGCCTACTATTTATGATTTTCTGAACTCACAAATATCACCATCACAAACGTCATATTCAAGCGAGAAAATGTTTCAGGATCCCTCAAGTTATTGTTCGTCTATTCCATATCAAAATCCTGGTTTACAAATTCAACACAAGCAAGCACAAGAGTTATCTTCTATCACAAATTCAAGAAATTTTTTCCAGGACAAGTCAGAGCTTTTACAAATTCACAAAGATAATATAAATGTAAATAATACTTTATTTCTTGATGGAGCTATTTCGTCTTTTCCTTCCTTGAAAGAACAAATTAAATCAGATGAATCAAAATGTGAAATTTGTGATTCTTCTCTTGATAGAAGCATCAATCAACATAAAGCGATCGCATTTTCAACAGTCAAAATTCGTAGACAACAAAAAGAGATTTCCCAACTAAATAATGATGCAATTCCATCTTTAGAACCTTCGCAAATCAAAAAAGCAGACGAATCTCTTGATGTTCCTCTGACCGAAGCTTCAATCATAAATACACTTGGCCAATTTCTTAAAGCCAATAAGTTAAAGGAGAATCTTCCAGAAGAAAATAATAATTTGGATATTGTTTCTCAGCAGGAGGAATGCCAATGTCTGACTTCACCAATGACCGATAACTCATGTGAAAGTGTTTCATCTTCTCTTGATCAGCTTCTCGAAACAAACATCACAAACTGGGGGTCAGACATTCGAGTTCAGCATTCATATCATCCAGACATTGAGATTGCCGCAGATGGGAAGAAGGTGAGTGCAATTCAGATAAAGAAGCGTGAAGAAATGCTGGATCGTTGGACAAAGGAAGATTATAAACTGCAGATAGATGAGGAATCAAATCCAATCGTTTCAGAAAAAACTCTTTTTAGTAGTAATGAATTGCATGATAGTCATCTCGATCAGAGGAGAATCGATCTGATTCGGAAGCAAATCAGAGAAGCAAAAGAGTTCAAAAGACTGTTTGGAGAGTGGGTGAGGAAGCCTTGGTTTGTGAATGAAAAGGAGAGGGAAATGTGGGATTTGTCGGAGAAAAGAATGAAAGAGAGAAAAGAAAGAACACAACAGGGATTGAAGGCAAATATACAAAATGAACCTACGATTGAAGAGTTGAAGAGTGCTCTGGCAAACATGGAACAAGATATGACTCATTCAAATGAAAATGATCAAATTGTGAAAATGATTATCGCAAAGGAAATTAAAATGCAACAGAAAAACATTCTGAAAGAGATGTCAGTGAAAGATCGATATTTGTATCAGATCGGTCGATCAAAAGAACGTCCTGTATTTACGCCTTCTGATGAAACTATTGACATGACAGAGAAATCATCAAGTCCTGTCACAACCATTCCTCTAGATGATTTAGATCAGACAAATCATTTCTTTCACGAACAAGTTATTGAGCTAACCCATCCAACTCATACAGATTCGTTATTTATTACCCCTCCATCGCCCCCCCAAAGTTCATCGAGAACCTCTTATCTTGCATGCGACAACTCAAGTTTATTAAAGCCTTCAGATACACGATTTGCAGATTATAATAAAATTAACTCATCTCCAAACAGAGTAACTTCTCATCAAACTTCTTTTCAGAGTAAAGACGCTTCTGTCCGTGAAATTTATTCATTCACCATTCAATCAAACTTTTTCACTGATTTTTATCAAGAAACAGAGAATGAGAACTCTTCATTCGTTCTCCTAAATGATCTGAAAGATAAAGTTATACCGATTGAAAAGCAGACAATTGTTCTTGATCCTGCCGAGTGGCTTCGTCGTTTCACAGATCGCATCATACCGTTTAAGCGATTGTACAAGCTGAAGAAAAGAGGAGGTTCCATCGAAGAAATATTTGGAGATTTGCTTGCATTGTTTGAAGCAGTGAAGCATCATCCTCCGCTTTTATTACCTTTTTGTGCGGATGCTTATGAAATCATGCCAGTAGTGTTGGTTCATTCTCAAAAGAGAAGAAGTATTTCTTTTGCAATGCGAAGGGGATCGGAGCTGAAAAGAATTTCTATTCAAACTTCACTGAAAGATTTTTTAAAAGAGATTTTTAAGGATCAATTCCAAATGACATTTTTATTAAGAGCAATGACATTGGTAAGAATAAAAACAGAGAAAAGCCTGTTATTTGATAAAACTCAAATAACTCGATCCGAAGCACATGCAACTATTTTATAATTTTATTTTCATTGCATTTTTTGTTATTGTTGAATTTTTGATTGGAAATAAAAAGTTAGGTTTTGTATTTGATTGTTCGATAAGACTTTTGAAATTCTATTATTTCTGATGTACAAGAATAATTGAATTAAACTAATCAATTAATTTATTCAAAATTTTTATTACGTATTTTCTGTTTCTTGAAATGAATATTTTCCAAATGAAATGGTTTTATTTATCAAAAAAAAAGGAGAAAGAGATCAATGAAAAATTTGAGTTCGATTGCTCAAAGCAATGTATCTTCATCTCTAAGATATGCGCCAACATCTGCTTGGTTAAAGGCAACGATATCTCCTGAAGTTCCAGAACGGCATTCTTCTGTTGACTTTGCACTAAGTCCAAAACCTAAATTTATTTGTGAAAATATCAAAATTAGAAAGACGTAAATTTGATTAATGATGCAAATTGTTTATAGAAAATAGCTATAATAAACCAAGTGGAAGTTCTGACATGTTGTAAATCACAACTCCAGAAAGACTATCCGTATCATCAGTAATTTTTGCAAGTCCAGATTTCAAAACGTGATTACCATATAAAAATGATTGCTCTACTGTAGGTTTTATCCATATGCGTCTCTGTTTATTTGCATATTTGTTTATTTTGAAGAAATAATTATAAAGTGCAAAAAAGGCAAAATCATACAGTAGAATAGCGTGCAATATAATCAAGTGCTGTGATCTGGAGCCTAAACTTTCCTGTCTTCGAGAATTTTCCAAAGCATACACCAATGCTCATCAACTGCTTCCGACCTATTGGTCCAGCTGCTTTTAAAAGTCTCTGACTGTTTTTTCAAAAAGAAGCAATTCATATAACATAAAATTTGTCTCTTTAGAAATAAAAAATGCAAACCTCACATAATAAACTCTATCATTGTGTAATCTGAAGCAGTACTTCTCATCTTCTCTATCTATAAGATATTTTATATTTTGCCCAATGCTAAACGTAAATAAAAAGTTATAAAACATTTTCACCAATATATCTTGATAAATAAATTATTTCATACTATTTTGCAAGCTTTTCAAAAAACACTTTTGTTTCCTGATCTGTTAATGGACGCATCTCCAAATTCTCAACTTAAGACAATTATTGTGGTTTCACTTCCCTTTAATTATCTATTTCTGTATCAATTAAAATTTTTGTAAAATAAAAAGTATAAAGCATGTTTGTTATTTTGTTTGAAGTTTTTATAATATAGAAATAAAAATGTTTTTCAATATAGCAAATGGGGAAAGTGCACATTGTTTGGTACATTCCTAACATCATTGGATATATAAGAATTATCTTGTCGTTTATATCCTGCCTTGCCTTCCACAGACCTATCATATTTGTGACTTGTTATTTAACTGCATTCATATTGGATTGGGCTGATGGATTTTTTGCTCGACGTTATAATCAATGTTTGATTTTCTTAAATTTTTGTTATGTTTGTTTGATAATCACATATAAAAAGGTTCGCAATTCGGTGCGTTGCTAGACATGTTTGTTGATAGAGGAAGTATAGTTACAATGTGGTGGTATGTCATTTTAATTTTTTTCTGAATTATTTAAAATTGTTTGAAAAGTGTTCTTGCCTCTATGTATCCTCAGCTTTCTGCTGCTTGCTCTATTGCTGCATTCTTAGACTTGACGTCACATTTTGTTAGGGTCTATTAGTATGTTTAAACATTTTTTGTTTTAACTTTATTTTCAAATTGATAATTTGTTTAAGTACGTTATACACACATCAACTATCGCATAAAAAGGTTACTTCAAAGCATTCCCCAAAAATGTTAAATTTGTATTATAGTAATCGCATGTTTATGGGAATGATTTGCGTTAGCCATGAAGTTTTCCTTCTCTTGTTGTATATTCTTTACTTTGTTGACTTTCTGCTCGAGCCTGTTGGTGGAATTGTTCGTAAATATTTGCAATTTGAGCAAGGAGTGCATGGAATAAAGTCACTTTTTACACGTTCTATTACTGTCTCCTCTCAATTTTTTGGACATGACTTGAATTTGACAACTTCACTTCTTCCATTTTCTCACATTTTATGTGTTGTCTTGACTTCTGCGTTTTCAATATGTTTTGTGCTAATGTTGATGAAAGTGCTCATTCATGTTCTTCAACTTTTAGCTGCCTGCAGAGACTTAGCCGAATATGAAGAGAATGAGAAAGAACAAAAGAGCTCTTAGATTATCAGTGGCATACATTTAATTACCTTTTTTTATTGTTCTTTGTGTACCAAAGATTCTGTATGTTTACTTCGAGGTTGTATTTCGTGCTGTTTTTTATCAACTTTTAGTAAAATAAATATTACGCTTTCATTGAATTATGAGCATCATGAATATTAACTTGTGGAATGAACTTTTCAGTAAATAAATGAAACTACATAACAATTTATAAAAATAAATTGGAAAATCAAAAACATTTCAATAATTTGCGCTCCGTTAAAGAAAGACAAAAAAATACACGAAAGAATGAAAAATCATGGCGTTTACAAACAAAACAAATATTCTGCTGTCAACAGGTGAAGTTATAAGAAAGATGCGAAGAATACAACGCATTAGAACATTTACACATGTGATTGTTCCTCCTTCATCCAATTCTTTGTATTAACAGTTTAAGAAGGTAATTGTGCACGTGGAACTCCTTCCTGCTTTGTGGCTTCTGTGATTGTGTCAGTCAGCGACATACGAAGTCTCTCGTTGGTGGTTGGCAGATTGTAATCAAATGAATATTCCACTTTGCCTTCTTTCTCACTCACAAGCGAAGGAAGTTTTGTGGACTTTGCGTGTGGTAGGTTCTCCAATGGTGTTAAGATTGGATATGGCTGATGAAGATATGCTGCTTCGGATGCATTCTTTGCTGCAATTGGAGCACTCATTGCCAAAATGAGAGGAGGCTCTCCAATTCCCTATGAAAATGAATTATTTATTGAAAAAAACAGAAAATGATTTTATTCCAATTTGAATAAATTCAATCATTCATGTGCAAACCTTTGAGCCATAAATAGAATTAAACTTGTTCTTTTGGTTTTTCAGCAACGAAGCATGGAAATCAAGAGGAACACCAGAAATAGCAGGAACTTTATACGCTCCGATGTTGTTATTAACCATCTGTCCCTTCGAATCAAATATTGGTTCTTCAGTCATAAGATAGCCCAATCCCTATTAAATATGTGATATGATATTAATAAACATTGTTATAATAATTACGTTGCATTTAAAAGAAATGCATAAATAATCATATTTTTCATCATTTGCAAATAAATTATTTTTTAAAAAAAAATAGTGAATAAAATTGTTTCAAACCTGAACAAATGCACCTTCCAGCTGGCCAATATCAACCAGTGGGTTTAGAGAACGTCCAACATCGTATGTAACATCAGCCCTCACCACTTTTGTTGCACCAGTCAGACAGTCAAGCTCAACCTCAGTGACTGAAGCACCCCAGATGAAGTAAGCAAATGGATGGCCATCAACCAGCCCAGGGGTTGAATAGAAGCCGTGGGCAGACAGATCCACACGTGACATAAATGCTGCACGAGCAATGTCACCCAAAGGAATGTGGATCGGGCCGCTCTGTGAAATTCCTGCTGCCTCCATCTCTTTCTTCTTCTGCTCGTATATCTGCCTCTCGTATGGAATCAGCCTTTCTTTGATCTGTGTGCATGCATTGAACACTGCCATTCCATTGAGATCTGAGCCTGATGAAGCAGCAGTTGGTGATGTGTTCGCAACTGTGTCTGTTGAAGTATCCCGAACACGGACTTTCCCCAGATCCACATCCACACGATACAGCTGCTCGTCCTCTTTCGTGGTGCTTCCTCCTCTGCTCAATGCTTCTGCTGCAATCTGTGCCATCTTCGTATGAATACCTTGCCCCATCTCCAATCCTCCATGTGACACAATTACACTGCCATCTTGCCCAACATGCACCAACGCTCCGGCCTGGTTCATGAAACGTGACTCAAACGAAAGCCCAAACTTCAGCGGTGTCAGCGCAATACCTCTCTTCACGAAACGTGAAGTCGAGTTGAAGTCCTCAATCTCCTTCTGTCGCTGATAGAACGAGGAAGATTCCTTCAGTTCTGTCATAACCCTGTGCAGCGATCCCACTCCTGTTCCATCTTCCTCTTTTATCTCCTCTCCAAAGTGTGTCTTTTCCCCTTCGCGATAGAAGTTGTGCTCTCTGAACACAACTGGATCTTCTCCAATCACTTTGCTCAGCTCATCCATAATCAGCTCGGTCACAATCACTCCCTGTGGAGCACCAAATCCTCTGAATGCTGTATTCGATGGCCTGTTTGTCTTGCAGACACGTCCCTCAGCATAACAGTGGGGGATGCAGTAGCAGTTGTCCACATGAGCAACTGCTCTGTTCAGAACTGAGTTGCTTAAGTCGAGTGAGTTGCCTCCGTTGCTGTACAGAGAGACCCACAAAGCATGCACACGCCACTCGGAATTACTTCCAGATGATGCTGAAGAAGATGAAGATGCTTCATTGCTTGCCTCTTTCTTCAGCCCTGCTCTGTACTTGGCAAGGAATGGATGGCGCATACCAGCAACAGTCAAATCTTCTGGGCGAGACAGTTGAATGTGCACTGATGTCTTGTATTTCTGTGCGCAGACAGCAGCAGCACACGACACGAAGCACGACCTCGACTCTTTCCCTCCGAAAGCACCGCCCATCCGCTTCGTAACAACTTTTATCTGCGATGTTGGCACGCCACACACCGCAGACACCAGTCGCTGTGTCAGTGCTGGATTCTGCGTGGCAGCAGCGATGGTCAGCAGCCCGTCCTCTTCGTATGTTGCAATTGTGTTCTGAGCTTCCAATGCAACGTGAGCCTGGCCGGCAAAGCGGATTGTTCCAGAGATGACAATCTCGCTTTCTGATAAACCTTTCTCATAATCTCCTTTTTGATACACGAGCGGCTTGTCACTGAAGAACGATTTCGCTTCAATGGCCTCTTCAATTGTGCTGATAACTTTCAGCTTCTCATGTCCATCTGCACTGCCATCGTCATATTCCACAACAACAGCTGCAGCTCCCTTTTGTGCAACCTCCAGTGTCTCAGCCACAATCACACCAATCACCTGCCCTTTGCATGTCACTTCCTTTGTGGCAAAGCACTCCTCGTCGCGAATAACAGCACCAATGGCATTCACACCGACAATGTCACTTGCTGATACATATCCAACCACACCTCGCAGCGCCAGTGCAGCTGAAGTGTCGACATTCTTGATGAATGCATGTGACTCCTTTGACAGCACAAGAGCACCGTACAGCGTGCCTTCTCTTCCCTTTCTTGCTCCTTCTGTCGCTCTTGGCATCTGCACAGCCCGCCCAACAGCAGATTCCATTGGGTTCGAAGAGTCCATCGTGTACATCGTCTCTCCGGTCGTCTGCACTTTGCTCTGCAGATGTGGAACAATCTTTCCAACAGCCGTAGCTTCTTCCTCGGATGTCACACTGAAGCTCTGCTCGCCTTCTGTTACTCCGCCGTCTCCTCCTTCTTTGCCATAAACTGTGCTCTGATACAAGTTAGTACGATGCTCAGTGATGCAGAACTCACTCGCAACGTATGACTTCCTCACAGCATCAGACACTGGAAGACTGAATGCAAGCTGAATCTGCTTCTCACGCTCTCTGTCCAGCAGATCAAAGATCCGCTTCATTTTTTTGTTGTGACAAGAGTTTGCCGGCAATATTTCTGCATCACATTTTTCGTCGTGCAGTTCAGGCAAAGACATGTTTATCTGCTTCAGATACTCTCTTGCCAATGCGTCTCCTCTCTTCCACTCATCCCATGTGTGGTTAGTCACTTTGCAGATCAGCCGGGTGATTGACAGGAAGTATGAAATCATGAGTGAAAGGCACACCGTCCGACGGTAATGAATGGAGCCTCCGGGTGCATTTGCAGCAAGTGGCAGATCAACAGGCAAGTCTGCAAGGCAAAGCGACATAATGTCTCTTGTCAGCGACCTTCCATCTTTTGGTGAAAACAGCATGGAAGTTGATGATGATGATGATGATGATGATTGATTGGATGATGAAGATGAACTGGCAGAAGGAGACGATGATGAAGCTGAGCATTGTTCAACTTGGGGCACGTTTTTGCCTTCCAACGCCATCGCAGAAGGTTTAAGGCCCATCAAGAACTTCTCTGTCTCTTTCGCTTCGACGACCTTCCAGCTCATTCCACCAAAGAACATTGAAGCAGACACGACATGCAGATATGCCTTGCCTTTGTTCTCAGCTATCTCTTTTTCTGTCGGCTCTCTCAGACGCATCCGAAGCGCCGCATTCGCAAGAGAAATATCATCTTCCTTTCTTTTGGTGATCTTTGTGCAATAGAACACTTCAAGCTCTTCAGTGAGAGGGATTGACACGTGTGTCATGATCTCGTCTGGTGCAAGGAGAGTACGACGGCTGCTGATCATGAACTCACGCAGAGGGACAACACGTGTGCCTCGAAGAGAGAGAAGATGGACTTGTGCATTCTAAAATATATATAATAAATCCATACACGCATTATTAGAGTTTATTCATAAACAAATAATTAACTAAAATTTTTAAATTTAACCTAAGTTATTGTCATACCATGGCCATTAATGGAGAAACAAGATCGGAAATTGGAGAGCAAAGGGAAATATTTCCAACTGCTGTGGCAAGTGCTCGAATATGGTGTGAAGCAAAGCGCATGCATAGCAGAAGAAGTTGATGCAGCATTCTCAGTTTGTATGCATATGGTGAAGGCTTGAAGGGAAGTGAAGTGTTGTGAGTGAGGTCGAGAGAAGGAACGTGCGTGACAGTTGGAATAAATCCATCAGGATCGTCTTTCGAAGCAGAGAATCCTTTCATCTCTTCAAGTGTCACCGGCGGAATCGCTTCTCTGATGAGAGAACGTATATAGTCAATCAGCTTCTCAATGGTAATGTTTCCTCCAATCACCAAAGAATGTGCCTCAGAAAGATTCACTTTCTTTGGAGAAGTTATGGGATGTTCGTCAATTACAGGGAAAGCTTCTTCTGATGCATTCTCTCCTTTCGCTTTTTCAGCTTCGCCTTCCTTCCATCCATCGCTTGCGCCAGATCCCCATTTGTCCAGGCGTAATGTAAACAGTTCTTCAATGTGAGATGGATCAACAAATTTATTTCCACCTATTCCATTAACCATTTGAAAGCCAATTTCTGTACAACCATTAGCCAAGCGTGCATCATTGTTTGCTGCTCGAATTTCAAGTAATTCTTTGAGTGTTGCAGGGCGGAACCATTCTACACTTGGAAATGGCCAAACGGTAGATGGTAATTGAGATGAAGATGATGCTCCAGAAACTTTGTCGCAATGAGGCGCAACAGGTGGAAGTGATGGTGGATTTGGTGTAACAAAGTGTAAACTTAAAGAGTTTCTTGCAGCAAGGATTTTAGAGTATTCTCTTGCTCGATGAAGAGGAGAATCTTGACCAAGAACATCAATTACATCTTTCTCATCCAAATGATCCATAACTGTTGAGGCAGCATTCAATATTGATCTATAACCAGTGCATCTGCACAGATTTCCGTCAATTCCTTCCTCAATATCTTTCAGTCTTTCGTGTCGTAGCTCATCTTTATTGCATGATCTTTCCTTCCTCTCGGCTTCTTTCTCAGGATTAAATATTAAATCAGTCATTGTAACAACAAATCCAGGAGTACAATATCCGCATTGAGTTGCACCACGATCAACAATCGCTTGTTGAATTTCACTCAATTTTGTCGAAACAGAACCAAGTGCTTCAACCGTTGTAACAACCATTCCATCAACTTTTGGCAAAGGCAGCAAGCAAGAAGTTACAGATTTGTGAATGATATTTTCTGTTCCCAATTCGCAATAAGTTAACAGAACAGTACATGCGCCACAGCCTCCTTCTCTGCATGCGCCTTTTGGTCCTTTTACGCCGTGTTCTCGTATAAAATCAAGAAGAGTTTTATCCGGCCTAAAATCTTCCAACTGCACGTATTCGTCATTTAAATAAAAACAAAGTGTAGAGCGCGATTTGTTGATTTCCATTTCTAGAATTACAAATAATATTTATTGATCAACGACATTTTGAAAATGATATTTTATTGATTAGAAAAGTCATTTTGAGTTTTAGGCTCTTGTAGTGGCAATAATGATCAACAATTGAACAGGATTGGAAGTACATAAAGATATTATCGTTTTCGTTGATATTTAAAAATGGAAAGAACACTTCAATGGTTAAATCTTTTATTTTGTACAAAATAAAAGATTCACACAATTATTGCTTGAATGAAATCACATTTATATTTGATTTTCATTTTTCCAAAAAGAAAAAATTCATTTGAGTTGTTTTCAGAAGAGATGAAAAAACTGTTTCAAACGAATCAATTCTTCATTCTTTGTTTTGCATAAAATGTGGAAATAAAAAAGCGAAATAAATAAGATAATTTGAAATTTTCTGTTTTGTGAAAAATGAAGTTTTTGATTTTTAAAAACAATATTAAAAAAAGTGATGACTTTTTTAAAGTGTATTAATTTCTTTAAAATAAATGCTGAAATGATACTAATTTTTTCAAATAAAACACAGAATTTCGACAGATTTTACAAAAGAAAAAAGTATACTTTCTCAGAGGAGAAAGAGGAGGAAATCTCTCATATACATATTATTTCAATAGTATACACAAAACATACATAACACATCGAATAATGCGAAATGCAATGTAAAGATAATGTTTTGCATCGAATACTCTGTCAATATTGTTGTTTGGACTCACCATGGAAAGCTTTAAATTTGCCACAACTACTCAATGCATTTAACATAATGAATAAGAATTCAAACTTCAATTGCGGATGCAAGTTGAAAAGCATTGAAAAGAAAAAGCATAATTGAAGCAAATGCTAAATGTTTCTGCATTACTCAATTTGTTCTCATTTTTCTTTTTTCTCCATAGTTTCATTTTAATTATGAAATTATATCTTCTGTAATTCAAAGCATAGAGGCTCATTTGACGCATTCACGCGGTTCAATTCTTAATCACAAAAAATACCCCCACAAACGTGATTCATTCAAAGACGGAAGAAGCGCTGGCTGATTTGTGCAACTTCTTGCGGGAAAAAGCTTACTGCTTCATCTAAGTAATCTCATTTAGTTGCTTTCAATGCTCTTATCTATCCAATTATGTCACTTGCATTTTCCTCTTCAAGAGAAATTGCCATTATTGTTTGTGTGTTCTTCTGAATTGTCTTGATAACATCCATATGCTTCATGCTCATCTTCGGGATCTTCTTCGCAAAAAGGCGCATCGGCATCGTCATAATTCTCATCGTGTTGATAGGATCCCAAATCAGCTGCTGTTGGGTGGAACAAACTATCTCCTCCATACATAATTCCTTGTGAGTGTGTTTCATTGAATAAAGTTGTGTTTATTTCATTGTGTGAGCTGCTTGTGATAAAGTCGTTTTGTCCTCCAAATTCTTTGTTAGCACCTGGCTTTAAACCTTCCTTGTGTTCAATTCCCAGAGAATCATCAAAGTCCAGTCTCGAACGATATCTGCTTTCTTTTTCTTCTTCCTCTTCTTCTTCATTACCCATCCGTGAGCGTGCTCGTGAGAATGCTTGCACGTCGTTCTTTGATTCCAAATCTGGTACGTCTTCATCCAGAAAATCTGAATGGGGTCGATGAAGCAGCGAATCATCAAGTGATATCACCCTCTTTTTCTTAGTCTTTTTAGCTTGGCTTCCAGAAGAAGTGCCTTTTGCATTGTTTGTTCCATTATTTCCTTGAATACGATTAATGCATGATGGAGATAGAAATATCAGCATCAGGCAAGCCAACAACACTTCTCCAACAAGTGTGTTCGCAATAACCAAAGAACGACGAAATAATTCTTCTACATGAGAAACTTGTATTAACAATAAAATGGCTCTTAGCAGAAAAAGCAGCAAGCAGACAAAAGTTTGTATTAATACTTGACGCTTCAATCTTGTCGCAGCTTGTAAAGAACTCAAATGAGATGTTATGTAAAGTAACATCAATCCGTACACAAGAAATGCAATTGAAACAATAACGTTTAAGACTACGTTGTATATAACTTCAACTTGATGAATTTTTCCATCGTAATTACCATCAGACGAATAACTTATCCAGTTTGCAATAAACAAAATGAAAGGAAGAACAAAGCAAAATATTAAAATCAGAATATTTGTTAGTACAGTAAATGCTCTATGCTTTTTTCCGGAATGAATAAGCGAAGCCCAGTGCATTACCACAAACACAAAGCATGAAATATAAAAATAGCCTGCCATGCCAGTTAAAATTGTTTCCACTGGCTTCTGACTGTAAATAGTCTGACAAGGAGTTGCATATATCCCATTGCAAATTGCTCTTTAGATATAATTGAAATATTAATTCAAATTACAAAAATAATAAACCTCATAAGAAATGACAATGGCATCAGAAGATGAAATGCCAAGTGAAAAGAAAACTGGCAACGAATCATTTTGGGGTGATTTATAATTTCGCATCGAATTAATTCTTCAATGGCATAAATTGCAGTCAAGCCAAAAATTGAGCTAAATTTTTTCATTCATAACAATTCAAGCATGTTACAAAATATAAAAATTGTGTGATGTATACATTTCGAAATACGTCATGCCTTTACACAAATCATCGGCATTATCGAAGTTTCCCATCCAACAAAAATCCCCAAAAACAAAAAAAATTAATATTAAAATATGGGTTAAAAATGTAATAAGAAATTGATTAAAAAATAACTCATTACACATTTCATTTTTATGCTTAAAAATGTTGAAAGAAAAACATAGAAAAACTAAATTACCCTTTCCTTGCAGTAAGGACAAGTTTTTTTCTTTTTCAACCACTGCTTTGCGCAATCAACATGAAAAGAATGAACGCATGGTAAAGTGACAAGAGTTTCTCCAAACTCAAATTCCATCTGGCAAATAGGACACTTTTCCAGCATTGTATCATCATCTTCATCGGGAACAGTAATAAGTTCAGAGCCAACAATTACAGTTGAAGATGAAGATGAAGGCTTATCCGTCATTGTAGATAATTCTTTACTGGGAGGGAAAGGTGTGACAGATGAACTTGTTGTGGTTGTAATAGGTTCTTGTGGAAGTTGACTTGAAGAAGTGGTAATAATTGTTGCTTCATTTACAGGTTCTTTTGAAATGTTTTCTGTTAGTGATATTGGTTGTGTCTGAGATGAAGACGATGATGATGAAGACGACTGTAATGCTATATTATCTTTATTTTCTGTATTATTGTTTTCATCTAATTTTTTTTCTTCTTTGCTTGAACAGTTATCCACCCTTATCCTATCATATTGAAAAGTTGGTAAATTTTCAAATTGTTCATCGGTGAGTCCAACATCAACTGTTCCAATCATATCTGATAATTGCGATAACTCTTCATAAGTCATCCCGTCTAATTCCATTGCATCTCCTCTCATTCTACTTTGAAGTTTTTGTTCAAATGATGATGGGCAAGACGTTGTAGGAAAATAACATTCTTCATCTCTTCTAAACCTGTTAAAATAAAATTAAAATTAAATATTTTAAAAATATATTTAAAAGATACAGTGGATGTCTGTGATGATATTTTTTTCTCTTAATTTCATCAGTTATTGGAGATGGCTTTAAAAATTTCTCTGGAACATCTAAGGTGACATCTGGATCAAATAATGTAGTGAGTTCCGTAAAAGGATCTGTAATGACTGGAATTCCGTCATTTTTAATTTCATTCCGTTCATCATTGCTTTCATTTTCTTTCTTCTTCATTTGTTCTGAAACGAGCTGAAGAAAAAGTTGCAGTGATTCCATTACATTTTTCCTTTGTTCTTTTAGTGTTTCATCATGATCTTGTTCCTCAGAAGCTCCAAATTTGCCCTCTTTTTGAGAATCTTCATTCATAGGGACGGACCTTTGATCATAAAATAAAATCAAAAAAACAAGAAATATTGAATTTATGTGAGTTTCCAGAAGCACACACATGTAACCTTTTTAACTGTATCTCAAGAATTGAAAGCTCTTTGTTTATTAGAAAAAATTTTTATGAGCCATTATATTATTTTCTCAAAGAATTTACTGTTCTGAATAAAAATTGTGTTTGGAAAAAACTTTCTATCCATTATTTAAAAGAAAATGATTGTGTGTTATTGTGGTGATATTTTCAAAACAGATGTATTTCAGGAAATGTTTATCTTTTCCATTTAAATATTTGTTTTTGACGGATTAATGTTAAATTAAAAAAAAAATATTTCTTAAAATTCAATTTCGAAAGCATCCGTTTTTTCAAAAGAAAGAAAGAATGAATGAATGAATGAATGAATGAATGAATGAAAGAATATTAAGTGTTTGGGTTTTTCAACATTTTTATTTATTGGATCTGGATTATCGCATCATTTGGTGATTTATTTTTGTTTTAATGAAAAAATCACAGTCTTTACAGAATGCAATCACATCGAATACTATCATATTCGTTTTTAATCACATTATTCTGTGCACAGACATTTCATATTTTTTCATTCAATTTTCTTCCCAAATTATCACAGGGTCCAATGAAATCAATCTCATTTTTAATAATTATGAGTGATTATTTCAATGCAAATACGATTTTTTGATATTAAACATCGATTTGAAGAATTAAAAAATTCAAAATTTATAAGTCTTAATAGTGAATGAAAATGACAAAAAATAGTTTTAGCGAGTGAAAAATGCGTTTAAAGAAAGAAATGCGAAATATTTATAACTTGATCCAAAATTAATTAATATATTTATAAAATTTCATTATTTTCTATCGAAAGCAGCATCGGATATCAGCACAATAGGATGCAGTCACAAAAAGTTGTGCAAATTTTGATCTGGCTATATCCGATTAAGACTGAACTATTTACACAAGAAATTAATAGCAATCTCATAATTTAAAGAATTGCATTCTCATTTCAAAAAAAAATGCAAAAAAAATTTAAGTATAGTTACTTTCCTAATAGGCGGACACTTTCCTAATGGCCGGACAGTAGCCTTTTCTCAGCAGCTAATGAACGTAGAATTTTGATTTTTTCCCACATTAATCGAAATGTGAATATAAGTATATGAAGCATTCTGAGAATACTTCATTCTTGTTCATTCATTTTTTTAAAATAAATTTTGT
This sequence comes from Monocercomonoides exilis, assembly GCF_001643675.1. Classification (NCBI taxonomy): domain Eukaryota; phylum Preaxostyla; order Oxymonadida; family Polymastigidae; genus Monocercomonoides; species Monocercomonoides exilis. The sequence goes on along the minus strand of NW_027150606.1, from coordinate 155,867 downwards.
TTTTCGGAGAAATTCGGAAAAACTAATTACTCCGTGTTTCTCCGAAAAACAATATTTGTTTTTAAAAAATGAATGAACAAGAATAAAGTATTCTCAGAATACTTCATTCACTCATATTCACCTTTCAAATGATGTGGGAAAAAATCAATATTCTACGTTTATCACCTGTTGAGAAAAGGTTACTGTCCTGCCATTAGGAAAGTGTCCGCCTATTAAGAAAGTAACTATAATGAGAATAAGATCTGAAGAAGTCTAAAATTTTTTGAAAAGTTCTTTCTGTTCCATTTTCAGATGAATTAGAAAAAAAAAACCTTTCATCAAATTTTGTTTTCTTTTCACAAAAATTCTTCCGTGTAAAAACAAAATTTTGAAGATTTTATCATCTCCATGTTAATGATATAATAAAAGTGCGAAGAGAATTTTGATCAAAAATTGAAATATTTTAATAATTTGTAATTTTGTGTGATAATTTTTGAAATCATATTTTGACATATTAAATTTTCGGTTGAAAAATTTCTTTTGTATATCAATCCAAGAACATTGAAAAGTGAAAAGACTGATCGAAGACATTTTTATCTTTGATTCGATTTTGACTTTTAATTTTGAAAACAATTATTATTCTTTTCCTCTTTTGAATTAAAAATAACTATCAAAAAAAAAAAAAAAAACGTTCAGTCGTTGAAAAATGAACACCACGAAAAAAGATATAATTTAAAAAATAATCACCAACGATTGAGATATTTGTGTTTTCCGATATTATTCTATTTTTATAATCCTGTTGAAAAAAAAAATTTGATCAAAACCAGAATGAATGTTTGATTTCAAAAAATATCAGCCATTAAAAAAAAAAAAAAAAAAAAAAAAAAAAAAAAAAAAAAAGAAACAAAATTGTTTGTTTTATTTTTTCCCATATGTGTAATTCTTTTAGAAAAGTCGCAAATGTTTTATTTTCAAATAAAACGAAAATTTCATATTTAGCTCAAATTTCTGTTTCCACTCACAAATCTTCTTAAGAATGTTTGAAATAGCATTATCCAGAAATTGATTCTATATATTAGCGAAGTTTGATATTCGTTAACATAAATTTGAGCAAAATATGAAAATTTTGATTTATTCGATTATTAAACATTTGCAACTTTTCAAAAAGAATTACCCTTTCTTTTTTTTTATTTGATGCACAAATTAAAGGCAACCCATGAACAAATGAAATTTGATATTTATTGCAATTTTTTTTTCAAAATAATATAGAAATACAGGAACACCTATTTTCCGCATTTACATAATTATTTTGAAATGGATTATTCCGATGATTAGTTTTCAAAAAATAAGGTAACTGTTTCTTGTATAAAGAATGAATTGTGATAATTAAAATTTGAAGTGTAAGAATAACAAAGAAACTCCGAAACAAAAGTTGTATTAAAAATAATAATAATAATAATAAAAAATAAATTAGGTTGAAATAATTGTTCGACATAAATAATAAAAAGAAAGAATAACAAAGAAAAATAATATATATACATACACATATATATTATAAAAATAATTAATAAAAAAACAATGAAATATCGAAAAAAAATTTTTTTTTAGCTGCAAAGTGCAGTAGAAACATAAATAAAATAAAATAAAATAAAAATAAAAATACCACGCAGACACGAAAAGATATCTCATCAAATAACTCACTTTGTAAGCCAAGAAAAAATAAAGCAAATTGTGAACGTATGGATATTTAAAAAAAAGTGTAATTGCATAATAACAAATTTCTAAACATCCACGAAATTTCTTAAACTTAACAAAATATTTACCAATCCAAATCATAAGATTTTCAACAATCAATCAATCAATCATCGCATAATCGAAATATTACAAAGGCTTAAAAGGAAGAAATAGTCATGTAACGCACATTTAAGTATTTCATTTTAACACAGAAATTTCTCTTTTTCAGCAACATTGAAAAGTTAAATATCTTTAAACTTTATTTATTGTTTAAAAAGATCGAATCTCTTTTCTCGAACACATCTTATTTTCACAACCCATATTTTGTTTTAGAATCCTCTTCAATTGTTGCTCGCATCCCTTCACACACCATTTGATGGATATGTCGACGTATCTTTACAAGCATGGGAAACACTGGAATATCTTTAGCTTCCTTCCGTTTTGGTATAAACGAGATTGGTTTCACGCCAAAAGAAGATGATTTAACAGAACGTGGTGAAGCAATTCGCTCACTCATAAAGCTCTTCGTGTCAATTGATGTTGGTGTGATTGGAGATAACATCTGTTGCTGCTGACAAGAATACGTTGCATTTTCTAATGCCTCATCTACTTCCATCTGCATATCCTTTTCCTCTTCTTTCATTGGAACCCCTCCCATTGCCGGAACATGCACCACTGGGCGCGTCTCCAGTATCCACTCCTTCCGAAGCTCTCTTACAACACGACGGATGATTCGCAGCCGTATCAGCTCAGGAACAAGCGCATGCAACTGCTGCTTCTCAGCTCTTTCGGCTCTATCACTCCCGCTGTTGCCTCGCACTTTTCCATTCATGCCATGCTTATGCGATAACATCTCTTTTGAATTCTCTTTTTCCCGCTCTTCAAGAATGAGAAACGAGGGAGCTGAGAGAAGAATATTTTCTGGATTATTTGAAGAAGCATCAGAATTAATACCATTCTGCTTTTGAGCAGCAGAGCTATCAACAGAATTCAAAGGCAAAGAAGAATGGTGCTTAATGAACTTGGTGTTCATCCTCACAAGAGGACGATTGCTTTGAGAATTTGGATGCGATAATGATGCTGAAGACGATGACATATTTGCAGAAGAGACATTCCGAATTAAAGAGCCTCGTGATGATGACGATCTGAACCGCTGCTGGTCGTGTCCCATGACATCAAGAAACTGCTTCACCAAATTCTGGAGTGAATCAAAATGAATCTGAGATTGCTCACTCTGATTGCCTGGGGAAGTTTTATTGGATGAATCTATGACATCAAGCTGCTCTGAAACAGGAAGCTTATCTGTGACAGTCAGGTTGCTCTGAAGTGTGGAATAATTAGCAGATGAGTTTGATGATACAGCAGGTGCTTCAGTTACAATAGGATTGTATGTATTAGCCTCTATTGCGACTGAAAGACGGCTAAGTTCAAATGGATAAAGTTCCTTTAGTTTCTGATATGTTACTTCATCTGGGTCATCTGGACTCATTGAAGGAACGCTACAAATAAAGATTTAACACAGCAGTACAGATATTTAAAATATCATTAAGAAAATGATCAATTAAAAGATATAAATTTGTAGAAAATGATTTATGGAAAATATCTTATCAAGTTTCATTCACAATAATACAAATCAAAAAAAAAGCTCTTTATTTCCAAAAAAAATTCAACAATAATTTTGCAATATAAACAAACCCTTCGAAGTTTCCGTTCTTTTCTTCCTTTTCAAAACTGTCCAAAGTATCGTTTTTACTCATCCATTTCCAACTTCTTCTGTATTTCCTCGGGTTTCCCCAAACAGGTAAAGTGTCTAGTAAAATACGAGCTTCTTCGCTTCTCCACTTTAATAAAAATATAAATGAGCAACGAAATAAAAAGCAAATAAAATAATTAGAATAAAAAATATTTAACTGCAAAATCATCACTAAATAACTCATTCATATAATGCAGATTAACCAACAAAAAAATCACAAATATCTATTTTTTCATTTCTCACAGTTGCTGTGAAATCTTATTTACAGATTTCATACCATTATATCTACTGCAGTATAGCGAGCACTCAAACATCTGATAAAGCTCTTTGCTTTTCTCTGGCAGTTGATTACTGAGTAAAGTTAACAAAAGCGAAATAGAAGAGCCAATAAAAAAAAGATTACAATTTCAGGGAAAAAATGATTGAAACATTTAATGTAATTAAAAGATGAAAAGAAGTTATTTAATAAGAGGCAAATGGGTTGGTATGACAAACAAAACAAACAGGAAAAACCACAAAACTCCAAATAACAACATACTGATTGATCGGAACTTGTTGACTCTGATAACAAATATCATGTGAATCTGTGTCTGAAACATTAGAGATCGCATTATTTCTGCATTTCTCCTTCTTTGCTTCATTCTTTGTGCACAAATAAATCTGCCAAGTGCTCTATACAAATCAATAAAATATCATGATACAGGCAAAATCACATATAATATAAAAGGGTAATAGATTCATGAAGAATAAGATGGCAGATTACGAAATGTGAAACATTTATGTTCATCAAATAATTCGAATTCAAAAATAAAAGCCAAAATCAACATAAAACATTTCATTAATGAAAAAAAAAAAACACTCCATATCAAACCTTGCCAGAACCTGAAACGACACAAGCATTTTTCTTCTTCTCTTCCTAATTTCTGTCTTCAACTCTTCAATTCTCCTCCTTCTCATCTCTTTCATCACAGCCATTTTAATCCACCTCCGATTGCGGTCTTCGCTCAGCCCGTCCAAAAGCACAGCAAGGCGAAGCGCAGCGTTTATCACTGTCTTCCACATCGTCGTCTTCCGGCGCTGCCCTTCCACAACCACAAACTGCCCCCGCGAGTTTATCTGTGAAGGCAGCAGGGGAGAGGACAAAGAAGCTGCAAGAGGAGAAGAAAAAGAACTCTTTGTGCCTAGCGGAAGAACAGAATGAGCTATCTCTTCATTCAGCAGCCGCTCTTCTCTCTGTTTGTGCTCTGCCTGCTGCTGCAACAGAAACCTCTGCCTCACTTGGAGGAAGCGATACGTCGAAGGAGACATTTCAATCAAACCATTAGAAGATCCATTTCGAGGCGTATTTAAGACGTCATACGAAGCAAATGGTGTTGTTGTTGCACGATGAGTATTCACAGAACGTGATATGGAGTTGAATGGCATTGAGCTCAATGACAACAAAGTCTTCGACATTTCATCAGGAGATGATGAATTCAGTGTGCTAAGAGTGCGGGCAGTGGAGGAAGCAGACGAGGTGCTTCTCTGAGTCAGCGGCGAAATCTGATAGGAACGCTGTGTGGAAGCATGGAGTGTTCGAGATGTTGTCTGAGGAGAATTCAAACTGAAATCGTTGGAGGGAAAGGCAGATGAACGAGAAGAAAGAACAGAAACAGTGTGGAGAAGCGGGGGAATTTCAGGGCGCTGATAGCGAATTGGGGAATTAGTATTCGTCTGTTGTGTGCGTGATTGTGTCATCTGTTGAGAGGAAGAGAGTTGAGGTTGACTTGCAAAACTGGCAGCTGTGCGGTTTGGTGGGATGATAATCTCCTTCGGGTGCCTCTTCACATGTGCTGGTGAAGTCGTCTCCTTTTCTTCGGTGTTTGTTGAATGAAGATAATCTTCTTTCTCTCTCTCTTTCTGAAGGCGGGATGACTTTTGAACAAAAACAGGCAGCTGCGAATGGGGCGACGAATCGCAGAAATCGAAAACAGACGTCGTGGCGGTCGAAGAACGAACAGCAGAGGCATTTGAAGCAGGAACAAAACGATCACCTTCAGAAGTCATTTCACTGAGTGTGGATGAATTGAATGGTGGATTTGATGAAGAAGAGTCAGCTCTCACAGCACTTCCCCTATTCACACTTGAATAAGGCGACTGTACATTTTCATTTCTGCGGGATGAACGTAAAGACGGAAGCGGAGACGAAAACTGTGTTGGATGGCGATGTGACAGCTGAGACGCAAAAGATGGGTCAAAATATATCGAAGACAACGCAGAAATGGAATCAGAGGAAGAAGAAGAAGATGAAAGTGAAGATGAAGGAGCATATGTTCGGTAAGATCTGCTGTATATGCTTTGGTAACGTGAAGCTTCCATCGAACTGTGCGAGCGCTGAGGCAAAGAAAAAGGCTGTGTAACTTTTGTGAGCGTGCTCATCTGCTGTTCCAACGACATTTGCTGCAAAAACGGATGCAGCTGCATTTGATCAGTAAGCTTCATTGACTGAGAAGAAGAGAAGATATCATCTTGAATTGAATCAGAGTGTGTTCCATCAAGAAAACCTCTTTTATAAGCATAATCAGCTGAAGAACGCGTACGGCCGAGATCCTTATGCTCAAAGGAAACATCCAGATCATCATAATAATCATCCTCTGGACTCATCTCCCGCTCTTTACTCGAAATCTCTCTGGTTCCATATTCTGCCGTGTTTGCTCTCGCAGCCATCCAACTTTCGGTTGCTCTGCGCATTTCCTCGACCGGGGACTGCTGCAGCATCTCCTCTCTCATCTTCATCATCGTCAGGTCTTCCATCACCGCCTCCGAGTCCTTGTGCGATGAACAATACGCCTCGAGAAACGCAGGCGATCGGATCTGCTCTTCAAATAGAGGCGGCAGCTTGGCACGCGACACAGCCACAGACGACGGTTCAGAATCTGCAGACAATTCTAACAGACTTTTTCCAGGCGCATTTTTGTGTGCTTGCGAACTGAAGTCTGCTCTTTCTCTATGTCTTTCATTGATACTCTGATGTGTTGATCTTTTTGTAACACTTCCACTCTCAGACCCTTCATCAGTGGCTTGCTCGTTCAAATTCCATCCTGCTGGCCTTTTCATTTGCCGAGCTCGAACCTGTTCCTTTAATTCTTCTATCGCTGATTCCAGATGAACCACTTTCCTCTTTTGATCTTTTGGATTGAAGAGTGAATTGATACGTATTAGTTTCTTCTTCTTTTTTCCAACAAACCCTATTGACGTTTGCGCCCTTGGTAGCTCACGGAAAGACGAAGTATTATCAAACCTTTCCAAAGTTCCACTCAACCCAATACCACTATTAGGTCCTGATCTTGACGTCATCAGTTCATCAACTTCTTGCAGAAGATGGCGAAAGTTCATTGTAACTTCTTGATTGTCTTTTTCATCAATTGTATTTCTTTTTCCATCCTGCTCTTGGCGAATCATTTGAAGTAATTCATCATCTTGTTCCTCAATATTCTTTAATTCTTCTTGTTGCGTAAAACACGAATCATTAAAAAAAGACGTAAACTCTGAAACTTCACTTAAAATTGGCAAAGAATCTGAACAAAAATTCAAATGGTTAGATAAAAAAGTCATTAAAATTTATTTTTAATAATTGCTAACAGCGCAACCTTTCATCTTTTGTTTTCGATAATGATAAAAAGAATCCTGAGTTGATATGCTGTGCTTACCGGCAGGCCTTTTGCTACCATCTGATGAACATTTTTTATATGTTTGTTGGTGAGGATTTATTAACATATCTTGTGTAGAATGTTGAGACAACTGTTTGCATTTCGATTGAGAGTCATTCAACATTAACGAAGGATGTTTTTGAAAATCAGATGAACGAATTTCTAATACGATATTTGAAGGCTTGCTTCTCTTTTGCGTCATTTTGCTTCCGACTTGTTTATACAAAACAAACAAGAATTAAATAAAATTTGACTCAAATGATGGGCTAAATAAAACATTTCCAAACAAAACGAAAATTGTGATATAAAATATTGACTAACATTTTTAGAATAAAATAATAGAGTAAATAAATGAATATATCTTTTCGCTATCTTGGTAGCGAAGTCAAAAATGAATAAATTAATCTTTTATTTCATGTTCCAATGATAAAAGCGCTTTAATTAGTGATTCAACTGATGAACCATATGCCATCATTTCTTTCCAATTTTTAACAGTACGTTTTGCTCCAACCTCTTTTAATTGCTCATCTGTATGCGTCGTTCTGATTCCAATAACTGTTTGAACTTGTGCATTTGATGCAGCAGTAACGCCACTTCTTGAATCCTCAAATGCAATGCATCTTTCTGGGGTTAGTCCATTTTCTTTCATTGCGTTTGCATACGGATCCGGATATGGCTTTCCACGGCATCCTCTTTCATCAACAATAAACACATCTTTGAAAGGAGGGAAACACCTATGAGGGCTCTGTCCTTCAGAGGAACTTGCTTGATGTTCAACTTGATGAAATTTTAAAGCTTCTAACATAAATACAGAATTCTCAATTGGGGCATTGGTCACAACAACAGGAATAATTGGAATTTCTTCTCCTTTTTCATTTTTAAAAGTCCATTTACCTTCACAGCTGATAAATGATAAGAAATCTCTAAATCCCTCAACGCAATCAAGTCCTCCAGAAGAAGCCCTTTCTCTGAAGATAGCCTCTTTTTTGTCAGCCCATTCCTTGCACTGCTCTTTTGTCCAAGATGGAAAAAGATCTCGTAGAATTTGTTCGTTACTTCCCCCTGATATGTGCTTTTGATAAAATGTAAGATCAATATCTCCCATCAGCGGCTTGAGCATTTCTTTCCAACAAGCGAAATGAAGTGTGTCTGTTTCACAGAGGGTTCCATCTAAATCAAAAAGAAAACCAATCGGAGGCTACATATATATTATTGTTAATAATGTATCCAATTTAATGTTAGAGCAAATAATATTCAATTAAATTAACTTCAAACCTGTTGCATCTAATTGAAAAATAATGTTATGGAAAAAGATTGAATTAAAACTATTTTTAAGAAATAGAAAATTCTATTTCAAAATTTCGTTGATGTTTAAGATTTTGAATTCGTATTTTGTTTCTTGAGAAAAAATATAGCGAAACTGAGAATAATGTTAAAAGATAAAGAAAAACGCTATTTTTCAACATGAAGTTCGTTCAAATAAAAATTTATTAACATGCTAATTATTGTTCAAAATTTGCACTTTGAGTTATTTCCGTTTTTCGAAAGATTGATATTTAAATTGAAAAACTGTGCTTTTCCCTTGATTATCCAATGTCATCTCAACTTAAACAAAATCGACAGCCTTCATATTTCACGAATATGGATGAAAACAAGATTGAGTCAAAGGAGATAAAAGGAGACATTTATTTTTCAATGCTCAAAGAATATTATTTCAAAAACAGATGGTTAACTTACACTTTTCAACTAATGCTTTAAAAAATCTTTTACGTATTTTTCTAAAATTCAAGAACCTAAATTATGAGCAAGGCAATATTTGTTTATTATAATTACAAAACTTAATCCAAAATAAAAATTAAAAAAAAATTAGGGTTCAATCCATCAGGCAATAAAAATTTGAAAATAAATAGACAAATCACATGATAAATAAAAACATCACATCAACATATTGAGTATGCCCAAGAAAAGAATGAAATCTTCATTCCCATGGCTTTGTTTCCTCCAACAACCACATTTTTTCTTCCTCATCCAAAAATGGCAACATTCTCTTTCTGCATTCAACATTAAATGCGTTAAGCCAACGTTTTTCATCCAACGATAACAAAGAAGGATCAATTAGAGATCTGCAATATGGAACATATGTCTGTGTCTGAAGATACAACCAGTCATAATCTGATTTCTTTTTGCTCTGTGATTCAGCTTTCTCACTTTCAGAAGCCTTAGAAGACGACGAAGGAGTAGACGAATAAATACCATCTTTCTTATCCATTTCATCCAGCCATTCAGACAGGCTCATTCCAGCAGGCATATCGCCCTCGACAGCTGGCACCACCCCTTCAATTGTCCTCTCCACCAGAGCAAGAGACTCAATCCTAACACCAAACTCACCTTCCAAATACAGCCCAGGCTCCACCGTCACAGTCTGATGACAACTGAGCACTTCCAATCCAGACATGTTTGGAGGGCACTCATGCACACACAGCATCGAGCCCACACCATGCCCCGTGGAGTGGGTATAGTCCATCCCGTGCTTCCAGAGAGGGGCACGCGCCAGACAGTCCAGCTTGATTGCTCTTGTACCGTAGCAAGTGGTGTTTGGAGTGAATACAGGCGCAGGGAAACGAGAGAGGAACAGCCCAATGTGACTGGAAAGAACGAGGGTGTAAACACGCTTCTGGCGAGGCGTCGGCGTTGAAAGATGGACAGTGCGAGTAACTTTCAGAAGGTTATGTGAAAAGATTCAAATTATCAACAAAAATTATATCAATTACAAAATAAACAGTGGGAAAAAGAATAAACCAAACAAATTTTATGTGAATAAAGTTTCATTCAAAAAAAAAAAATTAAAAAATTCAAACCATCTGTTGTTCCACCCATGTACTGTCCACCTATATCAAATAATATCATCGAATTTTCAGTAATCACCTTTGAACAATTCTTCATAATCTTTCTCTTCTTTTCACCTTTTTCTTTTTCATTCGGATCTTCTTCTTCTTCTTCGACTTCCTCTGGCGGCTCTGGCTTGTAATGAACAATCGCTCCGTTTTCATCTGCAGCCACGATATGCTCAAACGAAGGATACAAGTATCTGTGTTTGATACTTCCAAAATTCTGGTTCGGGTTCTTTTCCGAATAAAACAAATCAACTGCGATCTTCCGGAAATACTCAATCACTTCGATAAGATCGTATTCTGTTGCTGGGAAAGAACATCGAGGTGGCTCGGAAGATTCATAACGGCGCTTGGAGAAGAAAGTGTGCAACCAGTAAAAGAACTTTATCAATGAAATGCTATCTATGGCATGAACCTCTTTCAGGTTTGCCACTTCTGCCTCAGTCTTCACTTTCATCAATGCATTCACTTCACCTGAGAAAGGAATAATGCGGCAATGCGCTGATTCCACTTTTAAATGTACTATAACCGACGTTGAATTCAGGTCGGCAAAGCAAAAATCACTTGTTTCACTAATTTCATTCAACTTGCTTATAAAGTCAATCAATGGAGCAACTTTTACCCAACTCATCATTTCAGAAGTGCTTTTAATCGAATCGTCAAATGAAGAATCTGTAAATAAAACAGCCGAATAAACAACACCTTCATGTTTCCTACCAAAAGTACTTTCATCAGACTCATTAACTCGTTGTAAAATGAGATAGCATCTAGGAACCGGAACACAGTCAATATCTCCTCCACGAATATTTAGCAACCAGCAAATTTCAGGAAGAGCAGAAATAATCATGAATTCTCCTCTTTGACTTACAGGTTTTGACAACTGCCCCTCGCTATGCTCAATGATATTTTTGCTAAGATCTAATTTTTCTTTTTCCATTTCAGTTCTTGATTTCTTATAACCTTTTGATGATGTGACCTTTCCCCATAATCTTAATACTTTTTGGAATCTTTCCATGCCTGCGCATTCAACTGGATAATCAAATATTGGCTCTTTTTTATAAGAAGGTCTTCCATAATCTTTCCAAATGGGATCTATTAAATCCTCATTTAATGCTGTCAATGTTAAACTATGTCCCGTTTTTTGTGAATGATTTTGTTTGATTGATTCAAGGCAAGATAAAATGGATTTAAATGAAGAATACGAAATAACCCAGCCATTAACCGCAATCGTTTTAACGTCCAGATTTGGCAATTCATTTATGATAAAATCTTCAATAAATCTATTCTTGACCAATTTCCATAAGGACGAATCAAGTTGTTTTTCCGCTTGAACAAAATATCGAGAATCAGTCAGTAACCATGCATTAGTTTGGGTAACGATTGCTGTACCAGAACTTCCTGTAAATCCTGAAATGAACTCTCGACGCTTATCAGCTTCACTTGGATATTCACTAAATATCAAGATATTTCAAAACAGAAACAAGTTTTCAAAAAAACAAACCTGTCATGTTCATCTTCCGATGGAACAATTAGCATATCAATTCCTTTCTCTTTGATTTGTTCGCGCAATCTTCCAAGAATTTCTCCGCGAAAACTCATTGAAAACTTTTTATATTTAGTATGGTTTCTTGATCAGAGGATATGTTTGTCTACAGCTGAAGTGCATTTTAACTGAAATTCAAAATATACTGCACATATCCAGTTTAAATAGGCGCAAGTGTCTGTGTTGGAGAACATGATTTTTTCATTGCTTTTCGTTGGAAAAGTTATTTTTCTTTTATTTCGTTCCTCTTCTCTTGTGGATAAGGAAAATACTTCACTTACAAAATTGGACCAATGCAAGGTTTGAGTGTGACATTGCAATTTTTGCTCTTCTTGCTATTTTATTGTTGTCTATTTATTTATTTTTTATTTTTTTTTGAAAAAGTCAGCTTCATTGTATCGAAGAATGGAGATTGTGCCTATTTCTTCATTCATCATCGAATGACACGCAAATTTACTGCTCAAAGCAACGTGAAGAATGCAGAAATTTATGTGAAGAAGAAAATCCAATTACTGATTTAAAAACTGAAAAAATAAATCATTTATTAAACACAAACCCCTTTATGATACAGCAAAAGTTTAGAAGCAATATATCACAAGAAACACCTCATTCGAATTACATTCGAACAATAAATCAAAAAATCGGATTTCTCCATCTTCCGCTTTTAAATACTTCTCATAATTTATCTTCAAATGAGAAATGTTGCCTTCATTGCATTGCTCAATGGAGAGCATGCATTGTTCATTGCCCTAAAGTTGATACTAAAATTTCTAATAGTGGAACACATTGTGGCTCATTAAACGTTGAATCAGAAGATAATCCAAAGTGCGATGAGGTTAATAATAATGATAACTCATATATTTTGAATTCGAATTATGAGGAATGCGTTGATGCATGTTCGCTTCAGAGAACTTTGTGTAGAGCTGATTGCAACGAATAGCACTACATTTCACATGTAACATAACAAATTTGAAAAAACAAAGTATTTTCATCTCACTGTCGATTTGTTTATTTCTTTTCTCATTTCTTTTCATCATTTCATTTTTATAGATGATCTTTATAATTATGGCTTATCTTAATATGCAATAGATGATATTTGCGCGTTACAAACAACGTTTAAATAAAAATAAAAATAAAAATAAAAATAAAAAACATCATAAAGATCATTACATATTAATTTATAAGATAAATAATAACGCAAGAGATATATTTTCATGCACATATAAAAAACGATCAGCCGAATGGAGCGTATGCACCATAAATCAACGTATAGGCTTCATGAAAACAGTTGTAACTCACTGAACAAAATTATCCTCTTATTTTCTTTCATCGCAAAGCAGAAAAAGTACCTGAAGTTTCCTTTAAGGCACATCATCAGCTCAACATATTGAATGATCAATTTCAAATATTCTGCAACACCCTAATCGCTGCCTTTCTGTATTTTTCCACGGAATACTTTTTGTAAATCGTCTGCAGCTTCATTGTCGGAGCACGCTTAACATGCTCTCTCATCTCAACCATACACGGTCTTATCTGCTCGTATGTATAGCCAGTGACCTTCTCCAACGTAGCAGTCCACGGCGCCTTCCCAACAACACGCAAGCTATTGGCCACAGTTGCAGCAGCAACAACCGAAGGTAAATAATTTGTGCACAGTGAAATCGACATCAAACAGAATTCGGAAATAAACCGTGCAGTCATTCCGAGAACCGTATCAGCAAAAGCCGCTTTAATAAACCGTTTTAAAAATGTCACAGATGTTGGTATCCCAAGCAGATATTTTAGCTCGTTCAAAATTGTACGCTCCATCAGGCAAACATCTTCCTTTGATCCAGCGCTTGGCACAAAACGAAGCAATTCATCAATAGTTGGATAGTATTTCTCTTCAAATTTGCACGCAATATAAAAACAAGTTACAGCTACAAGACGTATTTTTTCTTGTGAAACCATTCTTCGTGATAAAAATCGATCCACAAGAGAAACGGACAAAAACAACGTTTCCAACTCTAAAGAATATTCAAAGATTATTGAAATATGTCTATGAAGTTGCACAATATAATCAACGCTCATGTCTCTATGCCGAACATTTATGAACTGTTGTTTTAATATGTAATTTGGTACTGGTCGATTTGAAGCCTGCAAAAAATAGAAAAAAAAATTAAAATCGAAAAATCAATCAAAAACAAAACAAATTAAAATATAATAATTGCAAGAAATCAAGATAAAATCAAACTTCTAATACTCGTAAATAAGAATAAATTGAATCAACATATTCAGTGCATTGTAATTCGTTGTGTATATCATCTTTATCAATGTCCAAAGGAAGCTCATCCTTTGGAACTGTAAAGTGTTGTATCACAAATTCTGATGTGCATTTTGAGATGCTTTCTGAATTATGTTCGTGTTGTAATTCTTCAAACGAATGGTGAACATAAGATGAATGAGAATCATATCCCAATTGAGAATCGTTACTCATTGATGCATGATAAGCCCTATTGGAACCCGCTGATTGTTTTTGAGCATCCTACAACAAAGTATTAAAATTGACAAATTTAAAAAATTTCAAGTAAAAAATATAAGATATATATTGAAGGTGGCTCAATTAAAAATCTGAGCAAACAAATTTCTCGTTCGGAAATCGTTCATAAGAACTCATCCCTCCTGTAAATGTCAATAAAGAGAAATGGGAAAATGATATCTTTTATACATTTGAAATAATTAATGAAAATACTTTTCGAAAAAATAACAAATAAAGGATTGGGAATGTCTGGATCAACTTATAAGGAAAAAAAAACAAGTTTCATTTAATCGAACAACTCTATCCATGCAAACATATTCCATCACTTTTGAAAATCAAATTCAAAAAATCAAAAAGATGAATAAAAATATAAACAATTAGGGCAAAATAGATCATCAAAAGATCAATGGGCGATTGTTTTTCTCAACAGCAAGCCTATTCAGTTCAAAAAGCTGTGGGAATCACTTCAACACAACAAGTACAAACAAAGCTTACAAGGGCTGCACAACAGACAGTTACCCAGACAGTTCAAAAACAAATTGAAGGAGATCAAAAGAAAACGAAAAGTACAACTGGCGGTGCAAGTTCACAAAACAAAAAAGAGATGACTGTTCTTGACTCTCTCATTTCAGCTGGGCAAAAACAAGTTTCATCTGGAATTGATAAAGGAATTAACAAAATGAAGCAGAGTAATAAACAGAAACAAGACGGTGGAAATGCAAATGAAAATGAAATGAAAAATGATGAAAGCGATAACTACGAAGCTCCAGTAATGCATGCAGAAGTATCATACACAACCACTTCGGTTTCAGCAAATGGAACGACTAAAATCGAATCACATCACCAAACCACTTCTGGACGAACTGATTTGTCAGTTTCCTCGGTCGCTACAGCTAACAGTTATGAAGAAGAGGAAGAAGAATCTGATCCCGAAGTGGAAGAAGCACGAAGACTTCTGAAGAAAAAAAGGGAAGAAAAGGCAAGAAGGCAAAAAAATTTAGCAATGAAAGGAGCTTCAGCTTAATCGAGCTGTAATATATGACGTATAATAATAATTATAATAATGTTTATATTTTCAATTTTTCGGTTTTATGTTTAAAACTTTCTTTTTGTAATAACGTTTTGTGTAATGTGAAGTAGCTTTTTATTTTTCTTATTAAAAACTTTTTCGAAATGTATTATTTTCTGAAATAAATTTGCTTTCTATTCTTTGCAATTCACAAGAGGTTTCATCCATCTGTTGTATTTGAATTATCAGTTCAGAACACGGAGACTATGTACTCTTTAAATCTTCAAAATTTCCCATTTTGTTGTATATATACAAATGTTGTTCATTCACAACAATGAGAAATATACAACTATTCAATTTTCTTTCTTTCTCTTTTTTTCTCCATTTTTAATTCGTGATTACCATTATTATTTATGAAAAGATTAAGAAAACAATTTAACTGCAAGTTCATATTCGCAATACAAACGAAACACTTTTTCTTTTTGTTTTCATAAATTTTCAGATCATTTTTGTTGAATTTTTTACATATTTTGTTAAACGAAAAGTTGGAAACTGAAACATATTGTGGGTCATCAATTTTCCGTATTTTCTTGTTCCTCAAAATCGTTTACAAATCAAGAATATTTCATTTGTACTCAAAAAAAACATTCCCGCTCAATAAATGTTATCTTCATTATCACAAGATAAAGGGTCATTAATTTTAGCGAATCAGTTATCACTCGTAATGAAAAATTTTCTTTTGTTTTCTTCTTTTATATTCTTTCATCAGCTATTTATTTGGGGATTTAACGAGAATCAGTCAGAAATTCTTTTATTTCAAAAAAATATTTTGGAAATTGACATTTTGGGAGAAGAAAAAAGTTCACATTTAACAAAAATAGCAGTATCAAAGCAATCAGATGAAGGGATTCCAACTGAAAACGTGATAGATGATATTTTCATGAGAAAATCAGTTTCAACAGAAACAGAAGCAGTCGATGGATTACAATCAGAAGAGTCAAAAGAGACAGTGGAAACCACCCGAGCCAGCAGAGCCTGCAGAACCTGAAGATCCCTCCGAGCCAATCACCCCAGAAGAACCAGAAAAGCAGGAACAAGAACCACCAATGCCTCCTCAAAAGCCTGAACCCATGCCTGAGCCTGTGCATGAGCCTGAACATGAGCCTGAACACGAAAGTGAACACGAACAAGAAAAGGAACATGATTTTGAGGAGCCAACAGAGCACGCACGACCACCATTTCGTCCTCCACACACTCCACATCCAGAAGAGGAGGAAGAAAGTCCGAAAGAAAAACAAAGTGAAGAGCAAAGAGAATGGAAAAGAGAAGGAAAAAAAGGAGAAAGAAGAGGAGAAAGGAGAGAAGATGAAAGGAAGGAAGCACAGCACGAGAGAAAAGATAAAAGAAAACATGAGGAAAAAAGAGAAAGAGAAGATGGAAAAAAATATCGAAGAGGCGACAGAAGAGATGAGAAAGAAGATAAACACCAGGAAGACAGTGAGTTTGGAAGAAAAAAGGAAAGGAAAGAAGACAGAAGAGAGAAGAAGGACAAACGATTTGAGAAGCCTGAAAAAAGAGAAGAAGAAAGAAGAATGAAAAAAGAAGAAGAAAAAGAAGAAAAACGCAGATTTAAAGATGATAAACATATTCCCAAAAAGTTCCGCGAAGAGGAAGAAAAAAGATATCATCCAAAAGAAGAAATAGAAGAAGAAGAGGAGGAGGAAGAAATTCTGGATGAAATGGAATTGCTTTATGAAGGAGAAGAAACTGATGAAGAAATAGAAGAGAAAGAGGAGGAAGAAGAGGAAGAAGAAGATGATAAACGAAAAGAAAAAAGGTTTCCTCCAAAAAAGCCAGAACATAAGAAAAAGGAAAAACAAGACAAAATGGAGAAAAGAGAGAGGAAGCAAAGAAAAGAAGAAAGGCAAAGACAAGAGGGTGAAAAACGAGAGACAAAAACAGAAAGAAAACCATTCCCAGGAAAAAGGAAGGAGAAAAAACCTTTTGAAGAAGAAACAGAAATAGGGGAAGAAGATAAAGAAGATAAAGAAGATAAAGAAGAAGAAGAAGAAGAAGAAGAAGAAATCTTTGGAAGAAAGAAACATTACAAGCCAGAACGTAAACCTCAACCAAAGTTAAAGCCAGAAAAGAAGAAAGAAGGAGAAGAAGGAGAAGACGAGGAAGAAGAAGAACTTGACCAGGTGATGTTTCTTGATGGATCAACATTGGAAGAAGAAAAAGAAGCGAAGGAACAAGAAGAACCAACAGACGAATCTACAGAGGAGTCAAAGGAAGAAGATGAAAAACTAGAAATAAAAGAAAAGCCTCCAAAAGACAAAAAAGAAAAAAGAGACGAAAAAGAAAAAGAAAAAGAAAAAGAAAAAGAAAAAATGATGGAAAAGAAAGAAGAAAAAGAGCATGAAAACCAGAAAGGAAGACAACAAGATAATGAAAATTCAAATGGACGAGAAGTGAAAACCAGCTCTGCATTAACTGGCCAAAGTTCTTACTTCATTCCTGTTCTTTGCTGCAGCATCATTAGTATTGTTGCTTGTGTTGCCGCAATTGCTGTTTCGATAATTGCAATTAGAACAGCAAAGCGACGGGAACTTCATGGTAGCAAGTCTCAAATAGGCTTTACTCATTTTGACGAAGCATCGGATAATCACATTCGACTGCCACCTTCTTCAATCCAAATCATAACTCCATTGGCTGCTCAAGAACACCAAACATCGCAGTCTGTAAGTAACCATTCGTCCTTATCCGAGCCGTCCATTTTTTCAAAAGAAGAACAAAATACAGAAGTTCACTTCTAAGTAATTATGCGATTGATCAAAGTGAAGCTAAAGTTTAATGGATAATTTGTTGTTTCACAATAACAAATATCACAAATTCGAACTTGTACAGAAATGATATCGCATCACGTAATTTACTATGTAATTTTTTGTTTTATTAACGTTTTCAATTATTTTGTTTTACTCCATAAGTGTTGACTTTTCTTAAAAAATTTAGTTCTTGAAATATAATATTTTTTTCCTTTCAATCTTTTTTATTTTTAAAAATGATGTGTTTTGTTTTATTAACAAATGTCATTTATATTTTATGATAATTACGTGCAGGAAAACAAGTTCTTTACAAATATCTTTTTTGTGAAGCCGTTTTCTTAAAAAATATTCGAATTTATAAATAGTCTGCAATGAAAATTGTTGCTTCAGTGTTATTTATCAAAACGGAAAAACAAATAACTTTGAAGGAAAACAAAAAATTTCACATTATTAGAGTTGACCCTTAAGTCACGAATTTTCCTTTTCTTTATCGAGTTTTTCTGTTTTAAAAGTCTCAAATCAGCAGAATTTTATATTTTCATTCATTACATGTCCATATATACATCCGAAGAATCTTTGATGAATGGAGAAATTGAATTGCCCCCAGTTACTCGATTGAGGGAAGGATTTTTTATTGGTACATCCGAAGCATCTGCATGCGAACAAGTTTGAATTAATTAAATTGAATTGATAATTACAATTTAATGTATTTGAATTTTTTAAATGAATTTATTTGCTCTTATAAGTTTTTGTTGACCAATCGGATAACTCACATTGTAAATTGTGCAGGCCAAGAAATATCAAACAAATTTTTGTCTTTGGGCATCGAATATCTTACATTCTTTTTAATCGATCGAGATAACTCGTATTTGTTTGATAAGGATGGTTATAACATTACAAGCCTGTACGATTTCATTGAAGAGGCACATAATGAAAATGAGGCTGTACTTATACATTCGGTTTACGGAAAATCTCGTGCGCTATTTGTGACTGCAGGCTATCTGATGAGAAAATTTCACTGGCCTGCTGCTACTGCGATTGAGGTTGTATCCAATGCCAGAAGAGTTAGAATGAGAGCTTCATTTGAGCACCAACTAAAAAGCTTTGAACAATGCCTTCCACCAATAACGGTAACACCAGAACTCTATGAAGAAGAATTTTTGATGAGAAATACTCATTTTAATCGCTCATTTCAAATTTTACCTTCAAAGCCCGTTCAACGAACACGAACACGCGTAACAATTATAGAGCCTGATGAGGCCTCATTTTGCGCATCCGCAATATCTCCTATTTATTCTCAACGTGGCAAATACGGCCAAGCTCTTGCATCAGTTCAGTCATTGGCTCAACGGAAATCCTCTTTCAGCGAAAATGACGCACGTAACAAAAAAACGGGCCAGCGAGGGGGAATCCTGAAGTTCTCTGAATGCATCAACCGATTTCACACGTTCCCGACATTTGAATCCGCCCTCAGCAACATCCCCTTCTCGTGCCCTCCAACAGCCATCCGGGCTGCTCAACGGCGTGGCGTGAGCGGAGCAAAAACCAAAGCAGAGACGTATGAATACTACGAGATGAGGACACCCTCAGCACCACCGCTGCTGGCGTGTCCAACGTCAAGCGTGCTTCAAATGTGCTCATCTGCTGAAGAAATCGAGTGGGTTCTGATGCTCTTCCACATGGCGAAGCACAACGAGGAGCTGTTTCAGGCACATCCAGGCGGTGCTATGCAGAACACCGACACCCGCCTTTCTCATCCATCCATCATTCCTCGTGTGCAGCGGCAGGACAGCAGCGTCGGAAGAGGCAACCGCTTGCTCTCACCGGCCCCTTCTCTAATACCTGGCACCATGCGCTCCTTGACACACGGCGCCTCTTCCTCGCTGCCTGGGTCGCCTTATCTGTCTCCCACCTCTTCTACCTCTTCCTCGCCGTCGCATCCACACGGATCTTCTACCCCTTCTTCCAGGTTTTCAGGCGCTTCTTCTGCGTTTGACCACTTCTCTGCGCTGTTTATGTGCAATCCATTCAAAGGGGAGAAGAGGAAGAGGATAAAAGCACATCTGAATCTGAGGAAGAAAGCAGTAGAGCTCTTTGAGAAGGTATTGAAAGGAGTGATAACAGCAAGTGATGTGGATGAGCAGAGCATATTGTATGGGATTAATAACGATGGAGACGGGGAAGAGGAGGAGAGAAAGGAAGAAGGAAGGAAAGGAGGAGAGAGGGAGAAGGATAAAGAAAAAGATAAAGAAAAAGATAAAGGCAAAGAGAAGAATAAGGATGGAGAAACAGAAACTGAAATAGAAAGAGGGAAAACGATAAGTGGAAGCAAACAGCAAAACACGAACAAAGCAGATGGGCAGGCAATATCATTTGATGCAAACACGAAAGATGTGTATGAAGCAGAGAGTTTAGAGGGAATGAGGAGGAGAAGGATCATAGAGGAAGACGAAGACTCGTCAACAGACTCTTCATCAGATTCTGTTCATTCGTTCCACTCTTTTGAGTTCGCTCTCCCAACTTCATCTCCTTCTTCCTCTTCCTCCACCGCTCGTCCTTCTTCTCCCCCATCATCATCATCATCATCTTCTTCTTCTTCTTCCTCCTCTGCTTCTTCCTCCTCTTCTTCTTCTTCATCTTCCCCCTCTTCCCCCTCCTTCCCCCCCTCCCCTCGCCACCGCCTCCTGAAGATCACTGTCCCTACCTCTCCCCACAGCTCCTTCCAGCCCTCTCTCTCCCCCTGCTCTTCCCTCACCTCCCTCACCACCTGCTCCTCCCTCACCCCTCGCCCGCCCACACCCCCGCCAAACAACAAGTCCCACCACAGCTTATCCACTCTGCAGTCGAATTCTTCTCTCTCTGACCTCTTTCCCCTGAACGACGCGTCTGAACTCGCTCGCGATTTCCCCTCTGAATCGGAACTGTCGCCAAGAATTAGCTCTCCCCTGGCTGTTTCGTCGTCTTCTTCTCCAATCCCATCAGCTGCTTCAGAAATCATCACAGAAGCGGATCTTTTGTCTCCACCTTCTCATACACCTTCTTCTGCTTCTTCTTCTTCTTCTGCTCAGAAAATGCAAGAACAAAAAGATAACATAACAAAAAATAATGTTAATAACACTGCTAATAACAGTTACAATAACAGAATTTCTTCCAGTACAAACAATAATAATAGCAACAATAATAACATCACCTCAACCAATCCACCCCCTTCTTCCTCTTCTTCCTCTTCTTCCTCTTCTTCCTCTTCTTCCTCTTCTTCTTCTTCTTCCCCCAAATCCGTCATCCGCCCAGTCGCACAAGTCAAATCCTGCTTCTCTGAAGCAACAGGCGATGCAACCAACACAACTTCACTCACAAACACCTCTGATGCATCCACTGCAATTCATAACAGCTCCTCTCGTTCTGAATACTCGTCAGAAACAGACAATGTTAGAGGAAGAGGAAGCACGAAGCATAACATTGCTAATGCTCCTTCTTCTTCTATTTCTTCTTCTTCTACCAATCAAACAAATGCACCAATAACATCAACTGATTCAATATCATCCCCTTCTGATCTTCTTTCTCCTTCTCTCTCTCCTTCTTTCCCTCTCACCCCTCCTGCCATCCACGATGATGTTGGATTTTCCTTCCAGACATCCAAACAATCTTCTTCAAAACAATCACAGATGAAAAATTCTTCTTCTTCAGCTTCTTCTTCTACAACACCTTCTCCTCGTTCTTCTTCTCCCTCTCCTCGAAATATTTCTTCTTCTTCAAAATCTTCTTCAAATTCTCCCACTTCAACTGTTATTCCTTCCCTCAACCTCTCAAAAATAACACACCCAACATTATCTTCCTCCTCCTCCTCTATTTCTTCCACCACTTTAACTTCTTCTTCTTCCTCTTCTTCTTTCTCCTCCTCCTCCTCCTCCTCTTCCTCTTCCTCCCTCCAAACACACAAACCTCCTCATGTTCCTCCTTTGCCTTGCTTAAAACACCCTTCCACTTCTCCTTCTTCTCCTCTCTCTTCCGCCCTCCCTCCTGATCACCCTTCTCTCCAATCAACCACTTCCTCTCAAACTTCTCTCTTTTCCCAAACTTCTTTGTTTTCTCCCACTTCTTCTTCTTCTTCTTCTTCTTCTTCTTCTTCCTCCTCCTCCTCCCCCTCTTCCTCCTTCTCTCCCTCTGAAGGCATATCTGCACCTCCCCCCAAGCCCTACAGCCACATCAAGCGCCGCCGCTCTCTGCCTGCTCGCCCTGTCAGCAGAGGACAGCCTCTTCTCCTTCCAACCTCACCCCCTGCCAACACCCCCTTTGCCACACCTCTTCATTCTCCTCACTCTCCTCCTGCATTCAGAGAGAATGGAACTGCTTCACACGAATCGAATGCTGGATATGGAAATACTAATTCTTCTTCTTCTTCTTCTTCTTCTTCTTCTTCTTCTTCTTCTTCTTCTTCTTCTTCTTCTTCTTCTGGTTATTATAACTCTTCTGGCTTATCAGCATCAGCAGGCCATTCACGTGCCTCTTCTCCTTCTTCTTCCCCACAAGACCCAATTGAGAGGAGAAAGAGAATAACTACAACTTCTTCTTCCTCATCATCATCATCATCATCATCATCTTCTTCTTCTTCTTCCTCTGACACCTCTTCTATCTCTTCCAATTCTTCTTCTCTTCATTCTTCTCGTTTATACTCTGCTAAATCAATGGCCCCTTCATTTCCCTCTAATCAGCCAGCAACTTCTGAATATCAGTCAAAATATGC
The DNA here is from genome assembly GCF_001643675.1 of Monocercomonoides exilis. Taxonomy (NCBI): domain Eukaryota; phylum Preaxostyla; order Oxymonadida; family Polymastigidae; genus Monocercomonoides; species Monocercomonoides exilis. The sequence continues at coordinate 133,182 of NW_027150606.1, read as the reverse complement.
ACAACAAAACTCTTCAAATTCGTCTTGTCTGCCTTCTTTGAACACTCCAAACAGACCTTCTTCATCGTATATTCCATCTTCTTATCTTTCATCATCAACATCTTCTTCATCTTCTTCATCTTCTTCTTCCTCTTCCACCATCACATCCACCACAACAACACCAATCACCCCAACTTCCTCCATCACTTCTTCTTCCTCTTCTTCCACCTCCTCTTCCTCTCCTTCTTCTTCCTCTCCTTCCTCTCCTTCCTCCTCCTCCATTCGCCCTCCCACCCTCTCCTCCATCCGCAGCCCCATCCCCCTCGCCCTCCAGAAGCAGCTGTCTCCTTCTACTCCTTCTTCTTCTCTCCTCTCTCCGCCTGACATGCAACGCAACGAATTCTCCCGTGCTTCTTCTGCCTCCCCCACCACTTCTGCCACTCCTCCTTACGAGGCAAGGAAGAAAAGACACAACTACATTCACTCTGTCAGCCAGCCAAATTCCTTGCCTTCTTCTCCTTGCTCTTCCCCTCTCCTTTCTCCCTCAAGCAGCACCGTCGTCTCCCCCACCTGCAATTCTCCTCTTCTCTCTGCTTCTTCTGCCTCTCCCTCTGCCCCTTCCTCTCCTTCCCTCTCCTTCCCTCCCACTCTCCCACAGCAGCGTCATTCTCTCACAGAAGCTATTCCTCCTCTCCATCCATACAACTCCTTTGGTGCAGGCGATGGTACAAACATGAACATGAGTATGAACATGAGTATGAGCATAGGCACATCACACTCAAGTTATTCCCGCTCTGCTAATCAGCAGGCGTTTGCGAACATGTTCACTTTGACTGATGATGGAGGATATGCCAAGGAGAAAGACGGAGTGATAGAGAGATTGGCTAGCTCTCCAATGCAAGGAAGGCCATTATCACCTTCCTCTCCTTCCTCCCCTTACTCTCACTCCTCCCCCTCATCCCCCTCATCCTCTTCTCTTCTCTCCCCCACCCGCTCCTACTTACCCCCACCGCCTCCTCCTTTCTTTTCCTTCTCTGGAGCAGCTGGCCTTCCTCTCACCAAGTCCAGCCACAGCGTCGCCTCATCCCTCGCCACCGGCACATCTCGTTTCAGTACCCCAACGCACTTCCCGCTCTCTCCACAAAAGCCAGCCAACACTGCGTTCTCGCCCCGTTCCCCGACAAGCCCTCTTCCAGACAGCATCCCCTTCACCCGCACCACTTCCCCTAGCACTTCTCCACTCTCCCGCTACATCAGCCCGAATTCGCTCTTCTCCCCCAAATCACTCAGATCGGCAGGGTCGTATCAGTCAAGCATTCAGTCGAAGGGAAGAGAGTGGGCAAAGCAGTAGATGGATGAAGTGGATATATATATGCGTGTGATTTGTTTTCTTTCTTCTTCTTCTTCTTCTTCCTTTTCTTCTTTTTTTTTTTTTTTTTTTTTTTTTTCTGTTTTTTTGAACTCCTTCATTATTCCTTCTTCTTTTTAATATCTTATCTTTTTCTTCTTGCTTCTAGCTTTTGTTTGTGCTGTGCTTTTGTCTTGCATATCTCTGCTTCATCGGCATTGCCATATGGCTGAAGTAATAACAATTATGTCAGCATTATTTTTTATTATTCCTCAATATGCAAACTTCATCAATTGTATTTTGGTGTCAAAATTAGTTTTTTTCATTTCGTTTTGATTTTATTTCAATTTTTTTTTTCCTTGTACCTCTTCAATATCTCCACGTTCTCTTCTTGTGCTTGCTTATTCTTCATATAGTTCTCTTCTACCCAAACTATTTCATTTTTTAGCCTTATGAGTTATTATCTTCTTTGCTTTATTTTTGAAAGAAAAAGCAAAACATTATTTTTTGATGAAGAATGCAGAGGAAATAAAGAATATTGCATGCTAACAGACACGCGGGAAGCTGTCGTGCAGTTGTGAAGGAATTCATTTCGTAAAATGTCCTCGTTCCATTAAGAGTATATGTTTTGATTATCTTCTCTGCTTATGAGCAATTGACGAATGATTCTTGTTCTCTCAAGTTGGCATTCATTTGTTTTTCTTTCATTATCTTTTACAGAGTTAGCTCTTTTCTTTCTTTCTTTCTTTTTCTTTTTCTTTTTCTTTTCTTTTCTTTTCTTTTCTTTTCTTTTCTTTTCTTTTCTTTTCTTTTCTTTTCTTTTAAGTTTGATAATTATATATGTGTAAATCCATGAAGTATTATTACAATTATAATTTTTGTGATCACTATTTGTGTGTTTTTGATAGTTGTCATCGTTTGCCTATTCGATTCTTCCCAATTTGAGAAAGAGACGGCTGAAATCGATCATTTTAAAGGAGTTGTCTATTACTCGTCTTGATTATTGGTTGATTTTTTTGCGTCAATAGTTTATTTTTGGGAATAAAGAGAAAGAGAAAGAAAGAAAAGGAGAAAGAAAAGGAGAAAGAAAAGGAGAAAGAGGAGAAAGAGAAAGAGAGGCGGATGTGTGAAGATGATTGGATGAGTGAGTGAGTGAATGAATGTCCTCTCGTGCTCTTCCATTTTTTCGCTTATCTTTTCTTGTTTGTATGCAAACGTCATTTTTCTATTTTCTCTTCTATCCTTTTATTAAATATTTCTCTTTTTCTCTTTTTCTCTTTTTCTCTTTTTCTCTTTTTCTCTTTTTCTCTTTTTCTCCTTTTCTCTTTTTCACTATTTTTCTTTTGCTCTTTTTTAATTCTTTATTCTTTTGTTTCATTTGTTTTCTTCCTTTTTTTGACTTTCTATTTGGTATATTTTTGCATTGTCGCAATAAATATCCATTTGTATGTATTATTAGCTTGTATTTCTAGATATTATTGTTTATTAATTATTTTCGATTTTTTTACTCAATTTGCTTTTCCCCGAAGGTTTCGCGCCTATTTTATCGTTTGAAAGGAATTTTTCTTTTTCTTTCACTTTCTTTTATTTTTTTTTTCTTTATCCGCTTTTCCCTTCAGTTATTGTAGTGACTTTGAATTTCTTCACAACAACGTATTTGTTCTTCAGCTTTGTATGGAAATGCTCCATTTCAAATTTAGCTTTTATTTCTTATTCTGATAAATTCAGGTGTTAGTCCTTTAGAAAATTGTATTTCTGGAAATTTTTTTATTTATACGAAATTTGTGAAAGCATATTTTCTTTATCCAAACTTTTTATTAGAAATCAAGTTAGCGAGATTTTTATTACTTATTTTAATGTTTTTTTCATTTTTTTATGAATTTTCTCGTTTTCTCTTCTCCTGTACAAACCTTTTAATTTCATAACACACTGAAACAGTGAAATATAGAAACTAAATTCATGCAATTTATTTTGATGAATCTTTATAAATAAAGAAAAACAATATTAAATTGAAAAATTGTGAGGCAATGATGAATTATCATGAATTGTTACCAGTTGCTTCCATTTACGTCCAATTCTTTCAAAATTGATCCATTGGATTGGGATGAACTGAATCAATTTGAAGAACTTCATTCACGCAGTTCAATTTGAAATTTCATTTTTCCCTCAAAGATTCGTATCTTTTCCAAAATACTTAAAAAAAAAAAAAGAAGAATTTTTTATAAAAAATCCACAATTATTAAAGAATGGAAACAGAAATGTCTACTGAGTTTATAAACTCAAAAAAATCGTAATAAAAATTTATCTTGAAGAAACATCAAAATTCAACAATTTTCCATATTGCTCCTTTATTAAAAAGCGTGGCTGCAATATAAACCCCCATCTTCAGCACTTCAGATGATAACAGTTCAGCACACTTAACTCCATTCACTTTGTAAATAAGATCACCTCTATCAACATCAATTGTCATCGTAACCTGAAAGTGAATATGTCAAAATATTTAAAACCGAATCAAAACAAAAAAAAAAGTTTCCCCAAAACACAGAAGTTATGCCAATAACAATATGAAACATAATTCCATACCAAATCTCCACTGACATAGCCCAATGTGCTTGGAGCCACCAGCTGCGTTTGACAGTAAATTCCCAGTGCGCTCGTGTGATCGTGCAGTCCCCAGCCAAGAACACCACTTTTATATGCAAAGCCTTTATTGAATGAAGCAGGGATATCCGGCAATACTCCGAATGAATAACGATTTGGTCGAGGAATCGTCACCTGCACTGTCACTGTGACAGAGCCATGAGTTATTTTCGAATCCCCCATTATTACAATATGATCTCTATCTTCGCCAATCACTTCAACCGTCCGCCCTTCGTCTCGCAGAGTCAGCCCATCAGATTTCCATTTCGCATTCCATCTTTCCAAAAATGGAATTCTTGGAGGACTAAAAATAAAACAATAAATAAGAAAAAGAAACTTGAATAAGCATAAATTGCACAATAGTTAATAAAAACCCTAATGCAAAATAATCCATTTCTCGACGAAGGAGTTCTTCTTCCTCATTGTTCTTTGGCATTGGTATTATACCCGTTCTCAGAAATTCAAGAATCATCGAGAAAATATCCGGATCCCTATCAATAAAGATCCTGTCATCGTTGTCTTTTCCAAGATGATGCCTTCCACTTGAAATTAATTTAATCGGAATTCAAAAGAATTATAAATATTTAAATTACACTTAAAGAAAAATTCATTCAAACGAGAACATTGCACTCAACATTGAATCCTCATATCTGCAAAACAAAAAACATAAATAAAATTTCAAACTTTATCAATGAATGTTAAAAAAACCTTGTGAGAGTTGATCTTAGAGTTGAAAAATTCTTTCCTCCAACATTTAATAAAATTACTTCATCACGCTAAATAATTTCTATGAAAAGATGCAGGATAATCTAAAAAACAAACTTGCTCTTCCGTTTGAACCATTTCATCAAATGCAGATTCTTCTTCTTCAAAACGTTGTCTTTCTTCCAAAAAGCTTTCCTGCTCGCGAAAGAGCATCTCTTTATCCTTTTCATATTCATCATTAAATTTCATCTTTTTTAATTGAAGAGCCTTACGCTCTTCCGATAATTCTTGTTGGTACTTTGCAAAAAGTTCATCCATCAACAAATTTTAAAATGGTTATTGTTTTTCTCTATGCAATTTCGGTTAAGTGAAAAAATATAGGAATATTTATAATATCACGCAATTCAAAAAACAACCGAGTTCATGATTCATGATCAATCACAATCCATACTTAAAGTGTCTGAATTCAGATGATTATTAAGTTGATTTTATCGGTTTTCATTTTATTAAATTGCAAGTCGCCAACAGAAACTGTTCATGCAAATTCCGTCTTAAATGAAAATTTGGGGTACATTGCGTTAAATGGTTCGGCAGACTCTGGATGCGGAAAATCAAAAGAATTGCCGTGTAAGTCGCTTAATATCATGCTTTCCCAAAACATTGATGTGGAAAATATTATTTATGAAGAGGGGAATTTCGAAGAATTGCCTTTGAAAATTTTTAGTTTGCTCATTTCTTTTGTTGTTTGATTTGGCTATTTCGTTTTAGAATCAATAAATGTCTCTGGTACAAATGAAAAACCCACAATTATTAAACCCGTATATGAAAATGGATTTGGATTTTCATTTACAAACATTTCTATTTCTTGGAATACTCTTTCTTTTTGTTTGGATTGTTCAAAATCTTTGAATGACGAGCTTCACCTGTTTGAAATGAATGGAAAATCAATTGCTAACATTAACTCATGTACGATTACATCTTCAATTGAAGATTACCAAAAAATTACACTTTTTTTAATGAATGAGACTTCTTCGTTGAAAATGAATAATGTTGTTTTTTCCTCACTTAATTTACAGATTGGCTCGTGCATATCTTGCTTATCAGAGGAAGTTAATGTTCACCTTTTGGATGTGAAGTTCAAAAATTTAAAATTTAAAGATAATTCGAGGATTTGCACTGTTTTCATAAATTCAAGTGAGAATGATGATTCAAAGGGTTCAGTAAAACTAGTCCATTGCTCCGTTTCATCGTGCACTTTAAATAAAGCAGAAAATTCGAATGGAGGCTTGTTTATGATCAAAGGGTCCAAAGGAAATAGCATGCTTTTTTCAGTCGAATCAATGAGCGTAAAGGAAAATATATTTAATTCCTCTTCACACAAAGGAGGAATATTTTACGTCGAAAATATCAATGTTTCTATTTCATTATCCACATTCGATATCTTCGATAATAAATTATCTCGTGATGACATATCTTCAGACAAGGGAGGAGTCTTATATGCGAAAGACGTGAACTTGGTCGAACTCGAGGCAGTTCTCTTCCAAGCAAAAGCCGCTTCTTGCGGAGGTGCAGTTTACATTGAAGCCACCGACCTTGTTGCACAAAGTCGTGAAGATAACTTCAACGCATTTGAGTTTAGAGATTATTCAGAAACTTCTGCGAACGATGCCAATGACAAAGCCACATGCACATTAAAAATGAATAGTTGCTCATTTCAAAGATGTGCTGCAGAATCTGATGCTAGCAGTTTTGGTGGATGCGTTTTCATGAACATTTCCGAAGGCTGCTCCGCTTACTTAGAAGCGCGCCATTCAAATTTTCTTCTTTCCTCCGCAGATTCTGGAGGAGCTATTGCAGTCTTTTTCAATAACGAAACAGATAAAGTTAATAACAGAAACAACTCACATCCTTCTCAATTAACTGCTCAATTTGAGCTATGCTCCTTTATCAACTGTTCAGCTTCTTCAAAATCAACTTCTCACAAATCAATAGGTGGAGGTGCTATCTTCTTTGATGGCTCTTCTTCCTTTATTGAAGGACGAACTTCATTTCATTTATGCAATTTCAGCGACTGCAAAACTTCCGGAAGCGGAGGTGTTCTATTTTTCAGTGCTCTTAACGCAACTGAAAAAAGTGGAATGCATCTTGAGCTTGCCGAGTGCGGCTGCTTTGATTGCCAGTGCGAAAACTTTGGTGGTTCGATATTTTTTGAGTCTCCACTTGCGTTTTCGATTAGAAAATGCACTTTTTCCAGATGCAAAGTCCACACAGTTGCGAGCAGATCTGAAAGCGAAAGCTTCAAAGAAATAAACGAAGAAACAGCGATTGGAGGAGGCGCAATCTTCAATGCTGCTGCTTCTTCTGGGCATAGTTTGATTTCTGAATGCACCTTTTCAAACAACAGCGTTGAGAATCATCAATCGGCCAATAGAGCAATTTTCTCAATTTCTGATGATTCTTTTTTGGCATCCAATGAAAGATGGATAGGAAATGACATTGCCGATGCAAATGAGGCTCATCTGAAGACTAACCACTGGACTTACGAAACTGTACCTTCTTGCCGTTCGTCGTCTGCACACCCTCGATTTGTGGTTGCCTCTGGTTCGTTACACCAAGACAAAGATGGACTTCTTCCAGACAGCGCAAGGCATCGCACAACATTCTATGTTTATGCTGAACCGAAGGGAGAAGGAAAAGGCAAGTACGGAGGAGAGGACGTAGTTGGATGCGGAGGAGCCTTGGAAGAGGCATGCCTGACTCTTAGGTTTTGCCTAGATGAAGCAAAACGGTACTATGAAGATGATAAACCAGAAGATACCCCACAACATGATCAGCAAAAGACTAAAAAGAAAATCGTTTTAATGCTTGCTGGAGAAACGTTTGCAGATAAGCAGTGCCAGATTACTGTGTCAAATGCTTCTATCACAGTTACGAAAGCTGATGGATTGATTACTCCATGGATTGCTTCTCAAAAATTATTGGATGAACCAGGAAAGGAGACAGCAATGTTCGACATAAAAGCAAAGGGAGATTTCACACTTTCAAAATTGAAACTTCTCAGAGCCTTTTCTGGCAAAGAATTCATTTTTATCAGGATGCTGGAGAATAGCGAGTGTATTTTAGAAGATCTCCAAGTTAATTCAAAGGTTTCCACCTTCACTTCGAATTCGCAAAGATTCATCACTTCACACAACAATAACGTTAACAACTCAATCACTTCAACATTTCATCCCACATCCGTTTCCACTTCAACAAATTCTGAACTTTCAGGAATATTTCTTTTGGCTTTGGCCGGCTCAGTTGCAATTCGGAGATGCACATTTGGCGAAGCTTCGCTTGCTTCATTTGATAGCGGAACTCTTCTCTTTGCAGGAAACACTTCCTTTGTATCAATCGAAGATTCACTATTTAAAGCTATTCAGAAGACTCAGTCAATGTCTGGAAATTGGGCTCCTGTGCAAAACAAGGACATGCCTTCATTTTCAATATCGAGAACTTTTGCTACAGCACCATGCATTCATGTTGAAACAAAGGGAAAATGCGAAGTTAATCTAGCAAGAACAAATTTCACATCATGCACTTTTCAAACAGGAAGTAAGAGGACTGTACCGCATGAAGATGCAGCAAAGAGACAATTGCGTGTGACAGGCGGAGCATGTATCGTGCAAATGCAGGCAAGAAGCTCGACTTTGTCTGTAAAGGAATGCTTGTTTAATTCATGTTCTGCCCCCGAGCAGGTGCTGTGTGCAGATGAAAGAGACAAAAGCGTATTCACAGCTGGAGGAAGCGGAGGCGCATTGGGCTTATTTGGACCATACAGTGTATTAATCTCGTCTTCGAACTTCACTGGATGCTCTTCTTCTATCGGCGGAGGCGCTGTCAACGCAACGCTCTCACGGATTTTCATCGATAACTGTGTATTTCACGACTGCTTTGTCAGATCAACGCACAATCGTGAGTTCTCTCAGAACGTAAATTTTGAATCACCTTATGGCGGTGCCATTCAAATTACTCAGTGCTCCGCCAACATCACAAACACCAAAATGAACATGTGTCGAAGCGAACATGCCGGTGGTGCACTTCATGCTTGCAAACAAAGCAATGTGCTTATTTCCAACTGCTTTTTTAATTCATGCATTGCTGGCGATGTTTCATCAACACTTAACACAGCCAAAAGCATCAAACAGCTTGGACAAGGCGGAGCTGTATCATCAATTGACAGTGCCATTAAATGGGAAAGCTGCAATTTCACTCGATGTAAAGCAACGACAGCAGGAGGTGGAGTTTGTGTCGCATCATCTAATAAACATTTCGATGAAAAAACCAAAACAAATCTTGTAATTGATAATTGCAGATTTTCTTTCTGCTCTGCCACTGCAAAACAATCAGGAAGAGGTGGTTGCCTGTTTATTCAGAGCGGGAATCCGATTGAGCTGCATCACATAGTTTTCGAGAATAATTCAGCAAACGCTTGCAATTCATCGGCTCGCAGCTTTTGCGGAAATGATATTTTTGATGGATGTCCTTCTCATGTCAAGTTTTACGAAAACGCGGATTTTGTCGATGATGTGAACTCAACATCCCCCAAACCTCGCATTTGCGTTGGAGTGATTTCAGATGAAGTACAAGGAAGAGTACAAGCTGGGAGGGATATCACGTGCACCCTTACACATGATTGCCCTGCATGTCTTGTTTCTGTTGTTAGCCCAGCAGAGTCCATTTCTTATGATACTTTGGAATGCGTTTCTGACAGCAAACTTAGTGAAGTGAAAATTGATGAGTTCAAGTCTCTTGCAATGACAATTAAGCCATGCAAGACTCTTGGATACGTTTTAGGAAAGGAAAATCGCAATTTAGTTTTATTTTTGAAGGAAGCCAACTACACAGAATGTGATCTGTCTTTGAAGGAGACAGAAGTTGAGATATTTGGTTACGGAAAAAGAGAAGCAATTTTGTTGAATCCGAAGTTGGCTTCGTATCGTTTTCTTTTTTCTATTTCTGATGGTCAACTGTCTTTGCAACACTGCTCCATCCAACATCAAAGCGAAAGCGACCATGCATCTGATGGAATGTTTAGCGTGCTATCTTCTGGTTCTCTTATTTTGACTGGAATTTCTGTTGTTACAACCGATGCTTCTGAAAAGAATTTCAATTCAATAGAATCATATTCTTCCTTCATAAAGGCAATGCACGCATGCTCTATTAAGCTCAGTGGAATTTCATTTTCATCTGTAACATATCAATTATCTGATAAGCAAACAAAGGGTTCTATTGTTGAAGCTATGGATACTGAAATTGTTACTGTGGAAGAATGCATATTTGACAATATTAAATCAAACAGTGGTTCTCCTACACTTTGCTGTATTGGTTGTGGAGAAGTGATTGTTAAAACATGTTATTTTAATATGTGTTGTTCAAAAGTCTCTCCTACAAGTGAAGGAGGAACTGTTTACATTTGCAGTGAAACAGGAAGCAGTGAAGAACTGAATAGTCAGCGCTTTACTTCTCGCATTACAGTTTCTTCTTCTCATTTTTGCAATTGTTCAATGTTGGCACAACAGACAGATTCCGATGAAGAAAAACATCTCATTGCTGGAGGTGCCATTTCGATTGTTTTTCCTCAATTGAAAAATTATGAAGCAAAGAATTCTACAGTACAGATTGACTCGACAAACTTTTTAAGTTGTACTGCACCAAATGGTGGTGCAGTTGGAATTATAGCTTCCTCCTCATCATTTTCTTTAAGTTCATCAAATTGTTTCTTTGATAAATGTTTCTCCTCTGCAATATCATTTACACCCTCTGAGAAGCAATTTAATGATGAACAACAACATTTTGGAGGAGGTGCGTTTTATTTAAAAGCGGATGAGAACTGCGTTTCTTACTGTCATTTTTGCAACACTCATTTTTCAAGTTGTTCTGCAAAATGGGAAGGAGGCGCAATGATGTTTGCACTTAATAATCCAAATTTAAAACAGCATTTACCGCAGCCTGATGTTATGCTGGATATGGTTGCATGCAACATATCAAACTGTTCGTCATTTTTAAACGGTGGAGGAATTTATTATTCTTCAGTCAGATCCTTTGCAATGGATAATGTTAGATTTCGTTACTGTTCTGCAGGAGAGAGCAATCCTAATGGCGGAAAAGGGGGAGCACTGTTAAATTCTGAATCGTCAAGCGGTAAAAGTTCTTTTGCAAACTGTATATTTTTTATTAATACAGCAGCAGCAGAAAATGGAGGAAATGACATATTTGATGAATGCCAAAAGCATGCAAAACACTGGAACAAGAGCACTTTTTCTCTGTGCATGACAGCAAGTGCTGAACCTTCTTTTATTTTAGATCCAACATCCTCTTTGGATAAGCTTTACAAAAAAAGACTCGATCCTACAGAACCTGAACCGGACTTAGGATTATACGAACCACCTCCAAGACCTACTTATCCTTCTTCTCCTACTGATCCGAAAGCTGTCATTCCAAAGGACAAATTTTTATATTCAAATCCTATTTTTGCTATCGTGGCAATTGGATTACCAGTTTTTGTTTTTGGAGCAATTTTAATTGCAGTTATTATTCATTATTGCTTAAAGAAAAAATCAAGATCATATTCAACTTTAAAAGGACCAGAAGATGAAGATCGATTGATCAATGAAATGCAGGACGAGTTTATTACAGAAGAAGAAGAAGAAGAAATCGAAGAGTTGAACAATCTTCATAATAATGTTTCATCACAATTCAACTCGAAAAAAGATCTGGAGCATTCAAATGTATTGCATTCTGCTCGACCAATTACTTCAATGCCAAGCAATTCAATAGATACGGTGAAAACTGTTTTTAAAGAACATTGTATAACTGCAATGGCAACTGTTCATCCATTCTCCATTTTCACTATTCCCCAGGAACTCACACTTCTTCGCAGAATACACAATCAGAAGAAGTTTTCAGAAAATGTTAGAGATGCTTTAACTCCTTCTTTACGATATTTGTTAATTCCAGACCAAACTTTACTAACAAGGCCTATCCTGCGGGTACATGCTGCATCCTTAACGATTGCTCAAACACTTTTCCATCTTCATTCACAGAATCCTGCAGTTATTGTTGGAGATCTTTCTCCTTTAAACGTTAACATGGATCAAAACGATAATATTTTTTTGAGTTCGAATTTATGCTTGAATCAGATTACAAAAGAAAATGAATGGATTGGAGGAAGGGAGAATCTTAGATGGACTTCGCCCGAACTTGCAGAAAAGTGCATTTCAATTGTTAGAGAAGAAAGGAATAGTAATTTCTTACTCGATGAATCAACTTATCAGCAATTGAAGCAGACAACAGATAGACGATTGATGGAGTGCATTCGCGAAGTTGCAACAACTGCAAGTGATATATACTCATTTGGAATGATCCTATGGGAAATGGTAGGTGGAAAAGTGCCTTATGCACCGTTAGATGTTGAAGAGGCAATTGAAGCAAATTCAAGAGGTCAAGTTGTTCATACAGATTTATTGGGAGAAACTCCAATTGCAGGGCTTATCCGGAGCTGCATGATTTTCGATCCAGCGAAACGCCCTTCTATCCAAGAAATAATCAGGACTCTTGAACATATGATTGGAATATAACAAGATAACAATTTGCATGCCACTATATTTTATGATAAAGAAAATTGGTATTGAAAACTTTAGCTTTTTAATAAACGTCCATTTAGCATTCAAGAAATGAAAACATATTTAAAATATTTTGCTTTTTCTTCAGTAGTTTATTACTTGTTGAAATTTTTTGTTAAATGTATTTTGCGAGTGATAAAACATGTCACAAAGAACAAACACATAAGAATAAGATCCGAAAGTATTTTTTTTTTAAATGTACTGTGAACAAGTAATATAATAACATCCTAAATAATTAATAATTCATTCTTTATCATTTGGATTAAAAAAATACTTCATACAGAATATTGAATTACAAAGCTTTAAGATAAATTTTAACAAAATCCAACACTTATAATAATATTCAATTTTCACAGATCCTTGCCAAAAGCACTTAAAAATATATTCTTTTAAATCGTTCATTGCATCCATCAGCACAACACTCTCTCATTGAAAGAGTATTTTCACTAAAAAAATACAAACATTACTTGAAAAAGAAAATTCAATCATTTCGCAATTTCATCAAACTCTTCATTGAATCCAACGCTCCTTTTCAAAATCCATCACCATTTTATTAAAATTAACTGCCTCAAATTTTTAACAAACAAAACAGAAAAAGACAAAATTTTCAATTATTTTTCCCAGTGAACATAAGTGCACATTTCAATCCATTCTCATGCTGTCCATTATCTCCAAAGAAAAAAGATTGTTCCCTTTTAATTTTCTTCCACCTGCATTGTTTTCAAATTTTCAATCTTTCAGAAGCAGATTCACAATTTGTTTTGAATTCCTTTTCTGGATATTTCCTCATCTGCTCCCTTAAAAATATTCCACAAGACTCTCGCAGCTCGAGATGTTATCTTTGCTCTCTTCATATAAAATAGCATCCGTCATCGTCATCACCGCTGCTTCTCCTGGGAAATGCCCAAACAATTCCCGCTTCACCCACATCAACGTCACCCTTTCCCCTCGTTCTGCCCTCCAGCATCCCTTCACCAACTCATGCATCCCACTTGCCTCACTCTCCCCTCCACACGGCCTTTCCCCGTTCACTATCTTCTGCCCTGCCACCTCCGCCTCATACTCCCCAAACGGAACTTTGAGTGTCAGACACTCCCACAACATCATCCCAATCGAGAACACAACTGTCTTCTTCGTCGCATGCTTCTTTGTGCCATTCAACAGCTCTGGTGCCTTCCACCTCAGGCACTCTTTTTTGAAGTCATCTTCTTCCTCAAATGCAGATGATGGCAGAGAGTCATCATCATCATCACTTGCAGAAGTCACAACTGTTGATGAAGAAATCGATGAAGAATCTGAATCATCAGGCAAAAAATCCGAATGCATCACAATGCAGATGACAATATGTTCGGAGAACAGCACAATATGAGGACTCAGGTTAGAAAGTGATTGAAGTGGATTTTCCATTTCGTCAAGCGAGTGAAGAGCGAGATTAGCAACCCAGAACAGGATTTGGGCAGCTGTCATCTCCCTCTCCTTCAATGTGCCAATTGGCATCTCTTTTGTCTTATTCCGTCCATGCAACAACATGAACAAAGAATCCCTCAGATCCACAATCAGCTTCTCATGAGGAGAGGAGCATGCCATTGCATCCACCAGATTCGACATTGATGAGGTGGTTGGACACAGATCCTCTCCACGAACAAATGTTGAATCTGAATCAGTTGTTGAAGTGGTTGAGGTGGATGAGATGGATGGTGATGGAGTCTGCTTTCTAATTTCCTCTTCTTCAACCTTTTCCAACATCCATTCTGGAATCTTGTCTGAATCTCTTCCCAGGATGTATTCAGTCGATCCACTCTCACTCAACAAATGCTCCGATGACTCTGAATGTTCCATCGTCTTGTCATACACCCTCTTCTTCATCCTCTCTTCATTCTTCTTTTCAGCTTCTCTCTCCGCTTTCCTCCACTGCTCCTCCGGTGACATCTCCATCGTCACCATCTCAAATGCTTTTGGATCCTTCTTCACTGTTTCATTCACAATTTCTCTCAAATCGTTGTTCTCATTCTTTGCCTTCTTCCATCGGATAACAAACAAAATTAATCCAATGAGAACAATTATGAGAATTATTGCCATAATAATCACAATGATTGGCCATATCGATTTCCCCTCTTTTCCTCCTTCAACAATCCTTTCATCTCCATTTCCTTTGGGCTCACTTCTGTTCTTCAGTATCTGTGGTGAAGTGGAAGCCAATGACTTTCCAAACAGAATCATCACTGACACCTCTGTTTCATCTGAAGCTAATGAAACATTTTCTGATGGGATTCTTCCAATCACTTCATTTTCTGATATGAAACTGTCTTCCTCAAAACGATATGTCTCAACCAGATCCACATCCCCTGTTTTATACACAAGTCTGAATGACAAGTCACAGGGCACAAAAAGAGATCCCTTGAATTGGATAAAAATGCTGCTTCCACTTTCATTCACAGAAACCTCTTCCAGTCTGGGAATGAAGAAAGACGATTGTCTTTCTCCTGCTATTCCTCCAAGTGTGCATCCTTCATTCTGAATCCAAAGTGCGGAATTATCCTTCAATCCATCTCCACCTTTCAAGCTCGAAATGGTCAGTGAGGCAGAATCTGAACAAATGATGTTTCTTCTCAATGATGGATATCCTTCAATTGATGGATTATTGTTTGAGAAATTCCCCGCTTCAATTATCACACTTCCTCCATTCATTGTTATTCCACCTTCTGGTGAGTTTGATATTGTTGTATCCTTCATCAACACCTCACAATTATCAACACTGACAATGGAGCCATTCCACGAGCAGATGTCTGCATCTCCCTTGAAACCATTCTCATTTTCACTTCCAGTTGTGCTTCCCAGAAATGAGCACGAATCAATCTTCACATTTCTACACTTCACCAGAGTCACAACACACCCCTTCTCATTCTCCACAGATCTCCCTCTAATCGTGCATGACTCCATCTGAACTGACGAAACTGATGAACAACTCACTCCTGCCTCACAAGTTCCTTCTTCATCCTTTTTCGATATTGAACTATTCCTCACAGCCAGATTCCCCTCGCATTGCCTCACAACATTTTTCCTGCATTCCATTTCTGTGAAGTCGCAAGATGAAATTGTGAACGAGCTGTGCTCAATTTCAAATATTGCTTCAGAAAATGATAGCCCACAAATACTGCATCCGCCTATCAATCCTTCTCCGGTGGTTATATGGATTAAGCAAAATGGAACAACACACAATATTGCTGAAGATTCCAACGCTCCAAAGACACAATTTTCCACACTCACACTGTCATTTACAACAGATACAAACACTGAGTACCCATTCAGCATCTCTTCTCCAAATTCAAATCTCACCAATGACAGAACCACATGCTCTGTAACCTCAATCACACACTCCCTTGTCTGCTCCATCCCATTCACCACCTCCACTCTTGCTATGCTCTTTGATCGCGACTCAAGAGTCATGTTCTTCAGACTCACTTCTCCCTCTATCACTGATACCTCATCAACAAGCATCACGCTCATCAGCTCATTCGTCAGATGCTGCGCTCCATATCCCACACTCACGCACGGCAATTTTGCTGTTCCACACTGCCGAGCATCCTTCCCCTTTTTTTCCTCCAACGAAGACACCACAATCATATCGCTCTCGTATATCGTGATGAAATCCATCAGATCCGTGTCCAGCACATGGTCTGTCGTGTCACATCCGAAGATCGCATTCCTCCTCGAGTAATCGCTCTCTCTCAGAGAGAACCGGAACTGAGTCTCATTGATCTGCTGACTGATGTTCACACACCGCACATATATATCATTCCCCACCCCAGCCGTGTTCCCCTTCAACACCATCTTCTCAAACACAAAGTTCAGCTTTCCTCCTGAATCTGTTCCAATAAACACCCCTCCTCCTCTCCCCTGACTCGAACAGCTGCACCTCATCATTGTTGTGTCTCTCACCCTCAGCGCTCCTCCTTCCCTCAGCCACACAAACATCACTCCCCCACCCATGCTTGCTTCTGCCTTGCAATCAACAAATTCGCAATTGCTCACTTCCACATCCATCTCACTCACATTATCCGCTCCAGCTCCTCCTCCTGTTGCACCAACATGGATAACGCTTCCTCCATTGTCTCCTCTCGATATCGTGCTCAACGAAGAGTCATTCAATTCCAGTTTGCCTCTTTCGTTTGCTCTGTCCAACCCATCAGCAATCTCAAACAGACACCCTCTCCTTATTTCTGTTGCAAGAAGGCTCAACCCTTTGCACTTGCATCGGCACTCTTCAAAAATCACAAATACACTCTTTTCGATCACCGATACTTCCATTTCCAACCCTTCCACATTCAATTCTCCCTTCCTCATCTCCACAAAACCACATCCAGCCACATCACCGTTCACATCCCTCATCTCAACTCCACACTTCTTAACTTCTAATCTCCCTTCCTCGTTCACAATCACGCAGTTTGACAAACTGTCAAATTGCGCTCTTATCACAAAGTGAATCAATTCTACTTCCAATCTTTCTCTGTTCACAAAATATCCTCCTGTCCTGCCACTCTGTTTTCCGACAATTATCACTTTCCCTTTCAACTGCTCTCCTGCGTCACTCCCATATGATCCAATCCTGAGCATTGAAACATCATATTCGTCAGCAACTGTTGTTTCTCCACTTATAGCAATCTCCATCCCACTTTCATTTCTCTCGATATGGCTCATCCCGCTCCAGAACGACTGGCATGGTTCAGCCTCACTTCCACAACGCTTCACATCTGCTCCACTCGATGACACATGGATCGCACTGCTCTTGTACAACACCAAGAAACGCAGCAGATCTGTATTGACAAACTGATCATCACTCCCCATAAACTCCTTTCCATTGGTGCTCATTTGCTCATAGCTAAACAGAAATGAACGCTCTGTTACTGTACTGTTCAAACACGAACTCACAACAAAAACGTTTTCTCCTGCAAACGCCTTGTTCTTCTCAAATGTCATGTTTTCAAACACAAATGGCTCGTCAACTATTGACTCCGTGCAGTCCACATGCATTCCTCCTCCCTTTCCTTCCTCCATTGAACATCCACATCCTATTAATTTCGTCTTCTTTACGATGAGCTGATCATTTGCTCCAAAATTCACTTTTATTGCTCCTCCTTGTTTGCTATTTGGAGTATCCATCGACTCAAATGTGCATCCATCGATGGTTGCGGCTGACAAAAATACAAGTGGGGGTGTGCTAAATAAGAAGTTTCCAAATGTGCCGTTCTCTATCCCCACCATCCCTCCTTTTGCTTCAATCAAGCAATACCCAATTGCTAAATTTCCTTTCACGCACTCAGAACACTGGAATGAACAGTTTTTGAAACAAAACTCTGCAAAGGATGCTGCTTCTGGATCCAGTAAAACCAAGCAGACTCTCTCTGGTGCAAATGCTGATGGAATAACAAATGAAATGCCACTGAAAGAAGCATCTGCTGATGCCAAAAACACTTCATCCCCCTCGACTGCTTCCAGATCTGCCTCAAAGTGGATAACACAGTTTTTTTCATCACTTGACGAAACAATTCTCAGCAAAGACACACAAAACGTGTCGCGGACATTCATTGTTCCCTCAAGCACCATCTGCTTCATCCCTGATGCTGACCAATTCACATGCTGAAACCCAGACCAGAAAGTGTTGCATGGCATCTCTGCTCTTCCACACCCTGCAATATCAATGCCTGTCTGACCACACACGGCAACTGTTTCTGAGCAATACTCAAATAAAAACAATCCAAGATCCACCACAAGCCCATTAAATGCTCCCTTGTCAGTTCCTTCCATAAACGCAATCTGCTTCCCATCTGCATCAAACATCTCAATCTGTAGTCTCTCCGCTTTCACTGACTTGTTCAGCTCTTCGCACTCCACAAACACATCTCTTCCTGCAAACGCCATGTTCTCTCTAAATTCGAGACCAGACAGTTCTATGTCACTCTCCACATCATCCTTCAACCTCAGATAAATCCCTCCTCCTCTTCCACATCTTTCATTCACAATACATCTTTTGAATCCTGCATTCTTTATTGCAACTCTCCTTCTCCCCACAACCTCACAGTGAATGCATGCTCCATCTCCAGAATCAGATGAGCATCCTTCAAATTTTGTTCCCTCCAAAATTTCCACAGTCGACGTGTTTTTTGCCTCTATCAGCCCTCCGCTCCCCATTTCACATCCAGTTATCGTTGTTCCATTCACGCACACGCTTGCTCCTTCTTCACACAAAATCATTCTGTTCTCTTCACCCTTCACATCTTCCACAAAACATCCCACCATCACCACACTTCCCGATGTTATCTTGCACAGTCCTCCTCTTCCAACAAACTCAATCGCTCCTACAGTCGAGTTCTCAATCTGCACACTGCTCCCACCCCCACAAACAATCCACCTCGAGCACTCAGCCTGAGTTCTATTCTTGCTCCCAAATTCACAGCCCACAATCCACACTCGCCCAACATTTCCCACAATCACATCATCATATTCTCCTCCACTTCCATGCAATGTGAACACAATGTTCTGGAAAGTCAACCACGTTGATTGTGTTCCAGATTTAAGCACCACACGCCCTGCTTCTTCAACAATAAGCTCAGATTTCAACTCTTCCCCTCGAATCGTCAGCTTTGCATCTGCTCTCTCAATCAAGCTCACAAGTTTCGCCTTGTTCTGGACGTGCAGGATTGTTTTCGCATCTCCCAGCTTCCCATATCCATATCCCAGTTCGTTGCAGGGGTTCACACTCGATCCGCATCCATCAACCTCTCTTCCCAATTCTTCATCCACATAAATAATATCCTCATCCAGCGGAAACAGAAATCTCAACAGAGTCATGTTCATCCGTTCATCCCCTGGATCCACCACCCACTTTCGTCTCTCCTCTTCTTCCTTTGATGCGCTCCCACTCCACAGCAGAGGATCAACCATTTCTCTCGGCGATGGACAAACCAGATACACGTCCTTCCCATATTGTGCATCGTTCTCTTCAAGCGTCAATCCCTTCATCAAATATCTCAGATCCTTGTCTTCCAGTGTCAGATGCACTCCTCCTCCATTCCCTTCAAGTGCTGGGACTTTGCTCTCACGCACCTCGTTTGAGTCAAACACAAACTCTCCTCCTTTTTCCACAACCATCTTCACACTTCCTCCCTCAGATCCAGACGAAGAGCATCCCATCGTCTTGAGCACACACCCCTTCATCTCCACTCTTTGCCCGCTTCCAACCACTCCAGCCACCCCTCCTCCATCCCCACCCTCTCTCTTGACTCCACTCATGTTGCACTCTGTCATCACCAATCCACTTCCTCTTTCCAAGCTCATTCCACAATGGTTTTCAAACGTAGCCTCCTTCACAGAAGAGTTCATCACCTCCACCTTCGCACCACCTTTCATCACCACCAGCCCTCCCACACCTTTCATCTTTATTTCTTCCATCACAAGCCCATTCACATTTCCCAGAACCTCTGCTCCACTTATCTCGATCACTCCCGCACCTGTAAACTCAGTCCTTCTTATCACCATCCCTCTCACTTTCACACTCCCTCCCACGCTCTTCACTATCCAATATTTGCATCCCTGTCCGGAAGCCTCCATCTTTATCTCCATCTCTTCAAGCGTCAGCGATGCTGACTTGCTCAAAAACAGGCACTCTCTCGCCACAGGCTCAAACACTGATGGTAGCACGAGAGCCATCTTTTCCAGCTGCACGTTGCTCTGTATTTCAATTAGCTCACTTCCTTCTCCGCCGCCTCCTCCTCCTTCAACTCTAACTTCGCCTCCCTCATTTTGAGCACAAATCTCAAAACTTTGTTCATCAAGCACAATCCTATCTCTGAAACTGAATGTATTCTGCAGTAATACATTCGCCTTCTCGCCTCTGAACCGCCATTCCCCCATATACCCAATTGTCTTGCATGCAAACCACTCATTCCCGCACATCGGATAATCTATCCCACTTTCTCCTCCCACATATCCCTTCCCTTCCAACATTGCCACAAACACAGCCAACGGAACCAACACTGACTCTTCTTCATCATATCCAACAAACTCATTCAACCTCTCCTTTTCTAATGGTATCTCCACATTCAACTTTGATTTCTCAATATCACTCCATAACTTGTATCCCTTTACAAAAATGTTTATCCCACAATAAGCATCACATCTCTCAAACACTATCTCTGAAAAAGAAACTGGAAATCCTCTTCCACACTCAACGTATATTCCTCCTCCTTTCCCAAAAGCTGTTGTCTCTGCCTTGCATCCATCAATCATGCACTTCATCACTTCAACCCATCCTAATCCCTCCACAACGAATTTCATTGCCCCTCCTTCACCGCTCCCCTCAGACACAACATCAGAAATGTTGCATTCTTCCATCTCAAGACCAACTTCAATCCTCGATCCAAAAAGTGCTTCACAATCATTTGAAGGTATTGTCACACTTGTAAATGAACTGTTTCTGATATCAATAGACCGATTGTTTCCTCTCTCCTCCTCTGCAGCAATGGGGATTAAGCTCAGACTGAATAACGACTGAGATGACTTCATGTGCTCAATCTTAACCCAATTCAAGCTCAGCACTTTCCCTTCAGCGCATATTAAACAATACCCAATCTCCTCAGCCTCACCACTTTTCATTCCCATCCAGCAGTCCTCAATTCTCAAATCTCCTCCCTCAGTCCATGAATTGAACACAGCACTCATTCCATAACCAAGTTGAGCAGGCAATTTAATATTCAGCTTGCGAGTTCTTGTCACTCCCTGAGATCTCATCATCTTCCCACTCACCCTTTCCACAACACCAATCACATCCATCTCTGCTCTCCTTTCACCTTCTCCCCGAATATCCACATCGCTCAGATCAATTTCCCTTCCCATCGTCACGCTCCCTTTCACAACCACTTGTTTCTCTTCTTTTGATTCCAGCCTCATCAGACAATAATCAGCACTCTTGCACGGATATTCATCAAACCCGCAAACTGCTATATCTTTTCCTCCTTCCCCTGACACATATATCTTCGATCCCACTTCTTTGAAATACAAGATCAGCGGGATACTCTCGCTCCGATCAGATCCATTGAATCCCCGCATCGAATCCAACTCAATCCCTTCCATTTCTGCTGCAAATGGAAGTGTGCTGTTGCTCATGCTCACCATCAGATTCGGTGACACAACAAACAAGTCATTTCCTTCCTTCGCAGCATTCGGATTCTCTCCTGTGAACTGTGGTGCTGCAACCACAAAGGGAGCACTCGCTTCCACAACGTCCAGATACATTCCTCCTCCATACCCCCTTTTCTCTCCACTCGGTGCTCTGCACCCCTTCAATGTGCAAGATCCAATTTCCACCTTCCTTGTTGAAGTAATCCTCCCCCAGATTCCTCCTCCTCCTGCTCCATCCTCTTCAACAACACTTTCCTCAAATTCACTTTCTGAAACCACAACAGCTGTCTCCTTTGTGCTCTGACCATCCTCCACACAAACACTCCCTCCGCTTCCGCTTGTGCGACTCACCCTCATGAATGTGCAGTTCTTCACATTCACATCTACCCCATCTCCACACCTCACAACACTCCCATCCCTCATCCTTATCTGCTCAAACACCGAGTCATTCACTTTCAAACAGCAACTTCCATCATTGCTGCTCTTGCTTTTGCTCTTGCTTTTGCTCCCTCCTTCTGCAACCAGCACAGATGCTTCCCCAAATTCAATTGCTGATATCCCCATCTCTGATATTTCTACCTGACCTCCAACCACTTTCACAAAGCTCAGTCCAACCACACCAACGCTTCCCTTCATCCCACACTTGCTCATACTCAGAACCCCACTTCGACACACCACCACTGCCTGATACACCCCCATTCCATCTCCCACCCGCACACTCAAATCCCCAATCCATGCTTTCACACTCGTCTCCACAACTCCTTCCTGCTCCCCATTTCCACTGCTCTCCACTTCCACTTGTGTTTCTGGTTCGCTTCCTGTGATATTCCATTCGTAACTGTTCACACTCAGCTCTTCACTCAAAACAAACGGTGAGTGGATCTTGATGAATCGATTCTTCTCAGAAAACAACACCTTGATTGCATGTTTCATAGATGAGCATGGTGCCTCCTCAAATCCACACCTGCTGAAATCCACTCCATCTTCTCCCCCGACATGCCCAAAACTTGTTGTGTTCGTCCACAGAAATACCACAAGCGGAACACTCGCTCCCTCATCCATTATCGAGCTCTCTCTCCCTCTCAGTTCTTCCAAATCAGATTGCACAAGATCAAACCCAATCGAATTTCTGTTGATCAGCCCACTCAGCTGCTCTGCATTCACAAACAAGCTTTTCCCTTTTGCTGCTTTGCATCCAACGAACTGGACCCTCTTCAGCACAAACGAATCTACCCCATCTCCAACATTAATATAAGCCCCTCCTCCACTCCCACCTTTCTCTGTACTCTCATTCACCATTGCCTCACACTCCCTCATCCTCACACCCTTGCTCACATCACTCGTATTCCCCATCTCAAATTTGCCTCCTCTCTCCAATTCCACCCACACTCCTCCCCCATTTCCTCCACAACTCTTGCATTTGTCGAATGATATGTTGTTCAGCAACAGCTCCTCCCCGCTCTTCACGCTCACCTCAAGCACTGCACCATCCCCAATTGTCCGAGTAATCGAATGAAATTCAACTGCTTCAACAGATATCACTGTTGGTGATGAAAATGATATCAATTGCTTTGTGCTCCTGAAATTCCTGAATCCGACAAAGCGGAAAGTCGCCAAACCATGTTCCACAACAATCATCGATTTGGTAAATGGGACGGAGTCCTCCTCTTTCGAGCGCACCTCGCAATCGCTCAGCTCCATTTTTCCATTTCCACCCATCGCAGCAACCGACGAGCCAGGGTCTGACTCTGAACTCGAGTGGACAATTGTGAAATGTTCAATCACCAACGTTCCTGTTGTCACTTCAAACAGTGCCTTCCCATTGCCTGTTCCACAAGAGGTTAGCGTTGATGTTTCCATATTCCCTCCATTCAAATTAACATTCATGTCAAGAACAGGAAGACAATCATGTGAATATGCCCCCTCACTCACAATCAGCCACTGACCATCCTTTCTCTGAAACACTCCTTTTCCGATCGACTGGCAAGGAATCACTTCGCATCCACAACCACTCCGACTGTCATCCCCAAGCACCGATGAAACATGCACAAAAAGATCTTCGATTGGTGGATTTGGAAGCCATTCGGTGTGATTTATTCCTCCAATCATCACCCGAACTGATTGTGTGCTCAATGAAAATGATGATATAAACGATTCCTTCACCACTTTGTTGATATAATAAGATCCATTCCACGATCCTATATCACATCCCCCGTCCTTCATTTTAACTGTGTTGTTATCAAATATACAGAAATATATGTAAACAATTCCTGCTGAAGAACCTTCTTCTAGCCACACAAACGATAAAGTTCCACAATAATTGTCGGAAATACATGAGGAAAATTTGCATTCAGAAAAAATTGCTGTGTTATTTCCAACAAATACTCCAGCACCAGCACCATAATTACTTGCAGTGCATTCTCGAACAAGGTTGTTATTGAATATCGAATTATTCGAAACAAAATTCAGAAAGACGCCAGAGTAATGCATGCTACTGCTTCCAATAATGATGCAACTTTGAACGAATTTATCTCCTTTTGTCTCGATATTCAGAGCGCCGCCTGCATATTTTGATGAACAATTTGTGTAATTACATCCTCTGGACTTGTGATAGCCATTTCCTTCATGGTGTACTGCTCCGCCATACAGACTTCTATCAATATTCGAACTGATATTTCTAAATACACAGCTGTCAACTGTTAATGTTGCTGTTTTCTCTGCATATATAGCCAAACATGGTTCGATTTTGCTTGTCATATCAGAAAAAACGATAGACGAAGCAACAACATCTCCAGACGAATAAGAGTTTCTTGATCCATTTACTGGTGTGTGTGTTATCGTGCAACGCTCAAATGATGAATTCTTCATTGTTAATGTTTCTTCTGTGGGAACAATCACTGCTCCATATTGCGGATTGTCGCATCCAACGAATTCACTGTTCTCAACTTCGCATTTCACCCATTTCATCTGGCTTTGGGGCAACGTAACTTTTCTTTTTTGTTTCATACATTGAGACACATTCATGAAACAGCATTCATGAATGTTGACATTCCCCGCCGAGCCCTGAACCAAGCATGATGAAGAAGAAGCAATGCTTATCTGCCTCAATGTGCTCTTCGTAAAAGACACTTTAAGAGTGCTTTCATCTCCATCTTGTGCATTGGCCACAAATGATTGGATTGGTCGAGACAGGCCAGTAGGCAAAGCACTTATATTTTCAAAATAGATTTCTCCTCCTCTGGCCACAAACGCTGACATTTCTGATTGCGAGTCAAAATCAATCAAAACAGACTTAATTTTTAGAACCGAATTTCCAATCAACTCAACCATCCCATTCCATGTTTTCTGAACAAATAGCACACAGCACACTTCCAATGTCGAGTTGAGTACCACAAAATGCGAATTCAAAGTACTGCATTCAATCAGCCCTTCACATATAAAACAGTCAATCATTTCGTTGAATCCATTCTTCTGGTTTGCCTTTTTACCAATTTCTTCATTTTTGTTTCCATCATCACTTTTTCCTCTCTGTTTCCTATCATTCTTGAAATCAGACTTGCAATTATTTTTGATTTCAGTGTATCTGCCTTTTTCTTTTGATGAATCTGTAATCAACTCGCCTTTTAATAATAAATCCTCATTTTCTTTTGAAACAATTTCTGCATCCATTTCAAGCACAAACAGCACAGCAATAGCAAATGAAATCAAACTGCATCTACTGGATCTCATCATTTCTTAGAACAACTAAGAAACAATGAAAAAACGAAAATCAAATAAATATGAAGGATCTGCTCGGCCATAATAGCATTCATTCAAACCATTATAATATTCGGCGACATTTTTCTCAAAAATCGTAATTCGCAGATAAATCGATAATGCCTGGAATAACGAGGTTAACTTATGGCTGATGGGGATAGACTCTTCAATTTCTATGAATCTTTGTTTTGTACTGGAGTCAAAAGTTTCTCAAATTCACATTAAAGGTGCTTTGAACATCACAATTCTGCTATCGATTGGATAATGCTTTTGACGAAGGTGATGGAGTGGATGATCTCAAAAGAAAATGAAGGTAATCTGATAATCAGAAGAGTTAATGGATTTGAGATGTTGCCCGTCTTCCAATTGTGCTTGATTATTTGAGCTGGCGATTTCTCGCTCATTTGCAAGCAAAAGTGGCACGTGCTTCAATTGTCTCTTTAAAATGTTTCAATCTTATGTTTTGCTCTGGAGCGAAGCCAGACCAGAATTCAGGTGGAAATCATGCTTTTTTTGAGAACAAAGCATTTTTTTAGGCATAAAGGGCACAAGTGACTTTATTTTTTTTTTGGAATGCTAAATTTATGACATGCTGCGCAAAATCATTGGAGCAGAAATGTTTGGTGCAATGTTCAGAAAAGAGAGCCTTTGAACGCGAGCAGAGGCTTCAAAGCAGCAAAGCAATTGAATGAAGTTTTTATTTGCAAAGTGCATTGAAAGCGATAGAGCTTGGATGGAAAATGATAATTGGATATCTTCCATGGGAGCATTTTGACTAAAAAAGAGAACGCAAGCTGCAAGCGGAACATTTATCAGGGTTTTTTGCTTATGTTTTTCGTTAAAAGTAAAAATTTTCAAGTTAATTTGCAGGTGTTGCATCTGATGAGCTGAAGCTTTTTCGTTTGCCGTATTTCGGGGAAATCGTGCTCGGGTGGAAAAGCTCTGTGCCAGTTGAGCAAATGGATGCATTCTGAGTAATCACAAGAAAGATAGCGAAGCATCAATTGCTTGAAGGAATAATGGATTTATGCCATTTGTGTTTGACTGTTTCACAAAGTATTTACACAATTCTGTTTGTGCGCCATTTTTATAAAGGCACCAGAATGTCTTTGATATGTCTTTGTTGGCCCAGCAGAAGGATTGATGAATTTGAAAATGGAACGGCAAAAAATTCTGCTGATAACGCGAAAGATTAAAAATTGGAATGAGGATTTTGTGCAAACAAAAGTGGATCGTAATTGAGAAAAATCACTTTTTCTGGCACGATCATATGCCATCTGTATTCAGACAAATCAATTCTTCAAATATCAAATGCAAGCCAGATTGAGGACTTTGTAGAATCTGAGACTTATTCAAAATCTCGATTTGGATGGAATTTCTTCTTTAAATTGTCTTTCCTTTTCTCAACTGATAACTGAGATGCTCAACTTTGACAATTGACAACCTGCTTTTATTGCCTTTGGGTGTGTATTAATGTTTTCATGTTTCATTTTTTGCATTTGATTGATTAATCAACCTGACTTTGTCATTATTCGCGATATGAACGATTGTTTCCAATCATGTTCTGAATTTCTGTTAACGTGATATAAAATTGCCTTCTTTTATCTCTTTGACTCCTTCTAAACAAACTTTATGCTCGAGAAAAAACACATCAATAATTTGGTGTTCACCACGAATAAATACTAATATTTATTAATCCTTGAAGATAAATGTTTTATCTGTCTCAAGATTTAAGAATGAATAAGATGAAATAATAAAACATTTCCATCTTCAAATTCTTATGAAAAATCAATGGAAGGACTTTCCCCAATCTCCTTTTCATAAAAATGATACACCATTTATTATTCGAAATTGGTCAGCTTCTTATTCAAAATTAACAAAATTCAGCATTTTTATAAAAATTTTTTTGATAAAATATGATCACTGGTTGAGTGTCAGAAAGTGATCAAAATGTTTTGTACTTTCATCATTTATAAAAAGGATGAAAAATTAAACTTCGATTTTTATTATTTGTGAATATGCATGAAATTTTGAGATTTTTCAGAAAAAAATCATCACCATGGAAATAAAATATTTTTCAAACGAATTAACCTCACATTGCTTGGCAAAACATCATTCAATCAAAATATTTTATTTATATTTAAATATGCAAAGAAGATCAATAAAAACAAATGAAAAATTCTGAAAGTGCATTAATGGATTTTCTAAGTTGTGAAAAATATTTTTTTCAGTTTGAAAACTGATTCAAATACCATTTCACGATTGAATTATTCATTATTTTCTAAAGTGAGGTGAAATAATTTAAATATTATCCGATTTCCAAGGTGATGATTTTTTTCTGAAAAATCTCAAAATTTCATGCATATTCACAAATAATAAATATTGGAGCTCAATTCGCATCCTTTTTATAAATGATGAAAGTACAAAACATTTTGATCACTTTCTGACACTCAACCAGTGATCATATTTTATCAAAAAAAT
Organism: Monocercomonoides exilis; assembly: GCF_001643675.1. Classification (NCBI taxonomy): domain Eukaryota; phylum Preaxostyla; order Oxymonadida; family Polymastigidae; genus Monocercomonoides; species Monocercomonoides exilis. Next base: position 105,432 of record NW_027150606.1, on the reverse strand, counting down.
TTTTATAAAAAATGCTGAATTTTATTAATTTTGAATAAGAAGCTGACCAATTTCGAATAAAAAGTTTAACAACTTTAAATAATAAATGGTGTTGCAAACAAGAAAAAAAAGACAGTCTCGGAATAATATTCAAATTGTTGAACCGTTGAGATAAATGCAAATTGGAAAAAAAAAGTTTATTTCACAAGAAAAAAGACCGATTTTAACAATATTTTTATTTTTTTGTAAAAATAATAAATATTAAGCAAACAAGTAAAAAAGGGAAAGCTATCAGATGAATATATTTTCTTCAGATTTATTTAAATACAATTCCAAATCATTTAATAATAATTATTGGGTTTTTCTTTTGAACGTTTTCTATTATAACAAATGAAGAAAAAGATTTTTCAAAAAGTCACATTGATAAAACGATTTGTTGATTCTCTTTATTTCTTTTCATAAGATCTGATTATTGTTTATTTCACGATTTAACTGTTGTCAATCTTTAAAAGTACATCACATTTTTTATTGAAGATGTGAAAAATCTATTACGAAAGAAAAACAATTTACACAAAAACCACGCATTGAAGACTAATTCAAATAAAAAAAACAAACGCAAGCGACATAAATTTAAAAGACATTTAGAATTGCATATTTTATAAATCCTGAATCTAATAAATTGTCAAATCCTGGTTGAATTGTGTATATCTCTTTGGTAATATTGTTCAAAGAAATGATTTTGCAGGCATTGAGACGGAGTCAAAGATAAAGCGAAAATTACATCATTAAAAGTTGAAATACTGCGAGAACAAAGCAACGCATCACCTGAATATTTATTGCAACTTCCAAAATACAACCAACGAATAAAAAAAATATCTTTACAAATCGCTCAAAAGATGAATTGAAACAACTAAAAGAATGTATGTTTTTACTAAAGTTAATCTTCATTTAACAGAACTGCATTCATTATCTTCTTTCCTTTTCTGAGGCTGTTGTGCCGAAAGCAGAAAAGAAGGCTTGGGACTCGAAGCAAACACGGAGAAAAGAGTAGAAGAAGCAGAAGAAGAAGTGTGAGTGAGTTTTGGTGGGGGAAGCGGGCGAGACGAATGAAAAGGGGCATTTGCAAGCAAAGTGGACGAAGATGAAGATGAAGATGAAGATGAAGATGTAGTATTAGTAGAAGTGGCAGAAGAAGAACCATTTTGCGTGGATGTACTGTTTGAGCTTGTTTGTTGAGTTGATGGAGCATCTGAAGAAGAAGTTGAAGTCGAAGCAACACAAGGATTTGCAGCACATTTCTGAGAAGGAAGAGAAAACGGTTTGTCCGAAGAATCAGAAGAAGACTCTTCAGACGAGGAAGAGGAAAGAGATGAAGAAAAACTGTCAGCGATTGCATTGGGCATGGTTGGCTGAAGGATAAGATTCGGTGAATAAGACGATGAAGACGATGAGGTGTTGGAAGCAGAAGAAGGACGATTTGAAGCATCTGCATTTGAAGAAGCCATCAATAGCAATTTGTTCCTCTTTGATTCAGACGTGAATGAAGTGGAGGAAGATGCAGATGAGTCAGATGACGAAGAGTGGCTAGGAACAAGCCGCGGAACAAACAACGAGGATGTGGTGAAAGATGAGGAAGAGGAAGAAGAGGAAGAGGAAGAGGAAGATGATGTGTGGAATGCAAACTTTGTCTGGTCAGTTTCCGAGCAAGACAATCCAATTTCTTCCTCTCTTTTCTTTTCTCTGTGCGATTTTCTTTTCTTGTTCGCATCCTTCTTTGCCTCTTTCGATTTGGATTTCGATCTCTTCTTCTTCTTTTCCGAATGCTTCGCCCGTTCAACTGACGACTCAGCATTCGCAGAAGAAGCAGGAATGGCTGAAGCAGATAAAAGCAAGTCTGATGATTGCATTTTCGAATTAGCTTCTGTTCCTTTCGCTTGCAGTGCATGTTCCTCCTTAGCAGCTTTATTGTCCCTTCCCTTCTTGTTCATTTTTCCTCCTTCCCCAACCGCCTTGTTGACAATCAATGGTGGAAACACATCATCTCCAGCGGAAGCAACAGATGGGAGTGACACATTTGATACACTTTGCTTTTCTTGTCTGATTCTTTCGTTTGAAGATTTGCGATCAGCTTTTCTGTTCTGCTTGTCCTTTTCGTGTTTGGCTTGCCTCTTCATCTCTCTCTCTCTCTTCTCACTCATTTTCTTATCCATTATCTCCTTTCGCTTCTTCTCTGCTTCTTTCCTTTCCGCTTCTTCTTCCATCATTTGGATTATCCTTTTCTGCTCTTCATCGGATTCCTCTTCTTTCCCTTCAAAACTGTCAAATTCTTCCTCTTCCTCTTTAAATTGGCTGGATTGCAGCCGCATATATTCCTTGTCTGAATACAGTTGATGCCTTTCTTGTCCACCTAATTGCATCAAACGACTCGTATTCTTCACATTTCCTTGCTTGTTCTCTTCGCTAAATTCTACAAAATCGTCATATTCTTTGCCTTTCCTCTGTGTCTGTGCATTCATCATCTTGTCCTGGATATCCCTCTCAAACACTCCGTCTCCATCAGAAATGAACTCCTGCTGCGCCATCCCTATTGTTGCACTGGGATCATCAGCCATTCCAGACACAACCTCAGCACTTCTGCCAAGTTGAGTAGCAAGTAGATAACTCTCCTGGCTCGCCATCTTCCGCTGAGAAGAGTACGGAATCTGTTGCACTTGCTGTTTGAATGGAGCATCTTGTGATAACTTCTGTCTTTGGCTCACAATCTTATTGCTTTCCTCTTCTTTCCTTGTTCTTTTTTGAGGCTGCGCAGCAAACAATCTGCGATGATACTCAGAAAGAAGAGGATCAGGAGACAGTGTTGACGGAGGATGTGGTTGAGGATACGTCAAACAAGGAACAGCACCAGCTGCGAGGACATTCTGAGAGAAAAGCATGGAATTGCTGTGAGGAGCAATGGATGATAATGCTTGTTGCTCCAACCCCTTTGAAGAAGAAATGGTTGACTGTTGTGAAATTGAATAATTGGCAGATAAAGATGATGGATTCCTTGTAACTCCACTTGTCATTTGTGTGTGAGTGGGTGAATGCAGAGCAGATCTAATCAGCGAAGGTGAGCCAGCACCAGGCATAAGAGTAGAGGACGAAGAAGAGGGCATTGTGGGTGTTGGCGATGCGTTCATAGCAATCGTTGATGAGGACAGCAAATGCGCCCCTGCTGTTGCATTCAGTTGCTTTGCCATCTCCTGCTGTCTGTGCAACGAAGCTACTTGTCTCTGCTGTTGTGACTGAGCCAGAAGAGCAGAAGGATCATTGCGTGTGCGGTTGAGCAAGTTCTGGAACGACTCTTTCCCTTTCGCCCGCAGCATCAGCTGCCGCTTCTTCGTCGCTCCGCTTCCTCTCTTCTTCCCTCTCTTCTTCCTCCTTCTCAGCGGATCATACAACGAGACAGGAGTCATCAGCCCTCCTGCTCTGCTTCTGCCCATCCTGCCATACAAATTGTATTCGTCGTCGCTGTTTCCTTCATCACTGCTATTATCATTGTTGTTGTTTCCATCGCTGTCTTCGAAGTATCTCAGTGAATGGAACGAGGAATAAGACCGCAGAGAGGCGAATGACTTCACAGACGCCACAGAAAGGAGCTCGTCTTCGTACCGTCTGCGTTGGATGCGCCTCACCTCTTTCACAGACAAACGAGGCATCTTCTTGTTTGCTGATGGGGAGGAAATAGAAGGAACCAATGCTGACAGAGAGGCAGAGGTGGAGGCATCTGAATGCGATTGCAGCATTGCTTCATTGTTTTGTTTGGCAACCACATTTCCATTCTTGTTTCCTGCTTTCATCAATGTTAAATCCCTTTCCTGAGCAGTTTGTTGATTCCATCTTTTTCCTTGTTGTTGTTGTGAGTGTTCGACTTGAGTGTTATTGTGCAAAACATTCTGAGGAAATTGACTTTTAACCGTTGAAGAACAATTCACATCATCTGAATTGCACAGTTGAGCAGCATTAGAACCACCAAAAGTTCTCGTTTTGTCATATTCTTGTGCAGACGTTGAAGCTGCAAGTGAAGAAGGAGAATAAGGAGTGAGTTTTCCATTTTGCATGCTCATCACATTCTCTTGCATTTGTGCATCCATTTGCATAACTTGACTTGCTGTGTAATCAGAAGCAGTAGAAGGCAGAGAAGAAGAGTGTGGCTGAGAGGGAGAAGGAGGAGGAAGAGGCAGATCAGACGAGTCAGAAGAGGAAACAGAAGAAGAAGATGAATATGATTGTGGAGGAGACGGAGGCGGAGAAGGAAGAACGGCAAAGGAAGGCGCATCTGTCTCAGAAGAAGCAGCTTCTTTGTTTGAGTTGGATGGTTCAGTCAGCATTGAGGCTGTTACTTGTCCAGATGTGTTGACACTGGACAGAGTATTCATTGTGCTTGCAACATTCATCTTTTCAGCATTTTTGCCCTTTCCCCGCTTTTCTTCACTTTCATCTCTCTCTTCTTCTTCCTCTCTCCTTCCCACTCCATCCTCACTCACACTCTTTTCCTCTGTCACGCTTTCCTTCAGTCTTGTCTTCTTCTCCACTTCAGCCATCTTATTCATCTTTTGCTCTTCTCCTGAGGCTGTTCTGCTGTCTGCATCGCTTCCTGTCTCAGATGATTGAGAATTCAGCTCAAACTTAGAGAGAGGGGAAGATACGACAGTGGACAATGCAACGGATGAGGTGAGATTGGAGGCTGAAGAAGAAGGAGAAGATGACGAATTCTTTGTTTGATTGATATTTCTTTTATCAGAAGAAGAAGAAGAAGAAGACAATGATGATGATGATGCATTTGGTTGTTCAGCTGCAGATATCTCAGCACTTGTTGACTCAGACGATGTTTGTGAATTGTCAGATATATTTTTGGAATCAGAAGTGTTTGAAGAAGAAGAAGATGATGACGATGAAGAGGATGACGCGGCTGCTGCAGAAGCAGATTCTGTAGCAGATGCAGAAAGAGAAGAAGAGGATGAGGAAGATGAAGAAGTGGAAGAAGAAGTTGATGAAGATGAGGAAGAGGATGAAGATGAAGAGGAAGATGAGCTTTCAGATGAGGAATCAGATGAAGTGAAGTCGAAATCAGATATCGAAGGCTTTGAATAAAACAGGTCGGTTTTCTGTGAAGGTGAAGGAGATGTTGGCTGAAGCGGATGATAAGGCGGATAAAATGCAGATGCAGAAGAGTTCATTGGCCTGCCAGAAAGATGAGCTGAAGAAGAAGAAGAAGAAGAGGAAGAGGAGGAAGAAGGAGAAGGAGAAGTTGAGCCAGCAATACTTCCAGTGTTTGACTGTGTTGTGAGGGCGAAGGCAGAAGTAGTTGGAGAGAAAGGGATGGAGGAGTGGATGTGGGCGGGTGGGGTGTTGCGAGTCTGAGAGGAGAAAGGGAAAGGGAAAGGCGACTGAAATGAAGGAGGATGAGGTGATTGTGCCAGCATTGAGAGGCCAAGAGGATCGTCGTAGGCAGACTGGGCAGAGAGAGAAAGAGAGGAGGCAGCAGTAGAAGAGGAGGAAGAAGATAACGAAGAAGAAGAAGAGGAGGATGAAGAGGAGGAAGAAGATGATGAAGGATTAATTGCACCATTTGGAAGCGATCCAGGATAAGCAGCAGGAAGCGAAAGCGAAGGCGAAGAGAGGAACTGGAGAGGAGTTAATGGCGTGTTCTGCCCTGCAATCTGATTGGAGTGTGGCTGCGGGAAAAGCGGAAAAGCAGCAGAAGGAAAGAGATTGGGATAATAATGCTGTGCGGCTTCTGTCTGGAAGAAAGGAGAAGAAGGGATGGGATGTGTGGCTGAAGGCTTAGGAAAACCAAGAAGTGACTGATGCATCTTCCTCATCGATGGCTGGTCATTCGCATTGTTTGGATCAGATGGCGTTTCACCTGTCTTGTTCATTCCTTGTTGTTGTATTGTTGCATTAGCTGAATCTCCTCCTCCTCCTCCTGCAACTGCTGTTGCTGATGCTTCCTTCTGTTCGCCCACACCAACAGCAGAAGTTTGGCTGGCAAGTTGGTTGTAGTCCAGTCCGTGTTCTGCCATCAGCGTTGCTATTTGCTCTTGAAGGCGCTGCTGTGCCAACATCAGCTGGATCTGCTGCATTTCAAAGACAGAGTCCCTAATCTGAGCAGCATTGGGGGTGTTTGGTTGTAAAGAGGAAGAGGAAGAGGAAGAAGATGATGAAGGAGAAGAGGAGGAAGAAGAAGGTGATGCTGCCAATGAAGCAGATGAATTGAGAGCGATTTGCTGCTGCTGAATTCTCAACTGTGTCAACATTGCCATCATCTCCATCGACTGCTTCATCATCTTCTGCATCTCTTCTAATTGATTCTGCGTTGCCTGTTTCTTCGCAGCAGCATTTAGAGAAAGATTGGAAGATAAACTATTTGACGCAGATTGAGTTGTAGAAGTTGCATCTCCAATCGGCAAAAGAGGCTGAGAAGGCAAAAGTCCCTGCCCCTGTACTTGTGCCTGTGTCTGTGCCTGTGTCTGTGCCAATTGCATGTCTCCACCCATCATCTGAAGATAAGATGGTGGTGATATTGCCTGTCCAGCAATCCCGTGTGTCCCAAACTGTCGAGGAGTCTGAGAAATCAGAGGAGCTGCTTGTTGCTGTGTCTGCTGTGTTTGTTGTGTTTGCAGCTGTTTCTGTGTGATTGGCGCGCTTCCCTCACTCAAATCACGCAGAGGCGGCGGAGGCGGCAGATCGTCCAGTGAAAAGGGCAGAGATTCCACAGTTGGCTTCTCAGTAGCTGGCTCTCCTTGTTGAGGCTGTTCAGTTGCTGCTGCATAGAACGAAGTGGTTGACATCACTCGCATCGGATCCTGCGGATAATGCTGCTGGTTTGCTACACCCATCATAGGTTCCGTTTCTGCCCCAGGCAAAATACTGTTTGAATGAAGCAAAGGACGAGAAGGTACCGCAAGGCGAGCTGCAGCCCCTTTCGGTACAAATTCCTTTGCGTTGGCAGAAATCTTCAAACTTCCAATTTGCATTCCAACAGGTCGCCCCAAATTGTCAAATGAGATCCCTCCTCCCCTCCCTGCCGTTGCTGCTCTGATCGTGTTGATTCGTTTTGCTTCCTTATTTTTCTCGGAATTAGCAAATTTTACAACAAGAGGAAGTACGCTGTTCGGGAAAGCAATTCCATTCAAACTATCAATTGCTTGAAGAGCAGAAGAAAGCTCATAATATTTCACAAAGCCTGAAACGCGGCCAGGGCCAAGTGTCGATGGGTTAATATGTACATCGTATATATCTCCATATGGTTGAAAAAGTTTTTGCAATTGTTCTTCATTTGTGCCAGTTGGAAGATTTCCAATAAAAAGTTTAAATTCGGGTCTTTGATCCGTTGAATCAGCCAATCGGACTTGCACTTTCCCAGAAGCCTAAAAAATAAAACAGAAAACAATGCTTAACAACATGTTAAATAATATCTTTGTTTAAACCCCTGGAAATTGATATTTATTATGTAATTGTTCAATACAATTCATAGCTGAACTATACGATCTATAAAATACAAAACAACATCCTTTATAAAAGTGCAATGAAAATATTAAATTATTGTTGAAAGATAAATTTCGAAACACGAAAAAACCTTTGTGTTGTTTTGTTTCCTTGTCTCTGATGATTGCAATATTTGCCACCTCCCCAAACTGTTCAAAAATAGGCACAATACTTAATTCATTTAGGTTTTTTGGGACTTGCCCAACAAATACTTTTATAGTATCTGTGTTGGAGAGGGGTTGCTCCATCACAGTTTTTCAAATATTAATAATGGTTACAAAACATATTCAATGAAGTCCGAACGTGTGAATATATGTTATACATAAAATCAATTATAAAGAATCAAGTTTAATATTTGAATCGAAATTATCATTGTGGTATTATGATCATTTATGAGCGTTGAAACTGTCTGTTTGGATGATTCAGGCGGAATGGATAAGTCAGAAATCGTTGATTCAAAATTAAATGACGCGAATAAAAAATGTATGAATGTTAGATTGACATCGGTTATTATCAAATGTTTTCGTTTATTGTTGTTGATTTTTTGACATATTATAATTTTGCTTCGCTTTGCAAACGCCATGAAGTGATTAATTCGCAAGAGGAAATAAAAGCAAGTTCTGAAAATGAGTTACCTGATTATTTCTCGATTGCATCACAAAAAAATTTTGAAGGTGATGAATTAATAGATAACAATCTTTTAACTGGAACAGAAACTGAAAGAGATCCAGTAGAGACTCAAAAATTCGTTCAAGAATCCGTTGCAAGCAATGAAAATGAGCATAAAATTTCATTAGAGAAGGAAGCAAAAATAATTTCAGAAGGCCTGACAAAAACAGAGGAACAGATTGAGGAAAAAACTACAATTGAAAAAGGATCCTTTGACACGAAAGCTGTCGATTCACAAAATAAAGAAAGTATTGCAGATTCTCCATTTGAAGGCGAATGTGAAAAACAAAATGAGATCAAAATAGATTCTGAGGAGAAATATTCAAAATTAAGCAAAGAAAAAACGGATGAAAATGATATTCAAACACTTGAAATCAAAGGGTCTAACGATAGGCTAAATGATGCTGATGGGCAAAAAGAAGTTGAATCTACGCAATTAACAAAAGGAGAAGTGATTAATGACAGTATAGATGAAACCGAGACAAAGCATGGAGAGGACATAGAACAGAAATTAACTGAAAATACTTGTGAAAAAGAAAACGTGATGGTTGAGAACAAATTAAATGAAAATATTAATCATGAATCGAAAGATGAAAATGAAATGGAGGAAAAGAAGAGAGAAGAAGAAGAGGAAGAAGAGAGAAAAAGAAAAGAAGAGGAAGAAAGGAAAAGAAAGGAAGAAGAAGAGGCGGAAAAGAAAAGAAGAGAGGAAGAAGAGAGGCAGAGAATTGAAGAGGAGCAAAAGAAAAAGGAAGAAGAAGAAAGGTTGAAAAAGGAGGAAGAAGAAAGAATAAAGAGAGAGGAAGAAGAAAGATTGAGAAAGGAAGAGGAAATGAAGAAGAGGGAAGAAGAGGGAAGATTAAAAAGGGAAGAAGAAGAGCGAATCAGAAAAGAGGAGGAAGAAAGAAAAAGAATTGAAGAGGAGGAAAGGAAAAGGAAAGAGGAGGAGGAAGAGGAAAGGAAGAGAAGAGAAGAAGAAGAGAATAAGAGGAAAGAAAAAGAGGAAAGATTAAGAAAAGAAGAAGAAGAAAGAAAACGAAAAGAGGAAGAGGAAAGGAAGAGGAAGGAAGAAGAAGAACGAACCAAAAGAGAGGAAGAGGAAAGGATCTGGAAGGAAGAGGAAAAGAAGAAAAAGAAAGAGGAAGAAGAACGTTTGAGAAAAGAAGAAGAAGAAGAAGAAGAGAGGAAGAAGAAGGAAGAAGAGGAAAGAAAGAGGAAAGAGGAAGAGGAAGAAGAAGAAAGAAGAAGAAGAAGAGAAGAGCAAGAAAAGGCAGCAAAAGCAGAAGCCGATCGCTTCATTGAGGAAACGCTGGCGTCTGTGTCTGAGCCAAACTCCATCGGCACTTCATCTTCTGCTCGCTACTCTGCAATGATCAACAACGCACTGCAGCCTTCTCTTCTCTTCTCTTCTCTGATGGCATCTGGAGCATTCACAAACAATAGCTCGTCTTCCTCTGAATCTGAGGCAGAATTTGACCCCAGTGAAAAGGCACAAAATAGCACTGAGACACTCTTCTATCAAACACACAGGCAGATCGAGTGGGATCTGTTTCTTTCTCTTCAGTCGCTTTTCTCCTCTCTCCGACGCTACAACCTTCTTTCCGCTTCTGACAGCCCTACAGCACTTGCAGATTCACAGCAAACAGACAAGCAAATACCTTCAATGTTCACTCAAAACTCTTTGCAATCCACTCCAACACATTCTCATTCATCATCATCTTCCTCTTCTTCCTCCTCTTCTGACTCATTCACCGTGCTTACAGCCAAACAGCTCCGCCGCTCGCTCCGCTGTCTCTTCTCGTGTGCCCATTCGCTCCTTCCCTTTGGCCCGCCTGATTGGATGCTCCTGGGCGCTGCTGCTCTTTTGGAGGAATGCAGCCAGTCTGGCTTGACGGCGATGGATGAAGAGAACAAGGACGATGGAGGAGAGAAAGAAGGAGAGGTGAGTGAGGCTGAGGATGAGGAAGCAGAGGATTTATCGCTGTTTGCAATGGATTTTACAGAGTTTCACAATGAAAGTTCGGCTTATCCTCTGTCTTCATCTGTTTCTTCTCCTTCTTCTTCTGCCTCTCCTTCATCATCCTCTTCCTCCTCCTCTTTATCTTCCCCTTTTCATCCGGCTCCAATTCAGCCTTCATTCAATGCATCCAACGGGAAGCGAGCATCCAGCAATGCAACACACACACCTTCAGAAAAAGACCAGTTTCTGTCTCTTTTGATGTCTTTGCCTTCTCTTCAGTCGCCTTCTGCAGCTGCTTCTGCCACTCCTCCTTCAATGCAACGCTTTCCTCCTTCTCTCATTCCATATTCGTTCTCTTCTTTTGTTCCGTTGGTTGAAGCATCGAAAGATTCACCCTCACAATCATCTCAGATTCACAATGAAATTTCCTCGCCCTTCAAAAATATCAACCAAACCTCTTCTTCTTCTTCCATCTTCCACTTCTTCTGTGAATCTCCATCTCCTTCGCTCAAATCCACCTTCCGTTTCCTCCCTCTCTTCGGCGACATTCGCCTGGCCTTCCTCATCCTCCTCTGCCACGCCTCTTCGTGGGACACCTTCAACACAGCCTCTGCCGTTCAGCAGCTTCTGTCGCGTGCAGAGAACGAGCTGAAAAGCGGAATTTGGAGCAGACTGCCAACAAGAGATGACTGGAAGGGGAATTATCTGCTGACACACTCAACACTCTTCAGACCAATTGAGGTGAGGAATGTGAGCACTTCGTTATCGTCGTATGGATTGAGGATGGATCTGTCAAATGAACCAATGGAGCTGCAGAAGATGTCGAGATATTCGCAGTTTTCTCCTTCGTCATCTCCATCTTCATCGCCTTCCTCTTCTCCTTCTTTTTCTCCTTCTCCTGTTCCCTCTTTCCCTGCCTCGTTGCAATCTGCCTCTTCTGGCTCTCTCCCAAAAGCGCATTTAACCTCATCTCATTCCTCCCTTCCAACTCCCTCCAAATCTTTGGGCCAGCTGCAGCCAGTGAGCATCGCCCCGCCTCGTCTCTCGTCCACTCTGATCGCAAATTCTGTTGCTCGGCTGCTTTCTCTGCTTTCCCTGCGCCAAATTGCATGCTCTCTCAATGAATGTCTGACCGACGTGTTTTTCTGTGCCACCATCCACTCGTCTGCCTATGCTGAGCAGCACAGATACCTCAGCTGGATTGACATTCTGTCTATTCTACGCCCAACAATACAGGCTGGGCAGATGCTCCTCGATTCAACTGCAAGCACTCCGAAGCCCTCTGCTAACATTTCTTATTCCTCTCCTTTCCAGACTCCTTTGACTCCGACTGCTCGTTCTGGCTATTCTGCTTTTCCAAACACTCCCCATTCTTCTGATATGTCTGCAGTTCACTATTCTCCTTCTGTCTCCCCGCAGAATCGAACAAATGACCCCTCTTTCTCCCAGCAGCTTCCACGTTCTAACAATCCCTCTGATTATTCCTCGCCTTACGTCCCTTATCGCAAGCACTCCCATCTTTCTGTTATTTCTGTAGCCTCACGAAAAGCTGCTATTCAACAAAAGCCAATAAGTTCACCAACACATTCCATTCAAACAACCCTTGAACAATCATCTGCTTGTTCATCGCCTATGTACTTTGCAGATCAGCGCTTTTCTTTGAGTTGCTCGAAGATAGCATCTCCATCACCACTTCAGCAGCGGTTTCTCGATGCCTTCTTGTCTATCTGTCCGCGTCTTCTGCCTTTTTCGCTGTCTCTTATTGAGCATTTTAAGCTTCAATGTACAATTTCAATGAAGCATTATGCGTCTTGGATCATCTACGAGGTGAACCACGCATCACTCAGACAAGTTTCCGTTGCCTCTCAACATCCACTTTCAAATAATTCCAATGCAAAATTACAAATTGCTTCTTCTTCTTCTTCTTCGACTGCATCATCTATTCATAAATCTTCCTCTTCTTCATTCAACATCAAAAGTCTTCGAACTGTCGAGTGGTTCGAAGATCCTTCCAATCCATTTGCCGAAGAAGCAAAAGCGCTGATGGCTGGTCTGAACGCTGTGTCCAGTCAGCTTCAAGGAAAGAAACACAAAAGAAACACGATAAAAGACAAACTGCATCAATGTCTGTTTATTTCTGCATCGTCTTTGTTAGGAGGTCATAATAATGGCGGGAATGCTCTTCAACATTCTTTTTCCCGCTCCATAGCCCGTTCACAGAAGTTGTCATCTTCCTCTCTTTTTGTTCCCTCTCAGACATTCCTAACAGTCCTTTCGTCTTTTCCACGGATTATGAGACTTCACGTTTTATTTTCAACACTCAACGCAACAGTGGAAGAGTTGTTGGATCGTCCACTAACCTCTCTTTCTGATAGCTTTATTCAGTTAGCAGGAAGCGACAAAGGCTTGCAAGCCAATGGGACATCAGACAAAGAGGATGAAAAGAACAGAGCAAATTTGCGTGCAACAAGAATGTGGGTGGAGCGGTTTATCTTCAAAGAAGGAGCTCTAATCAAAAGTGCAACAATTGTTAGTTTAAGAAATGAAAGAGACGATGACACAAGTGAAGAATTGATGGGAAAGAAACCATCTTCTCTGTCTATTGTTTCTTCAGATTATGAACAAAGCCAAAATAGTTTTATTCCACAAGAAGAAATTGCCGAGTCTCCTCTTTTCACAGATGAAGAGAAGGATTTGTGGGAGGGCATGGCTTATCACCGTCTTCTCTCCATTCTTGTCAATCTTTATCCTGCACTGCAGAATCCACTGCGTGCTCTGCTTATTCGCCAGCAGCTCAACAAGAAAGAGAAAGAAGAGGAGGCAGAGCAGGAAATGTACAGCACCATTTCTCGCGTATCACAGCCATTTTCGTTAACTCCGCAGAAGAATCAGTCTCCTTTGGCTGTTCGTAGGGTGGCAGAGGATCAGATGTGCAATCAATGCCAGGCTGCAACCCCGTTCCATCCATCTGTGTGGATGCAGTCACGTGAGGCATATAACACTCGTTTTTCGAGGGGTCTGAATCAAAATCAAAGGGAAAATCAAAATAATCATTGTGAAGAGCAGTTTGAAGGATCAAACAAGCAATTTGAAAGTGAATATTCAATGCAGAATGATCACATTCATTCAAACGAAAAAGAAAGGCCAGCAAATATCTCGAGCAAAAAACCAAGTTTGTGGGTGTCTTGTTCAAAAGAGAAGGTCATTTCTTCGAATTCACAGTGTGTTAATATTGTGTGTGTTCCTACCAATTCTGTTCTTCAGACATCACTTTTGTCGCAGCTTGTTGAGCATCTCATTGACAATGGAGAAATTGAGATGTTATCTTCTGTATTGACAATTGTGGAAAGGTTGGATGTGTTTTGTGAGAAGAAAAAGATGAAATCAGCTGAAAATCTGCAGAATGAAGAAAGCAAAAAGAGTGATGAAAAAGGTAAAACAATTGAAGAGAAGAAGAACAAAGAAGAAAGCAATGAACCTCAAAACGAATCATCTGAAAAAACTGTTGAAAAGCAGACTGAGGTGAAATCTACACAAAAAACAAAAAGTTCAGAAGATAAAAGCACAAACAAGGGAATTAAACAGAAACGACAAATGTACGACATCTTTGTGTCACGTCATATTTTCAATGAAGCAATGCAAAATCAGCTTTTGGAAGAGCTTCTTTTATCTTCATATGACTTCTTTTGCTCCTCCATTATGAGTGAAGGAGCAATTGCAACGTGTAAAGGTCAATGTTTTATTCAGTCAAATCTTTCAGATCCACAAAATTCTTGGTTAACACTCCCATATTTCACAGTTGTGTCTCAAATTGTTCGCAGCTGTCTCAAAGCATTTCTGTCATTGCTGTATGACAAAATTAGTGCCGCTGCTGCAGAAATAGTACATGTTGCATTGATCGACCACACAACTGAAGATGTTCTCTCTGCTGTTGCACTCACGTCATTAGATCAGACTTCTTCGTCCACAACAGCACTTTCCGTTCGAAGTGATGCTGAGGAAGAGGAAGAGGATGACCCAACAATGCGTGACGATGAGATGTTCTTGTGCAGCACAGTGAATGCTATTTCCCGAATGGTGGAGGAAGACGGTGGAGCTCTAATTGAAAAAGAAAGCTGGAAAAAGATGAAGCAGCGGACAGAAAGCGAAATGCGAAAAAAGAAGGCGCTGCTGCTGAAAGGGCAGAAAGTGCAGAAGCAGAAGAACGACGAAAGTATTTCTGCAATGAGCAACGGGCAGTTCAATTTGACAGAAAGCAGAAAGCGTTTGGACATGAAGAATGTTGAAGACAGAATGCGCTATGAAATTGAGCTAATTGAGGAGCGGCTGAAGGAAAGAGAAAGAGAGCAGCTTGTGAAGCTCCAAAAGCAGGCGATGTTTATGCCAACCGAGTTTGGATATTGCAGCGAAGAGGGCGATAAACGAGTGGAATGCACACATCCGTTGACTCGCCATCAGTCGAATCCTCAATACGGGAAAGAAGAACAATCTCTTGTGAGATCAGCATCACACACAGAATCGTCGAATTCGCTTCCATCTTTTTCCTTCCGTTCATTCTTCCGCTTTTTGCCTGCAAGGTATTTGAATGAGCCGCTTTTGATATCACTTCTTGAGGCATCTTCCAATCCATTTGTCTGCTTTGCACTTTCTTCACAGATCATCACTACTTTAATCTCTTTCCTATTTTCTGATTCTTCTTCTCAAGGCTCCTTCTCTGAGAGATGTCCAACTCTTTCCCCTTTCTCGCTTTCTCTTCCGCTTGCCACTCTTCGCCGCATTCTTCTTTTGCTCTCTTCTCTTCTTTCCTTCCATCGCGCACTTATTCGCAAGCACGCCTCAATCTTCATTTCTGCGGTCAACAAATACACATCACGAGGACGCAATGGATGTGATGATGAGGCAAACGTGGATCGCATTTTGTTTGAATGGGTTGGAATGGACAATGCTGAGCTAAGCAATGAAGAGTGCGAAACTTTGCTTTCAATCCAAAAAAGCGAAAATTGCAGTTTTTCGTCAGAGTCAAAACATGAAAACAATACTTTTTCTTCTTATGCTTCTTCTGCTTTTCTTTCTTCTTCGTCTTCAACTAGAAATCTTTCTTCAAATTTTTCACGAGGGTATATTTCTTTATGCAAATATCTCATTTCACTAGATTTCACATCATCTCATCTGAATCTATTTATTATGCTTGTTACAAACAACATTTCACTCACGCAGTTTCTCCTTTCCTGCCTTTCTTTTGCTCCACCTGCTTTTTCTACTTGTTCAGCTTTGCCTTCATCATCTTCCAATAATAATAAAAATAATACTTCATCTTCATTCCCTTTCATTCACAATCTGTTTGTTCCTCTGACACCCGAAGCACATCCATATTCACGCATCCATTCTTTCCAGTCATCTTCGTCATCATCTCCTTCTTCTTCTCTTTCATTCCTTTCAAAATCAACACTCCACTTCATTTCTTTACGTTCCAACCCATTTCCTTCACTTCGTAATTATTGTTCTTTGTGCTTAAAGTCGCTTTATCCTGCCCTGTTCACTTTGTATGTTTGCGATGCTCCCTCATCTTTGTTTCATAAGCTATGCAACGAGATTGTTCCTTCCGTTCTTCCTTCTTCTTCTTCTTCTTCTTCAAATACTTCTCAATTATCTTCCTCTGATTCATCTGAGAGAAAATCTTCAACTCCTCTTCTTCTCTCCTCTGCCCAGCAATTGCTGGTCAGTCACATCAACAAATCATTCCAACGTTCTGTTTGCCGAAGCCTCGAAGCTCGTTCACTTCTTGTTCAAATGCAGCAGCCATTCCAACCTTCTTCTTCAGCGTCTTCCTCTTCTTCAATGCCTGTTAGTGCGGATACAGCAAAAGATGCATCATCAAAATCAAAGCTAGCCCACAACATTTCAACAGAAAAGAAAGAACTCAACTGGGATGAAATGCTTCAGCGACTGATGGAAATAGGCGAGTGGGAGGAAGAAGAAATACGAGAGTCATTCATTCTGACTGGTAATTCTGACAAGCCAATGGTTCTTTTCCCACCAGCATCACACGGACCTCTTGAGACCAATCTCCTTCAGAAAGGAATACGCTTCATGGGCGAATGGTTCGACGCACAAAACGAGCAGCTTATACGCGCGGAGCAGATGCGAATGGAACGAATCTTGAAGCAGCGCGAATCAGAAGACAAAGAATTCAGAGCAGAAAGAGAAAGAATGCATTTCCATTCAGCCATCCAGCGTGTGGCTGGCGATACCTCTGCATCTTCGATGTTGTCCCCTGCTCCTGATTCCGCCTTTGCTGAGGCTGTGATTCATAAAGGCTCCTATTTATCTCCTTCAAATACTCCGCTCACACAACAGCAGCAGCAACAACAACAACTGCCTCCACCGCGACATTCTTCGCCTTCTTCTACCTCTTCTTCTCCGTCTCCGTTTGGCACATCCAGAATTTCCTCTGTTTCTCCTCTGCCAATGATGCCTGGTTCAGCCAGCAGTTCCACGGCATCCACTTCGAGTTTGCCTCGCCCGCTATCTCCTTCATCAAATGTTTCGCTTGCTGCTGATGAGTCGGAGCAGCCTTCAGTTACTCGGCTTATCACTTCTGCAATCATTGGAAGGATTGATGATGCAGACGCCAACGAAAGTGGTCAAGAGACTGCGACAAAGGATATATCTCCTTTTTTCTCAAAGAATCGTGTCAATATGCCTTCGCCGCTGCATAGCAATCAGACTGAAGAAAGCAAAAGCAGCGATACAGTTGGAAACGACTCTCAATTACGCAGAGGAAGAGAAGAAGATGTTGAGCAGATAAAAGCTGATCGGCAAGAACTGTCAGAACAAAACAATAAACTGCAAATGATCTCTCATTCTTTGTTCTCAATGATTGCCTTTTCTGTTGCTCTAAGTGCGCTTTCCAACTCTGCTTCATTGTCTTCCAATTCATCAATGAGCTTTTCCTCAAATATTTCTGTTGATCATGCAAAGGCTACAAGCTACTCGCATAATCTCTCTTCTGATGTTTCTACCGAGCTTTCACCTCCTCAGCCATTCTTTTCAACACTTCCGTCTCATTCGCTGTTTGACCCATTCCAATTCCACACTGAACCAACTCCAATCGTCTCCTCGCTCTCAAAGGTGTTTGCCATTCGACCGACTCTTTGGCTCAATCTGTTGTTCCACATACTTCCTCCTCAAACACCGTTCTTGATGCTTCTACCTGCGCTGCTGTCTCAATCGTCTTCTCCTGTTTCGCCCTCTTATTCCAACATCATTGACACCGCACAATTTCTGTTTTTCCCTCATCCACTCACACATCTTGTGCTCCTCTCTCTGCTTTTCCAGCGCCCGCCTCCTCCGCCTGTTTCTGTGCTATCCTCTCAGTTGAAGCAGATGAAAATCATCCTTCGCTTTTCAAGACGAAGACAGCTCGATAAGCTGCGGAAGATTCAAATGGAGCAAGAAGCCGAGCAAGAAAAATTAAGTAGGAAGAATCAAAGCGAAAGGGGATCGGCAAAAAGAAGAGAAGGAAAAAAGGAAGATGCCGAATATGGAGTAGGCGATGGTACGTTATCTCTTTCGCGCAGTTTCCATGCTCCTTCAATCATTGATGATGCTGACGAAGACATTATTCTCGAAAGCGATATTCCTTTGTTTTACAGAGTGCCAATTGGCGATATGCATTTAAATCTTAACTCGTTCATTGAGAGAGCACATAGAATGCCAGTCAGGAAGCAGCATGCACCGATGGTTCATTTCCATTCGAATTCATATCCAACATTCACTCAGATTAAGTATCAGTCTCCGTTAGCTTATCATCTGAATCCAGCAACGCATAATCTTTCTTCTCTTCAATTGTATCCAATAAGAAAATTGCAGGAGATGGGAATCTCTTCTGATGAACTGGAGAAGCTTCTGCAAAATGCCATTATTCAGTGGAGGGAAGAAGATGCCTGGGAAAGACGAAGTAGCTCGCAAAGTGTGAATGCTTCCTCATCACAATCACATATCGTGCAGAGGCTTCAAGCAAAAGGCCTGCTTCGTACTTCTAGCGGTTCCAACGTTGGTGGAGGAAGTGCCTCAGCCACTCCATTCGCACAATCTGAAGCAGAAGAGAGTGGGAAAGAAGATATCTTTCCGTTTCTTGGTAGAAGAGAATCAGTTGATTCCCGTTCATCTCAGCAAAGCACCCACAGCGGAGGCAGCGCAGCAGGAACTCCTCCTCCGTCATCATCTGCATCCTCATTTTCTTCATCTGCATCTGCATCAATTCCTTACCATGGAGCGATTAGCCAACGAACTTCTGGTTCGTTCTCTTTGGCAACACCATATGATGCACGTGTGAGTGAAACTCCTGTTCCATCACTTAAACAGCCGCCTCCGCCAACGCCTCCTGCAGGCACGATGCTTCCGTCAGCGTCGCTGAACAGGTCAACAAGAGGGCAAGGTGCAACTTCAACAAATGTACCAAGCTCGCTGAAAAAGCAGCAAACATCAGTTGCTGGTTCACCTTCACTAACAGAAGCACCTTTTGTGAGATCGGATCTGAATCTGCGCCACCTAAGAGCGTTGAGCATCCTTCTTTGCAGAGCGTGGGATGAGAGAAGAAAAAGGAATACATATATCAAGCGAATGCGTTCTGAAGGTATCACTTCGTTGTCACATCTGAAACTTTCGTTCGATGCTTCATTTTGTGTTGTTCGGTGCCTTCTTCTGCTTGGCCACGTTCAAACTGCAATTTATGTTGCGCTTCAACTATTTGCTGACGATCTTTCAATTCCTCAAAACGTTGTAGAAACCGCATCATCTGTTCCATATCAACAGCCTTTGAGTATGTTTGACCAGAAAACGCTGGATTCTTCTATATTCAGCTTTGAAAACCAGAAAAGAGCAATTTGTCTGCAAGATAAAATTCTTGCCTTTCCACCTCCATCATTTTTTGCTTGTCTTCCATTCGCTTTCACTCCAATTTTGAACTTCGATTCATTGGCATTGCATCGCCCGCTCTTTGCAAGTATTGTTGCTGCTCACACTTATTCATCAGCAACGTCAGCTGCTGGCTCATCTGGTGTGAATTCTTCCGTTTCAAGAGATACACCCCCTCGCCCTCATCCACTTCTTGTGGTTGTTCTTGATACTCTGTTTCTATACCTTTTCCGCCGTGGAGCAACAGAATCGCTTCTTTCACTCCAGTTTGCATCTGGTGCATCTCTTTCGCAAGCTCATGTGTTGATGATGCAATACCACACCAAAACGTCACAGATCAAAAATGCTGAGAAGCAGCTTGATGAAATGGTGAAAGCGGCGAAAAGGCTGCTGAGTGAGATGGAAAGGATGGAAGCATTAAGTGCTGGAAGCACTGCCTTACGAGAGAAAGAAAAGGAGAAGCGCCAGATGTTGCTGGAAATTGAACAAAAGTCCGACGATATCGCTGAAATGATTGTGGAACACAAGATGGACATTCTCGAAAGAGTTGAAACGCTTTGCGTTGCAGAGTTGGAGAAGCAAAAGAGATGGTTGTCCGAACATGCGGAACGAATCACCTCAATGAAACGTCTTCAAAACGATAGAATTAAAGAGCAACCAAATCAAGAGCGCTACATTCGCCCGCAGCCGAGGTATTCTATGACTTTCACGGCTGATGGAGAGTATGAACTGAACTCTTCTCAAACACTCCAAAATCAAGCTGCTGTTGCAAAAGATAAAGAAAATGAAGACAATTGTGATGAACAACAAGCTTTAGAGAAAAATTGTTGTGAGCCTCAAATACTTTCTATCGAAGAGCAGACTCCAATCGAATCATTTGTTCCATATCGCTGCATTCGCACATCCACATACAATACTGTTTCATCGTCTGCTGTGAACACTCCTCTTCGGCTTTTAAGCAAAGCTCAGCTTCTTAATTCAAGTCCAGAGTCTGTTTCCCTATCCTCGTCTGTGTATTCTCCTTCACATGGCGCTCTTTTTGCTTTACTTGGAGTCACTGGAAATACCATTTTATATCCAAAAAGACATCATTCTCGTTTTGCAGCGATTTCAGCGCGATCTAATGCAAAAGAAGGAGGCAATGGGGAAAAAGAAGATCAAAGCAATTTTGTCAATCATTCTGGTTTGATATATACATCAAGTGATGCTAATAGCAACCAGTATGAAGAAGACGAAAAAATTGAAGGAGAAGAATATAGCGAAGAAGATGCTGAAGAGGAGGAGAATGAAGAAGAAGAAGAAGACAGAGAAGACACTTCAAGTGAATTGACTGGAAGTGAAGATTACAACGATGATAAAAATAGTGACTCTTGCAAGTTTGCTGAAAAGATTCATGAGCGTACATTTAATCGAATGGCAAAATTGTACACTCCATTCCATCTCAAGAATTTGGAACAAACAGCTGGGGCTGTTCAAAGATGTAACGCAGAACAAAATCAAGTTGACTCTGTAAGTGTCTCAAACTCACATCGATGTCAAACAAAGAAAAAGAAACACTCAAATCGAACAGTTCCTTGTCCACCTGATGCATTGTTGCGTATTGTTCGACTCCAAAGGCAGATACTCTTACTTGTTCCATCGGGCGATGGTGCTTTAGCTTCTTCTTCTCTTTCTTCGGACACTTCTTTGACATCTACTCTTCATTCTGTGGTAAAAAGTTCAAACTTCACTTCACAAAACGCTTCGCAGCAACTGCAAATGGGTCAAATTTCTGAAAGCTTTGATTCTGCAACTGCTTTTTCATCTTCTTCAAATCTTTTTGGGATGGATGAGATGAGAGTTCTTGACGATCCATTTGTGTTGATTCCGCCTTGCAAAGAAGAAGCGAAATGCATTCTTCACGGTATTTGCAACTCGCATCACATCCTCAGTTCTCTTTTGTGTGTGTCAAGCTCATCCTCTCACTCGGCAAATTCTACGTCTTCTGCTTCTGCTTCACAAAGTTTGCCTTCACTTCACTCGGCCGAATCATTTCAAATGAACACAAAAGTTGCTGTGTCTTATCTAGCAATGGCGAATATTTCACCAGAAAAGGCGCTTCTTCCTTGTGTGATGGAACTGAGCAGAGAATTCAAATGGCAGCGCCTGCAACTGTTGCTGGAGACTGTCTCTTCGCATTACAAAAACAACATGCTCTCAGATGATCTGAATATGCTTGTCGTAAAATTCTCTGTCATGTCAAAATCGTATGCAATTATGATTGATAGTTCTGATTTTTATCATTTTTTTATAAATTTTGTATTTTGTTTGTTTTCTTTCACAGTTTTAACCAAGGAAAAGTGTTTGCCTTTTCTGTAACAGATCCCCTAAAGCGCGTTAATGCACTTATTTCGTTAAATTTCCTGAAAGATGCGTTTGAACTTGCTGCTCATTCAAATAATACCCGTTTACTGATTGAAGTTAAAAAGAAAGCTGAAATTGAAGGGCAGACAAAAATCGTTGACAAATGCAAAAGCAAGATTTCCAAGCTTATTGGTATAGTTTAATGATTTTATTGTAATTTTCGTGTTATTCATCAAATATTTTGGATGAAGAAATTCAAATTTTTTGTGAATTGAGTTATTTGATTTTCGCTTTCATTATTTTTAAAGAAAGAAACACTCGTTTAATTTAGAATTTCTTAAATTTTTGGATTCAAATTTTTTGTTAAACTGTTTGAAAAGCCCTGATTCTGTGATCGAAGTTCAAAACTGAACTTGAGGTTACAAACGCTTTTCTCTGATTCAATTGGTTGGATATTGGAATGTAGAAAGTATTTTTTTTAAAAATTCTCCAGATAGAGCTAGTTCTTTATAATGTTCATCTTTTTATTGGTGCATTAAAAAAAAATAAAAAATAAAAAATAAAAATAAAAATAAAAAAATAAATAAAAAATAAAAAAAAATAAATAAAAAAATCGATATTAGACACATCGATGATATTTTCTCATTCTTTTAGGCAAATGCATTCTTAACGGCAGTTTTCAAATTAATGAAAAAACAGTTTATTAATATAAAGTGAGTTATTTAGTGCATATATCATGAACTAAATATGCGCGGAAATCATGATTTTTTGATTTCTGAAATCTATCGTTTTTACTAATTTATGGGATTTTTGATCATTGATAAATCAAAAATTTCATGGAAGAAGTGTCTGATTCAGACCATTCACTTGCTATTCCAGGAAGAACAACAAATAAATTATTCAGATTGTTTCTCAATTCGGAGAAATCTTAAAAAAATCGATATTTCAGAGAATCATCAAAAACAAGCCAAAATGCAGAAGACACAGAATTGAAATACATATAAGGCGTTACTATGGAAGGATGATGTGGGTTCGCAGAAAACGTAGCAATAGGTAATCAGCATACAAGAATACATCATTTTATCGAAGCAGGATACAAATAATTGTGATTTTGTTAATTACGTATTTATTTGGAATGGTGTAAGTGTCAAAATTTGCTCGGAAATGTTGGGAATTCATAGGAACTTTGAGGCATATTGGTCATCTGTTATAAGGTCTTGCGCGATGGACATCATCAATCAGAATGAAACTATTCTTGGAGGCGAAAACATAATTGTTGAAATAGATGAATGTGCTTTGAGGAGAAGAAATTGTCATAGAGGAAGAAGAAAGAAACAAATGTCGGTCTTTAGTTCAGTGGAGCGAAAGAAAGATAAAATGGATGAAACAAGGAATTTTATTATCATGATCGTTTTAGATCGTTCTGCTTCGACGTTGATTCTTATTTTGCAAAAGCACATTCTACCGATTTCAACAATAATATCAGATAAGGGGAAGCCATTATTATCTCTTTCTCGTTTAGGAAACAATCATCAAACAGTGTGCCATAAGAGAAAATTTAATGACGAAGAAACTCACGCATGCACAAATGCAATCGAAGGATTATGGAGCCATATGAGAAGATTTTTTCCTCCCCATGGAATTCGAGAAAAATATGTTGCTGATCAACTTGCTTTTTTATTGATTAATCAGAGAAAGATTGAAAAATTTTAAAAATATTGAATCAAAAATTATTTTCCAACAAAGAAAAACGAACAGAAGAAGCTGAAGAAGATGAAGAAACAGAAGAAAATAAAGAAGAAAATCCTGATTTTGATGATTTACTTGTTTCTAATGACAGCGAAACAAGTGAAACAGACAATATTGACCCAGGAGATGGTTTATCTACCTCTTTGTATTCAGAAAACTCATAAGGATAAACTTTTTTATTTTATTTTGATTTTTTTATTTTGATATTTTTTTATTTTTAGAAAAAATTATGACCCATTTTCATAATTATTGAAAAATTAAAATTTTGTTTTAATGAACTTCCGCAAGTTTTTAACTACTCAAAACATCACAAATGATGTTTCTAAGCAATAAACAAACGAAATATGCAAAAATAAGATATTGCTGTAAAGTGTGCATATACAGTTTTTCCTAAAAAAGAACAATAAATAAAAATAAAAATAAAAAAAATCAAAAAATGCATTATCTAAAAAATGATCTTTTTAATTCAACAAAGAGCAAAAATGAAAAACAAAAGAGATATGATTATTATATTATTTTGAAAAAAAAATAGAAAGATAACATATCCTAATATATTCATTAAGGACTGATAACAGCCTGGATGATGAGAATAGTGCATGATATTGTGTAAAAAAATATAATATAATATAAAATTTGAAAATAAAAAAGAAATAGAAAAGATAATAAAAAGAAGGAAATATAGTTAATATATTTCATTTGATGATAACAAACAAGCATCTCAATAAAAATACAAAATAGAAGCATTACTGGTTTAACTTATGAATAAAATCAAAAAAGAAATATTAATAAGCATGTCACTTTTCTTTGTCAAAATGCATCAACAACAATTACTGACTTCACTCGTCCATTTTTTAGTAGTTCCGAGACCTTTTCTTCCTGACTACAACAATTGCAATAATCACAACAACCACCACAATCACAACAACCACAATAGGAACAACAATAGCAACCACAGTTCCTGCACTTGACTTCTTCTTTTCTGGTTCTGGCTCATCTTTCGGTTCTTCGTGCTTTAGGTATTTCTCATACACATCTTCAAGATCACCACCTTCTTCTTTTGCTCCCACAATCCATCCTTTATTACCATCGTTGTAATCCTTCGCAAACCCAAATGCATCTTCTTGCTTGCAAAAGTTTTCAAAGTCTTCAGCAATGATGCACAAAGATGCTACAGAATTTTCTCCTTTGTTACTGTCCAACTCAAGATTGCCTTTTCCTGGAAGTTTCAAATTATCAACAGCATCTTTCACTTCAATGAAAATAGCTCCTGCCTTTCCACTAACTGCTTCACATGATTTGAATGAACATTTCTTTACTCTTCCCATTTCCACTTTCGAATCCTTTTCAGTCATCTTGATCATAACACCAGCACATAATCCATTCCCTGATTTCACTCCATTCATGCTCAACCCTTCTATTTTAACACTCGAAGCTTTGTCTGAGGCATCCTGAATGCTGATTGCCGCTCCATCTATCACACTCACTTTATTGATCTCAATTGTATCAAATTTGACTGAAGAGGCGCTTTCAATATCAAACACTGATTTTTCGAATTTCACTTCATTATCGCCCTTGCACGCAACTCCACTCATTTCTAATTCTCCTTCTGTCACTTTCACAAGATGGATTTTCGCAATTTCTTCATCATTTGTGGGTTCAACTGGCCCTAGTCTCACAAATTTGCAGTTCACTAAACTCAACTTAGCATCTGCACTGGCTGCAACAATCAATGAGGATGTTGATTTCTCAAGTACATCCAATGACAATGGGAACAAGAAGGAAATTCCTCTGAACTCAACTTCACTTTTGCACGTGAATAAATGACCGTTTGATTTAGCGTCGCAATCAAGTGTGACTTCTGCCTCAATTTCTTTTGTTTCTGATTCTTTTTCACCTGCTTTTCCACACCAACAATGTAATCAATGATAATTTCTCAAGTGTAGCTTCAGCTTTGATTGATTATGTTGATCTTGAAGTTTTCTTCCACTGAATTTGCATGCTGTCAAGACTTCATCAACCATCTTTGGTATCATCTTCTACTGATGCACTTACATACACATTTGTAATCGGATCAAAATACACTTCTATGAAATCAACTTCAGAGTTATCATTTGCTCCTTTTGCAACAATAAAGCATTTATTTGTATTTTTCTTGTATTCTGCTGCAAAACTTTTTCTTCATCGCTATTGCTATGTCTCTATGAAGTTCAATTTTCACATCCAAATATAATGCTGTGTTATTATCAGCATTAGAAGTTGAATCTTCTTCTGAAACCTTGCATCCAGTAAATTCTAAATTAGTTTATCTGCATTTGTAATATTTGTCATTTCTAGATATATTGCTCCTGCTTTCCCTTTTGCACATGTGCAATTTTCAAATTTTGTTTTACCGTTATTTTCAATAGCGAATGTACTTTCTGCATGCTCGCTCTTAAAATAAAGTGCTCATTTAGCATCTGTTGCATCGCTTGAAACACATTCTGTGAATGAACAGCATCAAAACTGCAGCTCAGCTTTTCCAACAATTTTCACTGCAGCACTATCTTTTGATGTGATCTTCTTCAGATTCAATGATGTCAATGAAACTAATGTCGCTCCTTCAACCAAAATGGTGCTGTTGAAAATGTTACTGCGTTGATATCATCTTTGCACTCAACAGTGTTAATTGTCAGTGTTCCTGCACTCACTTTTACAAGATGAAATTTAACTTCTTCCACTGCATTCGAAAGCGTCCCCCATGTATTGGTTGTGTTGTTGCTTAAAATCACAAGTGTCAATTGCAAGTGATGTTGATTCTGAATCAGCGTGAATCATGGCAAATGTACTTGAACTATCTTTCAGTTGGTTTGAGTTTTGATCTGATGTTGCTTTGATATCAAAATCAAATTCTTGAATGCTACGATATGCTTGCATGTGAACAGATCAGCTTTATCAGCGCTACAATCAATCTCAACTTTTATTCCATCTGTCTCTTCTGTTTCTTCCACTCCTTCTATCATTCTGTCTCTTTTGATAACAACAGCCTGCTGTGGCTCTTAGATTCTTTTTAATATTTTGATGGAAAATTCTCCTGAACTACTCAATGCTTTTCAATCTTTTTGTCCCATCTGCTGTCATTTCTCCACTTAGAACATATGCGGAATATAATGCCGCAACAAACCAGTCATTTGTTCTTTCACATTTTATGGCTTTATTGTACTTTTCACTGTCCACTTCCAAATACAAAACGTCTGTTTCTCTGATCCAGCTTTGCGCAGACCATGTCAATTGATTGGTACTCACACGTAAATGTTGTTTTTGCATTTGAACAAGCAATGTTAAATTGCTTCCTGTTCCATTACTTTCAACATACAATGCTCCACTTGTGGTCTCTTCTTCTGTTGATTTGCAATTTTCTGACGTGGACTTAATGCTCACTTCACAATCTTGCACTGATTCGATGTTATTGAATGTTGATGCAATAAATGTCACTTTTGTTGCTTTGTCAAAACGGAGTAGTTGGCTTTTGTGGTTCATCACTGAAAAACTGCTTCCATGTTGAATTCACCTGCTTCCGCTTTTCCGTTGGACGAACAAATTGGCAGCTAATGTTGTGTGGATTGCCATTTGAATTTTCTCCTGAACAACTGAAGCCAGTGCTTCCATCACTGGGAAAGTGTGATTGATATAAGCCAGATACTGAAGTTACAACATTCTTGCAGGTGAATATATCCTTGTTTTCACTCACCTTTCAGTAAACATTTATATCCACTAACTCAGGGTCCATTGCCACTTTGTTTTCCTTGAGCTTTGCTTAAGAACTGTATATCCATTTCATTTGTTCATTAATGCTTTGCTCTTAATTTTAGCTTTTCCTTCTGTTCTAGAAACATTTTCAATTGATGTTCTTTTCAGCAATCAAGATCTACGGACACATTAATTGCACAATCATTATTGCTATTTATGGTCTGTTGCATACTTCGTATTTTTTGGTATTTTCGAGTTAACATAGACTCTCTGGAATCATCTTTTTGAGAGTTATATTTGTCAATGCACTTTCTCTAATATAGTTCCAGAGAGTCTATGTTAACTCGAAAATACCAAAAAATACGAAGTATGCAACAGACCATAAATAGCAATAATGATTGTGCAATTAATGTGTCCGTAGATCTTTGATTGCTTTGAGAAAAGAACATCAATTGAAAATGTTTCTGAAATTTGTATTTTTGCAAGTTGTGCTTTCAATATATGCAGAAGGTGAAAAAGAAGTGTTCATTCAAAGTGGGGCAAGCGGAAGTAAAGATGGAACAGAAGGAAATCCGAAGGCTACAATTAAAGAAGCATTAGCATTGCTTGATAGTGAACCAAATGAAAATGGATATATTATTACAGTTCTTAAGCAAACAGAAGGAAATAGTTCATTAGTAGCAGAAGTGAATGAGTTTAAAAAAGATAAGCCATTAATGCTTCAAGGAAAACAAAGTGGCAATGGGACTCCTGAGTTAGTGGATATAAATTGCACATTTACTGAAGGAAATGGTGAAAGTGAAAACAAGGATATATTCACCTGCAAGAATGTTGTAACTTTCAAGTATCTGAAGCTTATATATCCAATATCACTTTCTCCAAGTGATGGAAGCACTTTGGCTATTATTCGTTCAGTTGCAAATTCAGGAGAAAATTCAAATGGCCAATCCACACTAACAATTAGCACTTGCCAATTTGTTCGTCCAACGGAAACAGGAACATCCAATATACATTTAGTGAAAGTGGAAGCAGGTGAATTCAACATGGAAGCAGTTTTTTTCAGTGATGAAAACTACACTGCAAAGTTTTCAACTACTCCGTTTTTGTTTGACAAAGCAACAAAAGTGACATTTATTGCATCAACATTCAATAACATCGAATCGAGTGCAAGTGCAGTAGTGAAGATTGTGGGAAAAGATAGTGAAAACGTTGAAGTGAACGTCCACGGATGTACGTTTAGAAATTGCAAATCAACAGAAGAAGAGACTAATGCCACAAGTGGAGCATTGTATGTTGAAAGTAATGGAACAGGAAGCAAATTTAACATTGGAGAAAGTTCGCGATATTCAAATGCAAAAACAACATTTACTTCGTGTGAATGTACCAATGGGAAATCAGGTGGGATATATCTGAAAATGACAAAAATTACAAATGCGAATCAATTGACATGGTCTGCGGAAGAAAAATTGACAGTTAGCGGGTGCAAAGCTGGATCAGAGAAACAGACGTTTTTGTATTTGGAAGTGGACAGTGAAAAGTACAAGGAAATTGCAAAAGCAATGAAAGAGAAATACGCCAAAAATTATGTGAAAGGAACAAATGACTGGTTTGTTGCAGCTAAGGGGAAAAATAGTGAAGATATTGATTTTACGGCATTATATTTTGATCCGCATGAAGCATATGTTCTAAGTGGAGGAAATGATGATACAGCAGATGGGACAAAAGAAAAACCATTTGGAAAAATTGAAAAAGCTTATGAATTATTGGATTCATCAAAAGGTCCAGGAGAATTTTCCATCAAAATATTAAAAAAAGGAGAAGAATCTGGCCAAGAAGTTACAGCGGAAGCTGTTGCATTATCAAAAGAGACAGGAATTACGATAGAAGGAGTGGAAGAAACAGAAGAGACAGATGGAATAAAAGTTGAGATTGATTGTAGCGCTGCTGATAAAGCTGATCTGTTCACATGCAAGCATATCGTAGCATTCAAGAATTTGATTTTTGATATCAAAGCAACATCAGATCAAAACTCAAACCAACTGAAAGATAGTTCAAGTACATTTGCCATGATTCACGCTGATTCAGAATCAACATCACTTGCAATTGACACTTGTGATTTTAAGCAAACAACACCAACCAATACATGGGGGACGCTTTCGAATGCAGTGGAAGAAGTTAAATTTCATCTTGTAAAAGTGAGTGCAGGAACACTGACAATTAACACTGTTGAGTGCAAAGATGATATCAACGCAGTAACATTTTCAACAGCACCATTTTTGGTTGAAGGAGCGACATTAGTTTCATTGACATCATTGAATCTGAAGAAGATCACATCAAAAGATAGTGCTGCAGTGAAAATTGTTGGAAAAGCTGAAGCAGCTGTTACAGTGAAATTGGATAGCTGTTCATTCACAGAATGTGTTTCAAGCGATGCAACAGATGCTAAATGCGGAGCACTTTATTTTAAGAGCGAGCATGCAGAAAGTACATTCGCTATTGAAAATAACGGTAAAACAAAATTTGAAAATTGCACATGTGCAAAAGGGAAAGCAGGAGCAATATATCTAGAAATGACAAATATTACAAATGCAGATAAACTGACATGGCCAGAAACAGGAACTAATTTAGAATTTACTGGATGCAAGGTTTCAGAAGAAGATTCAACTTCTAATGCTGATAATAACACAGCATTATATTTGGATGTGAAAATTGAACTTCATAGAGACATAGCAATAGCGATGAAGAAAAGTTTTGCAGCAGAATACAAGAAAAATACAAATAAATGCTTTATTGTTGCAAAAGGAGCAAATGATAACTCTGAAGTTGATTTCATAGAAGTGTATTTTGATCCGATTACAAATGTGTATGTAAGTGCATCAGTAGAAGATGATACCAAAGATGGATTGAGCTATGAAACGCCAAAGAAAAGTCTTGACAAAGCATGCAAATTGTTTGGAGTGGGTGTTGGAGGAGAAAACTTCAAGATCAACATAATCAAAACGAATAAATCAATCAAAGCTGAAGCTATTACACTTGAGAAATTATCATTGATTACAATTGTTGGTGTGGAGAAAGCAGGTGAAAAAGAATCAGAAACAAAAGAAATTGAGGCAGAAGTCACACTTGATTGCGACGCTAAATCAAACGGTCATTTATTCACGTGCAAAAGTGAAGTTGAGTTCAGAGGAATTTCCTTCTTGTTCCCATTGTCATTGGATGTACTTGAGAAATCAAATACCGAGACATCCTCATTGATTGTTGCAGCCAGTGCAGATGCTAAGTTGAGTTTAGTGAACTGCAAATTTGTGAGACTAGGGCCAGTTGAACCCACAAATGATGAAGAAATTGCGAAAATCCATCTTGTGAAAGTGACAGAAGGAGAATTAGAAATGAGTGGAGTTGCGTGCAAGGGCGATAATGAAGTGAAATTCGAAAAATCAGTGTTTGATATTGAAAGCGCCTCTTCAGTCAAATTTGATACAATTGAGATCAATAAAGTGAGTGTGATAGATGGAGCGGCAATCAGCATTCAGGATGCCTCAGACAAAGCTTCGAGTGTTAAAATAGAAGGGTTGAGCATGAATGGAGTGAAATCAGGGAATGGATTATGTGCTGGTGTTATGATCAAGATGACTGAAAAGGATTCGAAAGTGGAAATGGGAAGAGTAAAGAAATGTTCATTCAAATCATGTGAAGCAGTTAGTGGAAAGGCAGGAGCTATTTTCATTGAAGTGAAAGATGCTGTTGATAATTTGAAACTTCCAGGAAAAGGCAATCTTGAGTTGGACAGTAACAAAGGAGAAAATTCTGTAGCATCTTTGTGCATCATTGCTGAAGACTTTGAAAACTTTTGCAAGCAAGAAGATGCATTTGGGTTTGCGAAGGATTACAACGATGGTAATAAAGGATGGATTGTGGGAGCAAAAGAAGAAGGTGGTGATCTTGAAGATGTGTATGAGAAATACCTAAAGCACGAAGAACCGAAAGATGAGCCAGAACCAGAAAAGAAGAAGAAGTCAAGTGCAGGAACTGTGGTTGCTATTGTTGTTCCTATTGTGGTTGTTGTGATTGTGGTGGTTGTTGTGATTATTGCAATTGTTGTAGTCAGGAAGAAAAGGTCTCGGAACTACTAAAAAATGGACGAGTGAAGTCAGTAATTGTTGTTGATGCATTTTGACAAAGAAAAGTGACATGCTTATTAATATTTCTTTTTTGATTTTATTCATAAGTTAAACCAGTAATGCTTCTATTTTGTATTTTTATTGAGATGCTTGTTTGTTATCATCAAATGAAATATATTAACTATATTTCCTTCTTTTTATTATCTTTTCTATTTCTTTTTTATTTTCAAATTTTATATTATATTATATTTTTTTACACAATATCATGCACTATTCTCATCATCCAGGCTGTTATCAGTCCTTAATGAATATATTAGGATATGTTATCTTTCTATTTTTTTTTCAAAATAATATAATAATCATATCTCTTTTGTTTTTCATTTTTGCTCTTTGTTGAATTAAAAAGATCATTTTTTAGATAATGCATTTTTTGATTTTTTTTTTTTATTTTTATTTATTGTTCTTTTTTTATGAAAAACCTTGACATTTATTGGTTTATTTTTTCAATAACGAATAATTTAGAAAACACAAATGTTAAAAGAGAATAAACATTGCTTGGGAAAACTGATTCAGAAATAAGTAGTTAGGGTCAGATTTTTATTTATTCCGAGTTTATTATAAGATCCTAAATTCTTATTTGTTTTTGCATTGAGACAAATACTCATTTAAAAAATGAAACAAGCACATAAACAGTATCAAAACATCATTAAATAATGTTCCTGATAACATTTTTTTTTCTTTTTCAATTTTGAAAAAAAATCTCGAATATGTATGTTAATTTTTTTTAAAAAATACTGAAGATAAATCAAAAATAAAAAAAAAATAAAATAAAATAAAAAAGAAAAGAAAGGAAAGGAAAGGAAAGGAAAAGGGCATAAACATACAAAACGCATACCAAAAATTTTCACTAAATAATAACAACGGAAGTTCCGTTTTATGATTCAGTTAATATTCACTTAGTAACATCTTGCGAAAAGTGATGTGCGTGAAAAAAGATCAAAAAATATTTTCGCAAATATTTAATAAAAAATGTTATTAATGGTTCAAATTCCGAAGAACCTTCTCCTGTTTCTGTTCCAAATAAATCTGAATCCTTGTTTAATGATATTTTTTGAATTCTTCTTTTGTGTTCTCTTCATCTTCAATTCCAAAGATATCATTTATATCTGAAATATCTTCGTTTTCATTACAATTTTCAATCCGAATATAAAGTTATCTTCAGATTGAAAATATATAGCTTTTAAAATGAATTTTCCGTAGGATAAAAAACCTGATCTTTTCACAATGAATGTTACAAGCACTCCAGGAATGAATCGCTCTATTACTCTTTATCTTGGGAAAAAAGATAGAAAATATGTCCACATTTTTTCGATTGTATTTGTATTGGCTTTCGTAACAGGATTAACGAAATAACGTTTGTGGCAGACTGTTTGGTGGGTGTAACCAATTTCTCCTAAGCAAGTGTATGCTTTCCACTCGTCGCTGATTATTGTTGTTCCTTTTTTGTTTCGATTTTTTTTAAGCATTGGGATATAAGTTTCTTTTTTTTTGGGCACAATGAATGTTATTTTTTTTTCTTAATTCTTCATTGACTTTTCGTTCGACAGCTCCAAATATCCACATCAATTTTTTCTGCTTTCCTAATTCAAAATATAGTTATTTTCAAGGCAAATCAATCAATATTTATGTTTTTTGTAATTGATATTCGATGTAAATACCTTTTTTGTATTTCCGTCTCCTCCATGCTGCTTCATCAATTTCTTCTATTTTGCCTGCCCCTCCAATTTTTTCATTTATGTAATTTACGTAATTTAACGCTGTCGACCTTGCAACACTTGTCCAGTACCCAATCGTCATTTGTGATGTATTTCACATCATGCCAATTTGCCATTCTTTGATTTCAAGCCAAAACATCAAAAGAATCATCAT
This sequence comes from Monocercomonoides exilis, assembly GCF_001643675.1. Classification (NCBI taxonomy): domain Eukaryota; phylum Preaxostyla; order Oxymonadida; family Polymastigidae; genus Monocercomonoides; species Monocercomonoides exilis. The sequence continues at coordinate 72,507 of NW_027150606.1, read as the reverse complement.
CACAGTAGAAATTGGCAATTTTGAAGAGTCAAAAGTTGTATTTTGAAAGCAAAAAACACTTTTCTTACACTTTGGGCACTTCAGGAATCTTGAATGTCCCCTTTCTTTACAGATATATTTGTCTTTTTTGCAGTGTTGACAAACTGCAAAAACTTTTTGTAAATATTGTTGTATCCATTTCCAGGATGATTCTTCAGATGAAAATGTTTCATACAGCGCATGGCATTCCTTTTTGAATGGTTTTTTCCAAGACATAAAATTTTTGATCGACAAAAATTTTGTGATCAAACCCATTTTTTATGTGATTATGAGAAAAAATTATATTTTTTATTTTGTCAAGTGGATGCAAAGCGCAGACTAAGAACATAATATTCTTAAACCTCGTATGCAATATATTGCAAAAATGATCGAAAGAATCAAAAATATTGGGTATGCTTATTCTATGCTAATGCTAGGAAAAGAAAAGAAAGAACGAAATAAAAATAATAAAAATTCTATTGCAGAATATTATTAAAAAGAAAACGTGAAATTCACTTTCTTCTATTCGATCTGAGAGCATCACTTAAGGGTCAGTCACACATGCGAATCTGATTCAAAAATGAAGTGAGGAAAATGCGCGAAAAATGCAAATTGCGCTTGAAAAGAATAAGGTGAAATGGGTTTCAAACTGGGTTTTGGGTTGGTATTGCATTTGAGAAAGTTCAAAACTTAATTTACAAGGTGGGAGTGAAAAAGCGGTGGGTGAAGAGAAGAAAGTGAATTTCATATTTTCTTTTTCAATCAAAACACAAGCATTTTGATTTCCAAGAAAACTTGAAATTCACTTTCTTCTCTTCGATTTGAGAATTTGCAGAAATTGGGCGTTATGGATTGCTTTCCGAATTGTCTCTTTCCATCATTTCTTTTCGTCTCTGTGATCTTGTTCGAATAATAAACTAGATGCATTTTTCTTCAATGATTCTGTTTTCGTTCTTTTCGTTTTCATTGTTATTGGTGTTTTCCTGATTTTCATGAATAGGCAAAGACTCATCATTATCTGACACTTCGATATAGTCTGGTTGTGAGATCTGCTCATTTTCTTTCTCTGTTTCATGAGATGCTGACAAATATGCTTGCTCTCTGACGGAGACAATGGAATCCTTTTCTTCTTAGGAAGTTATGGATGGAGGAACCGCGGAAGGCTGTTGAATTGATTTCTTTGTCTCCTGATTCGATGCAATTATCAGGGCCATCTTGTTTGAGATATTGGATTTGAAATGATGTTTGATCACTGTGTTGCTTCTGGGGGATAATCTTGCGAATTTTGTCACCTGTTCAACTGGTGTTCCCACATTGTTGAGGCTGATATCGATGCGTGTTTCAAGGTGCACAGGCTGTTGTTCGAAGGGATTCTTGCGTCTTTCATCAGTTCGCTGGCTACTTTTCGAAATGCTTTGGCCATCATTGAATCAAATGTGTAAAATATTTTATTTTAGGCATTTTCATTGAAAAATTATACTCTTTTCTTTATCTTTTTTGTATCAAAAAACACAATAAAAATAAGTCCATTTTTTGAAATTAGTGAAATGACACAATGATTTATGTTTCGATTTCAATGATGCCTGTTTACGGATATGAAAATCAAATTTATTTTGAAATCTGAGAAAGTGAAATAAAGTTATGTGTGAAGCAATTTTTCAATGCCTTGTGCAAAAAAAACTTGAAAGAAACGTATTTCCCTTAATTTGAAAATTCAACTTTTACAAAAAGGTTCGATATCTAAATAAATCACTCACCTGAAAGAAAAAATATATGTTAACATCGAACACAAAAAAATAAATCTTTTGTTGAAATAGTTGATGCGAACAAAAAGCATCTTTTTCTCATCCACATTGTTTTTATTTCATTTTTTTGCATAAATTAGATCACATGCGAAATTGAATAACAAATAAAGAAGCTGAACAAATACGAAACTACTTAAAAATTCAAAGAAAAATCTTTCAAAATTTGCAAACATAATGATTCTTCAAGATTTTTAAAAAAACAACTTGTATGCTTTTTCATTAATAAAAGTGAACCGGTTTGAAAAGAAAAATCTTTGTCAGTATTTTCAAGTGAAAGTTTGTTTCGAATTGGTGAAATAAAGAGAAAAGAATAATAGAATAATTGATTCAAAGGTTAATAAACATTCAACCTTGGAAAATAATGATGATTTAATTTTTATTCAAATAACTTAAAAATTTGATAATATGATAATTAATGCACATTACAGCAAATAAATATTTGAAATTTTTGTTTTATCAAAATTCATTAATTGATCAAAGACATAATTATTTAAAAAATATAAATATTGGGGAAAATACGTTTCTTTCAAGTTTTTTTTGCACAAGGCATTGAAAAATTGCTTCGCTTATAACTTAATTTCGCTTTCTCAGAAAACAAAATTAATTTGATTTTCATATCCGTAAACAGGCATCATTGAAATCAAAACATAAAGTTCACCAACATTTCACGAATGTCAAAAAATGGACTTATTTTTATTGTGTTTTTTGATATATATATAAAAAAAAAAGAAAAGAGCATAATTTTTCTATGAAAATGCCTGAAATGAAATATTTGTACCTAAATGTTTAATTTCTTGGGGGGAATTTTTTTTCAAATGAAAAATGCACAACAATAGAGGGAAAAAATGTTTGAGATTGCATTTAAAAACAAGCATTCCATAAAAGTGGCAAGTACTTTTTGGTGGTTATTTATCAATATTTATTGGGAATATTCAAATAAAATTATTGGTGAGAGAAAATATGGAATCAAAAATAATCACACAGATTTATTTGAAATGTCAAGTGTTATAAATTGATTTTTTAATGATATTTCGCATTAAGTTTTCTTTGAACTCATGCAATCATTTGGAATTGTTTTTGGTGTACGATTTTTATATTAAAAAATACCTTCAATCTTTTTCATTTTGAACATTGTCTGATCTTTGATTTTTTTTCCAACGATGATTGAAAGTATGTAGTTGTTTCTTTCTTTCTTTTTTTTCTTAAAATTCTTTTAAAAAAGGAAAGAAAAGATAATTAACTTAAAACGAAACATGAGTTAGACAGATAGCGAAAATTACAAATTACGAATAAAAAATATCAACAAATTGAAGTGCTATTTCATATCACTTCAAGAATGATACTTCATTTCAAAAATTATTAAAAAAAACACAATAAATATCAATTCAAAGTATATTCGAAAAAAAAATTCACTCAAAAAATTAGTTCACACCCAAATGAAGTGATTGAATCTCGTGCTTTTTGCAGAAAACAATAACGATGTTGGCCACTAAGATTATGAGGTGCTGAAGAAGACTAGGAGCTTGGTTGAGGAATAGATAGCTCATTTTGTGAATGTGAAATCTGAGATGAAGAAAAAGACTGAGATAATGCAGGAGATGAAGGAGATTGCAATGGAGACGACGAAACAGAAGTTGCCGAAACAGACAAAGCAGAATTATAAGAAGCTGGGCGTGAGGCAGATTGATTATCACTCTCAAACAGCGTAGGTGGCGTCATTCTATTCATCGTCTGCTGAGTTATTGCAATATTTGGTGGAAGAATTGACGAGCTTTTTGAATCTTTCAGTTCCAATTCTTTCTCTCTTTCAACATATTCTGCTGACTCCTTTCCTTCCTCCACACGCATGTAAAGATTAGCATCATCAGTAAGTGGAATATGCCCTTTTGATTTCTGTATATTTTTCGTTGAAGCCACAAGAGCCGAAGGAGTGTGCGAAATAAATGAGCCTCCAGAAGAAGAAGAAGTAGAAGAAGAAGAAGAAGAAACCGAGGCAGAGGCAGAGGCAGAGGCAGAGGCAGATGAAGATGAAGCGTGAGATGGAGTCGCAGAAAGGAGACGGCTGGTCGAAGGAGGCAGAGATGGCTCTGATGACGAAGAGTAGACAGATGGATTAGGCAAAGCAGACAACGCTCGCACTTCTTCTTCCCCGCTTTCTTCTTTCGCCGATGGAGCATTGAGCTTGGAATTCGAAGCATCTGAGCTGTCAAAATGATCCTCAGCAGGATTCGCAGCCAAAGTGAAAGAAGAAGCTGTTGTTGTTGTTGTTGCAGCCGCAGCTGCAGTCTTAGCTGCAGATGCAGATCTGGCTGAAGACGAAAGAGGCAGCGAAGAAACAAAAGCAGGGTTCATTGAAATGGGGGCTTCGTTGTCTCTGTCGCCTGTGCTGTTGCCTCCGCCTCTGCCTCCGCCACAGACACGGAGCACGAAGAGCAGCGCGTGCTGGAAGAAAGACTGAGGACGAGATGCATTGTGGTCTCCAGGCAAGATGAAGAACTGCTTGTCGAGGCATGGATAGCTGTTGAAACTGAAGTCGAACGATCAAGATTAAAGAAAATGTAATCGTCAATTATCAAATTGTGAAACAGAAAACATTGTGTAATGAAGAAAGGTATTACTGAAAAAACAAAGAAAATACATTTCAGTTGATTGGGCAATGCTGATGAGCCTATCATCTTTGCCATGACCAATCACAAGTGGGACTGTTGATCGATGAACAGCTTCAATTGGACGAAGATTACTATTTTTAATATCAATAATGATAAAAAATTATTTTTAATGAAAACATAATCAAAAAGAAGTTAGAATAATTAGAAGCACAATGAAGTGATTTTCATTCTATATTGAGGTCATACTCTATATCAAGCCCTGTTCTTTTCTTCACTCTTGACTTAACCAGTGATCTGCCAAATGGAAGAAGACAGCAAGCACAAGGTATCTAAGCATCGTAAATTTCACCTTTATGACTTCACAAAAATACAAAATTGTTCATACAGCAACCTGCTCGGCCATGTCATCGACAAGCTGTTTCAATGAAGCAAATGGAGAATCCAATATTATTCCATTCAAACTCTGATCCCTTCCTGAATAAAGCAAAGCCGTTGAAGCTCCCATGCTTCGACCCCATATAACTAACAAACAATAATTAATAAATAAAGTTCTTGATGCTCGCATCCAAACGCTTTTAAAAATTGAAATACCTATTCTTTGAAATAAAAACTCCCTTCTGATGTACTCAACAACAAATTGAAGCTGAAATTGCTCATCAAGGCCAAGCGTAATGTATTCACCTTTCAATAAACAAAAATTTTAATTAATTCTCACAACATTTCAAAACATAAACTGTCTTACCTTCAGAATTTCCACAGCCAGCAAAATCAAAACTAACAACACAAAATCCTTCTGGAAGAGCGATTTGAACCACTTTAAAACACTCTAATCTGCAACCTGAAAAAGAGCTTTTACAAAATTGATTCGACAATAAAAATTGATACTTGCATTTCCATGGCAATAAACAATACAAGGGTAGTCGTGATCTTCTGGGCCAAAAGTTGCCGGACAGAAAAGAGAGCATTTCAATGCTTCTCCTTTTCGATCAGATATCTTGAAAAAAAATTACTGATTTAATATGCAAAAGAAAAATTAAAAGTTACCTCAAATTCCCTACGATGAACCTCCAACCCTCTTATTATCCCAACCGAAGGTCCGAGATCGTTTTCAGTATACACGTACCTTGGAGGTCTGATAATAGCGGCTGTGAGTTCTTCAATCACAGAACACATTATCAATAAATTATATATTGGGTTCTGCTTGAGCTTCGTGCATTGGATATTTCTCTTCACGAAATGAAATAGATATTTTGGACTGACAACCTGTTTTAGCAAAAAATTTGGAAATTTTATCTATTTCTTTCCGTTCAATTTTTTTTCGAATTATTAATAATTTCAAATCAATTTTTAAGAAAACACTTTAAAAAAATCTTTAAAGAATGAAATATATAATTTTTGTTTGTTCTATACAATATGCGCATCTACAAATAATAATAAAAAAAATTAAGTGACACTCTCGAATATCAGACTCTATGAAATAAATTATCCATCAAGAAAAACTCGAAACAAAAAAATTATTTTTATTGTTTGAAATATATCATGATAAAACAAGACAAATAAATTGGTAACAAATAAGACAATTTCTTTCTTTCTTTCTTTCTTTTTCAAAAAAAGCATAAATTGACATTTTTTTAAAAAAAAACTATCTCTGATAATTGAACAAACATTATGCCTCAGAAAATAAACTCAATAAAAAAAAAAGGAAGAAATATTGTGTGAAATAAAACATTATTCCGAAAATTACAACATATACATTAATAAAGCAATTCTAACACAGAATGACCATCCATAGACAATTGAGCATTGGATTCAAAAAAGATATAAAGCACTGAAAATCAGCTTCAAATTACAAACTTTTCACTGCAAAGTCAAATAGCAATGGCAAAATAACGCAACATCAGCCAACTTTCAATGAAAAAAAGAATCTCTTTTGTCACACACTTTTTTCTCCACAAGCAAATCATTCCTGAATGTGAAGTCTGTGGTGGTGGTGATGGTTGTGATTGTGGCTATGATGATGCGAGCGATGCGAATGATGAATCCTTTCTGCTTCTTCTCGTTTTCCATTCATCTTTTCTCCCCTCTTCTTTTCTTCTCCTTCTTCACCCTGCTCATTTTCTGCTCCTGGTGCATAAATCTCTGAATGACTGGATTTTCTGTTCCCGTTTTCGAAATGATGTTTGTGAAGCATATATGAATGGTGCAGGCTGTGACGAGAAGAATTATCAATTTGAGACAATCGCTGCTGTGAATACCTATCGTACTGATTATCAACTCCTTTGCTTTGCTCTTTTCCTTCATCTCCTTCACCTTCATTCCCTGCTTCCTCTCCCTCTCCCTCCTCCTCCTCCTCCTCTTCTTCTTCTTCTCCATCTTCTCCTTTCAACTCATTAATTTCCTCACCATCCAGTCCTTCCTCCGAATTCTCCTCTTCCACCTCCTCGAACTCTTCTTCCTCTGCAATTGTATCTGCCGACTGGTTAAGCACACTCAACTCTGGTGTTTGTGGCGTCGCTCCCTCTCCTTCTCCCTCTTGATATGAAATCTGATACGAATTGGCAAGCAGAGAAGGATGGATGCTCCGCTGATCAGAAGAGAGCACAGACGTGTTGTCAAGATAAGTGCTGCCAATGATTGACCCTGCAGCGATTGAAGGGAAGGATGAAACAGACAACGAGTCAAAGTCTTGTTGAGGCAGATACAAACTGTTCTCCTGAACATTGCCCATCTCTGGTGCCGAAGAGGGCTGTGACATGAAATACGTTTGAGGCTGCTGCGAATCGTGTGAAACGAGTGAGACGTTTGTAAGTGATATCGTATCGACATACTTGCGACTTTCAACTGGAGTATTGACTGCTGAAGGAGCAAATGAAGTGTAGCAATTGTTTGATTGCTGGAATGAATTGTTTGTAGAAGAAATGGCAGAAGCAGGAGATGTGCATGGTTGAAATGGTCGAGGTGCTTGTGACTCAACAGATGCCGGCAAAGAATAATACGGGTAAGAAGGCAAGACTGTGGATGATGTTGACGAGTTTGATGATAAAAGAGATGAATTGGTAAGAATTGGTGAAATGTTGTGATTTGGATAAATTGATGCAGATGAAGGAGAAACCAAAGATGAAGTGGCTGTGGGAGGAAATATGGTGAAGCCTTTTGAATAAGTTGGCGAAGGAGACGGAGAAACGTTCGGCGCTAATGAGAGTGAAGATATTGAAGAAGAAGAAAGAACATTTTGTGTTACATATTCGAAATTTGTATCGAATCCCTCTCCTTTTTTCGATGGTACAACAACATAAAATGGGGTTTTTGAAATAACTTTTTTCTTTTTTATTGAAGCGTGAATTCTCCGAATTACTGCAATCATTCTCCAAAAAGCAACAATGACCCTTGCACAGAAAATTCCCAATATTTCATAATTCTTAAATACTTTGAAGCTAAAGTCGCAAAGCTGGACAACAAGGATAAAAATGGATAACAGGAACACTGCGGAATCAACAATGTTGAGAAAAGATTTGAAGAATCTCTGAAAAAAAAAGGATTATTGAATATAATTTTTAACAAAAAAGGCATACACATCCTTTTTCAATAAATCGTAAAGTGATTTCAATTCCAAGCCACGATATGACAATGAAATCAAGAATCATATAAATAATTCCTTGATGAGTTTGCTTTAACAAGAATAATAATAAAATTTCCCAAAAATATCGAAAAGAAGAACATACAATATCAATAATCATCCAAATGCATAGACTTATGCAAACAACGTTAAAAATAACGCTAATAATAAGCATTACAACGCTGTTTAAAAGGCGACCAACAGCAAGTCTAAAATTCTCCCATCTCGTCTTTTTCGGAATTGCAATTTTTCGAAAAAAATAGGAAAAGTTATTGTTAAAAATTTTCGTTTTTTTAGTGTTTCGCATACTCCATTTGCTAATGATTTGCTTTGACGCTTTCTTTTGCTGTCAGACCTTCTCATAGCAACAAAACAGATCGGTAATCACATAACAAATTAAGAGAATGAAATATTCAAAGTCGAATTTTCAAATCGAACAAATCTCATTTCAAATTCAAGAAATCTCAATTGCAATATGTATATTAATTTTTTTTAAAATTTATTGGAAAGAAAAAAAGAAACATGCACCATTGATTTTTTCTCTATTATCACAAACAAATAATCATATTTCAATAAAAAGCATATGAAGATGTTTCATAATACTATTGTTTCATTACATAAAATAACAAATTTCTATATATTGAAAGTGAACATAAAAAATAAAAAACTATTCATTATTTTTTTCTTTTCACGAAAAACAGTAAAATAATTGAAAAAAAAAAAATAAAAAAAAAAAAGAAACCCAAATAGGATTAACAGCTGGGTAAACAAATTACAGATGAAAAGTCTCTTTTGCTCTATACCCTAGAAACATAACTGTTCTTCAAACGTAAAGGCAATCATACTCCAACATCACAACCATTGACTTCTCTAATACTAATTTCCTACAGAAATATCCGACTGGACAACAAAAGAAAAGTATTATGTATATATAAAAAAATACATCACTATTATGTATTTGTCTGACTTTTATTAGCAAGTCTTACAGCGTTCCAATGACGACTTCGGTGTATTCGTCGTATTCTTCATACTCATACTCACTGTCTGTGCTCGAAACATGGTCTGTTTCATTGGCTTCTGCATTCAGATTATGTTGCATTATTAATTCCTTGTTATTCGCTGTTGAATGAACAATAACAGAATCAGCTGTTGCAGAAGCAGAAGAAGAAGCAGCAGAAGAAGAAGGAAGAGAATTCACCAAAGAATGTCTTTGATCATCTTCTGCTTTCTTCTTTGGCGCGCAAAATTCAGTTGTTGTTTGACTCGCAATACACTCATCATTTACAGTCACTTCAACCTCGTCAAATTCATCTGATGTTTCTTCTTCCTTTTTATCTGCATATTTTTTAGGAAATGCTTTTTCCTTCTCAACAACATCAATTTTGACGCTTTCCTTTTCTTCTTTGTCATTTTTTGATGTTTCTTTCACACAAAAAAGAAACTTCTGATTTCTAATTCTCTCTGCTTCTTCTTCTTCTTCATCGTCCTCCTCCTCTTCCTCCTCTTCTGTTTCTTCTTCTTCATAATCTTCATAATCTTCCTCTTCTTCCTCTTCTTCTTCGTCTTCATACTCATACTCATACTCATACTCATCATCTTCCTCTTCCTCCTCTTCCTCTTCCTCTACTTCTTCTTCTTCTTCTTCCTCCTCCTCTTCCGTCTCCTCTTTTTTCACACTAATTCTTTCTCTTCCTTCCAATCCACCATTCCCAACAGAGCTCATAATTGACTCCTTCATACGAAGCTGCTGCCGTCGATCAAGAAGCGGTTCGCTATCTTGTCCAACTTCTGCTTCATTCAAGTTGCACATGCAAGTTGCATTGCTAATATCAGCATAGCTACAATCAGCACTCCCTTTTCCCTTCTTCATCTTCCTCCTCCTCTTCGTTCTCCTCCTCCTCCTCTTCTTCCACTTCTGGTTCTTGCTATTGCTATTCAAAAATCCTAATCCATCGCTCTCTTCTTCACTGGAATCTTCTTCTTTTTCACCAAAAGCCAAAGAAGACGATGAAAATGATGCATTTGATGACAAAACAGGAGTGCGACAAGAGACAGTTGGATAAAACGACTCACCCGAATGCTTCTTGCTGTTAGCTGCATTGCTGCTGCCGCTTCCACTGCGAAGCAAAAAACTAATCCCAAACAAACTCATCAGGCTCTTGTTGAACACCTTCATGTTCTTTTTTGAGCTCCTCTTTGAGTTCTCCTTCTTCATTCGCTCGGCCTCTCTTTCTCTCAGAATCTGCCGCTGTGCTGGCTCAAGAAGAGAACAAGAGTGAATGGAAACACTTGACTCTGCGGCTGCTGTTGCAGATGTGAATGTGTTTGTGGTTGGCGGGCAGGACGATGAGAAAGGAAGGAAGGGGGCATATTTACTGGGGGAATTCATATTGGTGTGTTCTTTTGTGCTTTCGGAAGAACTTGAAGAAATAGAAGAAACAGATGAAGAGACCTGTTCTTTGTCTGTTTTGTATTGATAGTTGTGATGTGGCTGTGATGTGGCGTTGTGAGTGAGTTGTGTGTTTGTTGAGTCTGTCTCTTCAAACGATTGGCTTATCACATTTGAAGAAGAAGAAGAAGAAGAAACAGAAGAAGAAGCAGAAGAATTGATCTTTGATTGGGGTTTGGAATTTGGCATTGGAGAGAGAATGGATGAGGAAAGAGAAAGAGATAAAGCATCGAGAAGAGAAGAAGGAGGAGAAGAGGAGGAAGAAGTTGAAGATGATGAGGATGATGAAGATAAATTGCCTAAAAGTTCAGAAGATGAAGCAGGTGAATCAACATTAGCATTTTGGGAAGAACTTGAAGAAGTGCATTTATCAGAGTTAGAAAGAGAAAGAGAAAGAGAACTAGAATTAGAACAAGAAGCGGAAGAAGCAGAAAAGTTTGGAGAGCAAATTGGTGGAGAAGGAGAGCTGCCAGGCGAAGTCGATAAGTTTGCAGGCACAACAGGTGATGGTACATTCTGTGTGGAAGCAGAGCGAAACGCTGGATGAGAGAAAGGGGAAGAAGAAGAAGAAGAAGAAGAGGAAAAGGAAGAAAAAGAAGAAGAAGAAAAAGTGTCTGATGGAGAAGCGGATGATGAATGAGCCAAAGATGATGTGTTTGGCTTGAGAGAAGAGATTTGTCCGAAACGAGAACGAAATGAGGTTGTTGTTGTTGAAGTTGTGTTTGACTTTGACAATCGCGAGCGGCTGTGCGAAGAAGAAGAACGACGAGAGAAAGAAGAAGACGATGAAGAGAAAGAGGAGGAGGAGGAAGAAGAAGAAGAAGCATTAATTCCAGCACCTGACACAGAATATGGCTCAAGTTGTTTTGAACGCTCAACCAGTTCGTCATCTGTTGGAGGAGTGAGAGAGGCAAAATCGATCCATCGGAGAAGAAAGTTGCTCTCATTTGAGAGGTTTTGATTGTCTGACATCGAAAAAGAGGAATTTGAAGAAGAAAAAGAAGAAGAAAAGGAAGAAGAAATCTCTTTCAAATTTGTATCGTCTCCCAAACTGCATGTTTTTGGTGAGGAAGACAAAAAAGGTGCAGAAGCATTCATCTTTTCATTCTGTTTGCATTTTGTTTCTTTGCTTTCATCTTCTTTAGACTCGATATTTTGAAGTTCACTTGTGTTCGTGATTTTTCCTTCTTCTTCTTCCTTTTCTTCCTTTTCTTCCTTTTTGATACCACATTCTTCATTTTCCTGTGAATTCTTGTTTTTCTCCTCATTTTTTTGCTCTGCTTTGATTTTCTTGGCAAACTGAATGAATTCAAAGGGATATTCAAAAGGCAGCTTTATTGCCTGGATGAAGTCATCTATCAATTTGTAGTAGTTGTAGCATCTTTCCACAGAAACATAAACTTCTTCTTTTTCTTCTTTTTCTTCTTCTTCGTCTGCTTCATTTTTATCATTCTCTCTCTCCTTCTTCTCTTCATCATCATCATCTTCTTCTTCTTTATCTTCCACTTTCTCCTTCACCGACCTCACCCCGCTTTTCCTCACAAACCCTCCTTTTTCCTCAAAAAAGACGATGTCGTGCAGAAAGAAAGGAAGAGGCAGGAGATAAGGAAATGCCTGTGATGCCAACACCCGCTTCAGATTGGGATAAGAAGGAGGACGAGAAAAGAGAGTGAACAAGTCGTGGCATTGCTGTCTGTTGGGATGGATGGAGGAGCTGCTCTTGTCAACGCTGGTGCAGTCGAAGGAGGATGTGCGGGAAGAAGAAGAGGAGGAGGAAGAAGAGGAGGAAGAAAGAGAAGAAGAAGAAGATGTATTTGATGAAGAATTTGATGTTGTTGAAGTTATCCCAGCAGAAGATGATGTCTGATTCACTTTTCTGAACTGTCTCTGTTCTTCCTTCGAATTATTCCTATCATTCAACTGATTACTCACCGTATCTGCATTCTCCCTTCCTCTCCTCATATTCCTGTTTCCTCCATTCGCACCAGCATTCCCCAAATGTGTGTTTTGAGCCAAACTTTGTGGGTTTCCAGAAGAAGGATGAGAACGAGTCATCTTCAGTGTCTGCCTCAGCCGAATAATCGAACGGTGCTGCAGCCCAACATAAACCTCGAAGGCGCCGTGGAAATTCCCCATCTCCGTCAAATACATCCCCATCTCGATGAACTCGTCAATGCGCTTGGCCCTCTGTGCCGGCGCGTCCCAGGCAAGAATGAGTGAAGGGATCCATTTGGTGACCTTGTTGAAGAGCTCGGTGACTGCCACGAGTGTCGGCGACGTCAGCTCTTTGTCCTTCTTCATCCACCCTTGCGCCACAAACTCTGCTGGCTGGATGCACTTGAACAGCTGCTCCTCCTGCGCTGTTAGCGAACAAGCCAAAAATCGTGGGTCAATTTCACACAGAGGGAAAAGCTCGTTGAAGCGCCGGATCTGCTCCTGCTCCAGTTCAGACACACGCTGACGCAGCTGCAGAAGAGGCATGCTCCACAGCGAGGCACTGCCTGGTGCATGGGATGGGGAGGTAGTGTGGGCAGAAGCTGTGGCTGAGGAGAAGTAGGAGTTGGCTGTGCTTGTGGATGACTGGAATGTGGAAGCAGAAGAAGAAGCAGAAGAAGAAGAAGAAGATGTTTCTTTTTCGTTTGATGGAGATGTGTATGATTGAATGGAATGTGATCCATCAATACTGCTGTCACTTGCCCCTGCAGTCTCTGTTGATCGCTTCTGCAGCCTTTCGTTCTCCAGCCTTTGCTCAAGAACGAAGATCGCCTCTTCTCTCATCGCATTCTGATTCTTCATCCTTTCTGCGTCTTTTTCCTTTTTGCTCAGCAAGCTTGTCTTTTCTTTGATGGTTATTTCTCTCTTTTCTCTTTCCTCTCTTTTTCTGCCAAGCAGCTGAATGAGATCTTCGACGGATTGCTTCAGATTTGGTTCCTTCTCCATCTCTTTCAATAGATTTGTGGCTGATTCCAATGCACTGGGTGTGCTGCAAAGATCGTTATATCCACAAATCCAGTCAAACATAAACAAAAACAGGTTCAACAGTTTCACATCCAAATCGGAAGATTCTTCATCTGGAATATGATGCGGTTGAATATGTGTAGATTGGTTTGCAGAAACATCTGTCAATGTTTTCTGTTCATTTCTTGGAAATCCTTCATTTGAATCAGACAAGTAATTGCAGTTATCCTTTTCTGAATAAATTGATGTGCTTTTATTGTGAATCGAGCGTTTTTCATCTGAATCACAAATTTTCATTTCGTAAATGCAGTCATGCTGCTTAAATTTTCTTTCATTTGCCATAATCTGAATCAGTCTTTCTTTCAAAAATAGAAGAAGTAATTCGACTTCCGTATACTTTCTAAAAGTAAACAAAACTGTTCCACGGAATAATTCATCAACAGAGTCCGATGTTATATTTCGGACAATTTCTTTTGTAGTTAAAAAAGAAGAAAGAACTTTTGTCTGAGAACTATTTCGTGCCTGATTTTGTAATTTATCATTTGCCGGTTGGTATGAAGTACTGACAGAAGTTATTGAAGTTATCTTCGTTGATTTACATCTTTGTGTTCAAACAAATCAAATAAGGTTAAAGAAAATATTATCAAATCAAACTGTTGATCTCTTTTTGATAATAAACTTATATTTGTAGAAGTTGAATTTCCTTCATTCTTTTGAGACAAAGGTCCAAGGGTAGGTATTTCAATTGTTTGCAACGATGAAAATTTCTGAAAAATTGAATAAACAACATTCAATCGCACGCATGTGGGAAAAAATAACAAACCAATAACCCCCCTGTCTTAGCAGAAATTTCTGCCATATATCTTTTATGTCGTCGCTGAGATGTATCCGAAGAAGCAAAAAAGAATCAGGCAAAAATTCTGTTAATTAATTAATTATGGATCAAACTTTCACTTTAAGTTTTGCCAACAAAACATATTTCATTCATATGATGCATTTCTATTTATGTTCACAGCAAATGACATTTGGAAGAGGTGTTTTTATCATTTTTTAGGTTATCTTCAATTAAAACCGGAATATTATCCTTCAACAAACATTTTCAAAAAAGCAATTTTGCTTTCACTTTCATTTCGAATGAGATCTTAATTCTGAAAAAAAAACTTTTATTGTTTTTTCTTAGCAAACGTTCTTTTTTTTTTATAACAATTTTTCAAGATTATTCTGTTAAATTGACTTTTAAATGTGATCTTTATTTAAGCTTTCAAATTTAAAAAATTTTGTTTTTTGAGAGCCATTTAGTCTAGTGGTATGATTGGGTGAAAGTTGGTTCACATCCAACAAAACAGATGTTTTGTTTCCAGGTCGAGGGTTCGATTCCTTCAATGACTCTCTTTTTGTAACTCAAATCAAAAACTTTTTTGTGAAATTGATTAAGGTGCGAAAAAAAATTTGATCATTTGAAGAAAATCAAAAGCATCACATTTAAATAAAAGATTGAAATAGAAAATAAAAACATTTTTTTAAAAAAAAATTTCACACTTAATTATAAATTTTCATAACAGTTTTCACTTTAGAATCCATTGATTCCTCATAAATAAAAAAATGGGAGTGAACCACTTAAGAACGGTTTGGTAAAAGAACAAGTAAAAGAACTTGTGAATAAATATCTTCTGATTGCTTCTTCTTTTCTTCTTTTTAGCATTGTAATTAAAAAGCGTTTATTTTCGTTTTTAAATGAAATTTGAAAAAATAACCTCAAAATTCATTTAAAGAAGACTTATTCGCTGAATAGAAGATTTTCTTTTTCTTTTAAGTATGAAGAGCAAGGAGAAATCGAACGGCGTGGAGGTTCGGAGCGATGAGGCGAAATTAAACTGTTTATTGTTGGATGTTTTGTTAGACAATTGCTTGAAGTTGAAGTTGGAGTATTTTCACTTGAAAAGCTATTTTTTTCTCGATTTCGAATAATCGCTCGTTCGCTGGAAAGAAGCCGACTATGTTCATGTGAAGTTGTTCCTAGTGATGAATGCTTTTGATCTAAAGGCGATGATTTGAAAGAAAAACTGATTGAATGACCCGCTTCTGGATACTGTTGATTGCGACTCTTATCAATAGAATGCAACCCAAAAGCAGTGTTCTCTGATTCCTTGCTTCCAGAATAAGTCAACAACGGTAGAGGAGGTTGAGTTAATGGCTGTTGTGGAGGAGGAGTTTGCGTAAGATGTAATTCGGATGAGAAAAGTTGAGGCTTTTTTGATTCGCTTGCGTAAGCGAATTCATGTCCCAAAGCAGATGATGGTTTTTGTTTGCTTCCATAAGCCATCTGATTGCTATTTGATTGTTGTGATGTTTGTTGCGGTGAAAAAGGAAGAGATGTGTTGGACGTTTTTTGTTTAATGCTAAATTGGCTTTCATCCATTCTTCTTTTTTTCTCGTTTTGTGAATAAAATCCAAACACTTTGATTTTATGCCTTTCATTTGATTCTCTTTTGTCAAATGTCTCTTCATGCTGTTGTATTTGTTTCGTTGCGCTTTTGAAAACATTCATGATGAAACTCTGCTTCCAACTCCCTTTATTTTGCATTTTCGTTGGATTAAATAAAAATAATATTTGCTCTTGGGCAAACGGAGCAATCCATCCCGATTCAGCTGTTTTGATGTCAAAAACTGGTTTTATTTCAGTTTGACGAGGTTGCTCATCACAAACTTTTTGAATATTCACTTTTGACGTTTCATTCGAATATAAAGAAGAGGATTGCGCCACTTCATCATTCCTTTGTTGAGCTTTTTCACCTTCATTTATCGAAACGGCATCTCCGTTTGCTGTGATTCTCCAAAATAATGGTTCTTTTGTTTGATTTTCGAACCACAAAGATTTTTCCAATGTTGACTTTGCTGGAGTAACTTCAAATATTATGTGCTTTTTTGATAAGTTCAACAATTGTTGCTTTTTTGAGGTGCCCAAATAATTATCTTTTAGCGGAGTCGAAGAAAACTGTAGTGAAGGCTCCTCACAAGTTTGGGTAAATGTGGATGAGGAAAGTGGAGAGCATAAAGAAAAAGAAAACGATGATGCGCTCGTTGGACGGCGAGACGGAATCACCGTTCGAGGCAATTTGTGGGACTTGTGGCTTTTCGAGCTTTGATGAGGAGATGAAGGAGAATCCATTTGTTTGTTTCTTGCTGGATCAGAAAACGAGGACGAAGGCCTCGAAGAAGAAGGTGAATGAGACGACCTTCTTGTTTTTTCAGTGGCTTCACGCGCAACTGCGTCAGGTTCTGTTTTCCCATCAGAGATTGGAGAACTAAACTGGGAATCCGTTGCAGGATGTGATGCAATTGGCATTGGCTGCTGACGAGGAGGTGAATAAAGAAGCTCTGATCGCTGGCCTTTTGATGAAGTTGGAGATGATCCTGCTGAAGGGGAACGTATTGAATGCAACAAAACTGGAGACGAACTTCTGTTAAGCAGCGGAGATGAACGAAAAGAGACTGACTCATTTTTAGCATACGATGGGGTAAATGATTCACATGAAGAGGTATTTTTCTTCTTTGAATGTGTATTGAGTAAACGTCCCAAAATGGAGCGCGGAGAATTTGACTCTGGTTGTGTATTTGAATGAACTTGAGAATGAGAGTGGGAATGAGAAGTTTGGTGCATATCATTTGACGAATCAGCAATCTTTCCGTGTGGTTTTGCAGTATTTGAATGAGGCAAAGAAGAAGAAGAAGATTTGAGAAATGCAGTTTGGTTGGCCAGTGAGTGTATTTTTTCTGGATCGAGGACAACTTTTACGCTTTGTTTTCCAGGAGAATGATGAATGTGGGGATTGCATGAAGATCTTTTGCTGTGAGATAACGATGAATGGGATGTTTTTGAAATGTTTGAGTGTTCATCAAGCATGCCTTGTCCCTTGTTGAAGCTCTCCATCCGTTTGCTTTCAATTGAAGGACTTTTTGATTTTGAATCAAGTTGTTTCGTCGAAGTTCCTCGTCTTTGCGAGCGTGAACGAGTTTTATTGATTGAAGAAATCGAGCTTGGGCTGTGGCGGCGGTGATGCCTGTGGTGGTGGTAATGACGATGAGAATGAGAGCGAGGAAGTGTTATAACAATCGGCGGTATATCTTGAGGTGTTATTGGATTGGTTGTTATTTGTGTTGGAGTTGTTGTTGGAACCAATGGCGTTGTGGCAATCGAGACAGTTGCATTTGGAAAGATTTGAGAATTAGTTGAAGTTGGGGTAGCATTCTGATTCACTGTGCCAGACATTTGTAGCAAAGAATTCTGAGGTAAAGAAATTGATTGAGAAATGGGCCGATAATTTTGTGGACTCAAATCATCAGTTTGCGTTTGAATGTGAGACTTTTGAACTGTGACCTTTGGCTCAATTGATGAAGCAGATGATGTTTTTGCTATTGATTTGCTCAAATGTTGATGATTGCGGTGAGAATGGTGACTTCGATGACGAGGAAGTTCTTTGTGTTTCAAATGCTTTCTTTCAAAATCTTTTGTTGAAAAAATCTGATCAATATAGCTTTCCATTTGATGTGGTGCAGATTCGTGCTTTTTGTGTGCAAATTTCCTTTTGGCCGAATCAGAAAACACACGTCGTCGATTATCTTTTGTTCGAGCTTCAGAGTTAGAATGAAAGCTTGATTGTCGATAAGAAGAAGGAGAATCGTATTCAAGAACAGTTGATCGAGGAGGCGGTGAAAAAGATGTTGATTTGTTTCTTTGAGTCTCAGCGAAAGAGTCTGTTGATCTTTTGAATTCCTCTATCAGTTTGATAAGTTTGTCTCTCATTCTTTCCATCTCTTTCTTTTCATATTTCCTGTCTGGTGATATCTTTCTCTCTGAAGCAAAAGAGTCGTGTCTTTCAGTCTTTTTATTCTTGCTTCTTTTTTCAATTGCATCTAATGCTTTTTTCATCTTCATAACCTCCTTTAAAATTTTCTCTTCAACAAAATCTTGTCGGGTGTTATCTTTGTCAGACGATGAATTCGGCTTTGGCAAATTTGAATCACACTTTTTCATAAAAGAAACAGTATTAGGGGAACAAGAAGATGATCCTGATTGCAAATGCTTTCCAATTTCCTCATTTTGATTTTCACGAGCAAATGCATCTTGATGATAAGAATCCATGTGTATTTTTGGATTTGTTAATCTTTCAGAATCTCTAATTGGAGAAGTTTGTGAAGAAACGCTAAAAGTTACATTATTTCGTCCGCAATCGCTTCCTTCTGCATCTGTCCGAGAGATTTTATCTTTTCTTTCAGGTTTGCCAAACTCAATAGAAGTTCCTTTATGGTCTTCATTTGCATCTTCAATAGGAATTGTAGTACTTATCATTTCACTCTTTTTGGATTTGTTTTGATAATCTCTTTCTTTTTGATTCGAAAACAATTTATTTCTGGCAGAAGCCAAAGAAGAGCGTGCCACTGGAGGTTGTCTTGCTGGGGAAAGAGGGTTGCGAGACTTTCCAGAAGTAGAAAGATTATTTGAATACGATGGCATTCGCATTGCGGAAGAAGGGGAAGATGAAGATAACGTTGAAGACGAAGAAGGAAGGAAAGGAAAAGACACGCCAGAAGTTATAAATGACTGCGTAGGTGAAGGGGGCAAAGAAATGGATGGAAGAGATGGCATTGTGGAAGTGAATGTGTTTGTTTTAGTTTCGCTATTCGAGCTGATGAAAGAGGGAGTCTGAAAAATTGTTGTTGAAGGTTGATGGCGAGGAGGAGATTGAGAATGGCGAGGCAAAGGTAAAATACTCTGTCCAGTTGATGGATTGTGATGGAGACTATATTGATGCAAAGCTGGAACAGTTGAAGATGTTGCATCTGAAGGATATGTTTCAAATGAAGTGGGGAGAGTTGCCGCAAACGCAGTGGAAGTTGAATGAAGCGATTGAGAAGATCCAACAGTTATAAGCTTGTGAGGAGGTGGAGGTGGAGGGGGCAACGAGTTTGAAAAGTTACATGAAATAGGAGGAGATGGTGATGGAATATGAAATAACGGTTCACTGTCACTCACTTTTCCTGCATCAAGGTGAGGGTTGACTGAAAACATACTTGGAAATTCATTTACTGGAAATGACATTTCGGTGGATATCCCGCCATTTTGTGAAGGACTTACTGTTCTTGGGAATTTATAAGAATTCTCTGAATTTTTTGAAGAAGAAACCGAAATTGTATTTGAAATGAATGGTGTCTGTAAATGGAATGATGGTAACGAAGATGGTGGTACAATTGATGGTAATGGAGAGGATGCTGATGCGCGCGAAGATGATGCTGTATGCTGATGTAATAAAAGTTCATTGTCATCTTCTTCAATTTGCTTGGAATCTTTTTCATTTTGTTTTCCAGCAACGTGGTCTGTAACTGATTTTTCCCGTTTTTCATTGGATTTACCTTTTTCTTTTTCATCTAAATCGTCAGTTTCGCATTTTGCTTCAATTTTTCTATCTGGTTTTGAAAGTGTAAGTCTTAGTAAATCAGTTAGCATTGAGTGCAGATCTGAAAGCGTTGGAGTTTCTCTATTTGTTTTTTTATTCTTCTTTGAGTGGTCTTGTTCTGAATCGATATAATCTTTCTCTTCTTGTTTTTCTTCTTCTGATGAATTTTCATTTTTGCTTTCATGACTTTCTGATTCTTCTTTAACATCATCGAATTCACTTAACAATTCTTTCTGTGGAGAATCATCTTTTGAATAATTTTCTTTTTCTGTCTGCGCTAAATGATTATGGATTTTTTCATCAGATTCAAAGTGCTGATGTATTGGCGTGTCTAACGAGTGTGATGTATCATATTCTTTTTCATCAACTTGCTTTTGTTTAATCTGAAAGTTTTCTGCATCAGGAGAAACAAAAGTTTTATCTTTTCTTCTTTTTTCAGATCCTTCTTTTCCAAAATGTTGTTCAAAAGGCAAAATATCTTCGTTATCATGGGAACCCTTGCTGCTCGAAATCTCCGTTCCTGCTTCATTTGTTGTATTTTCCAATAAATTTGGCTCTTCTCCTTCAATCTGAATCGATAAATCTTCTTGTTGTTCCACATCAGCCAGCTGACTCGGATCAAACGCCGCCGAAAAACGGAATTTGCAGATAATCCTTTCATTAAAATTATCTTTGTGTTGTTCTCTTCTTTCATTATTTTTCTGCTTGTCTGTTTGTTGATTCGCTCCATCAGAATCCATGATAGGTGAAGCAACTTTTGCAGTGTTGACTGCATTAATGTTTATATGTCCTTCTACATGACATACAGCACTGCACTCGCTCAAATTGAGAGGTATTATTTCCAAGGGAAGCTCGGGAAAAATTGCACGCATGGCTGTTGTTATGCACATGTGTGAATGCAAGGCAGAGAGAAACAACGAAGAAGAAGGAGAAGAGAGCGTCATCGTGATAGATGCAGAATCAGCAGGCTCTAGAGAAAGAGAACTTGGAACAACGGTTGATAAGCTTGTCTGAAAAGTGTTGTTTCTATGAAATGGGGACATTTGCCGAAATGATGTGTTGCTTGCTCCAAGTTCTCGATGGAATGGTGTTGGCTGAGAAGTTGTTGAAAATGAAGTTGAAATGGAAGAAAAATTTGTGGATGAGCCAAAAGAACTCGATAAACGAGATAATGTGCTCGATTTGAAATGTTGTTTGAATAAAGATGGATAAAAGATTTGTTGAATGTAAGATGGGATTATTTGTATTTCTGATTCGTGATTGAACAATGGAATTGTTTGACAATATTCAGAAATACAGTTTTCTTTTTGCGATGTGCCCTTGTCTATTGTTTCATTGAATAAATTATTACTGCCTTGAGACATCAGACGTGAGTTGGGGTCTTCATCATTTTTATCAGTCCTGTCATCAGGAATCAATGATGAAGAAATAGGCGTAATAGCTGTAACGGATGATGTGCATTCGATAGATGCAGATAGTTTGTACTCAGAATTGTTCATCACAGGTATCAGCTGTTGAATTGCAACATATTTGCTTGACGCTTGAGTATTCGAAGGAATTGTATCTTTTTTATTTGAATGCTGTGAAGTTGTTATCGTTTCAGAATTGCGAAAAGGAATACACTGATCAGACAGTTGTGCAGCTTTATTTGCCATCTGTTGTTCAGTTGTTGGATTATTTGCATGTTCTGGAGATGAAAATGATATAGAAGGCTCAAAAAATGTGTTATTTGTTGCTTGAAGCGACGTCTGTGTTTCGTTTGCCCCTAAAAAGTCGTGAATGCCAATGGACTCTGCTGAAAATGGAGTTGACGATGGATCTTGTGACTGTTTGAGAAATGACTTTGAAGGAGAACGTTCATTTGTTTTGCAAGAGTTTGAAAGAGGAGTAAATGGTGTGCTTTGGAGAATTGAAGAAGGGATCACACTAAAATCCAAAAGTTGTGAAACACAAGATGGGGCACTTATATTGTCGCTTCCAACAATTCCAGTTAATGGTATAAGTTGATAAATTACTCCTTCATCCTTTTTAAAATCATCATATGAAATATTTTTCTTGAAATTGTCAATTTCTTTCGAAGAGCACGATAAAAGATTCACGCTAATTAATGATGTCAAGAGCATCGGAAAATGAGAAACAGGCATTTGTGAAAATGCGCTTGGATGAAATAAAATATCTAATTGCATGCATGAAGAAGGAGGCAAAAGAAATATGTGTTTTGAAGCATCCAATGAACAGGATTTTGTGAAGTCTGTATCCTTTTTGCCAAATATAAAAGATGCGCAATATGAAGGAACACGTATAGAAAAGGGATTGCCGCTTCCTTTGAAAGTGTAATTTGCTGGAAAGCCTTCATGTGAACAATTTTCATTTTCAAATTGAAGATCTTCTTCATGATCGCCTTTCAAATTGTCATTTTCGTCTTCAAAAGAAAAAGACATGCTTGGTAGCCCTTCTAAAATACAATCGCCTTGATGTTTTTTCACCTTTAGCAAAGCATTTTTCACAACGCAATTAGAAATATTGCTGCCTAAATCCATTATTGATTGTTGTTCTTCTAATTCGTTCGTGGACAATAAAGTAGGATATTGACTTCGATGTTCCCTCCGTTTACAAAATATAGCAAATGGAGAATCGTTGAGTATTGCTGAAATATTTTTTAATTGTTCAGAATCATTAATCTTTGCTCCTTCCATTTCAACTTTAATAAAGCAGCGGCTTGATTTTGATGAATTCATAAAAATTAGTGAAATGAATGAATCAGAAGAGCAGGTAGAAAAAGGCATGTGTAATAAAAATGGAGATAATGTTATCGGTCCTATATCATTTGTCTCATCTTTTATGTTTTCAGAACTTTTCTCAATATGTGGCATGCAATGAAATGAGTCGATAGGAACACCATTTTTCAAAAAAATACATAAAGGATAGACTTCAGACATGAAAAATAAAAACTTTCAAATTTTAAAAGAAAATTTATGGTTTTTAGTAATCAAATCTCTCTTTTTCAAAACAAAAAAAAAAATTTATATTTACAAAATTTTTGATCATATATTGAAAAAGAACATGTTTTCAACATATACGATTTATTTAAGAACTGCCGTAACGACGGAATTTAAAGTTAACTCATTGTCAAACAAAATATTATTTATTTGTTTCGAATTGATTTTGAATTTTGAACAATCAAACATTTTGGAATATTTTTCATGAAAACGAAGGATTAATAATTTTTTGTTGATTATTATTTTTATCTTTTTGGTTCCATTGTTTAAGGATCGAATTTTTTTCTATATTTGTTTCACAATTTCTATATGTCTGCGTGTTTTTCAAATTTCTTCTTCTTCATTTAAATTAAAATCAAATAAAAATGAAAACTCAACTTTTATTTCACTTTTAGTTATGAATTGATTCAGTATTATGAAATTCCCATACTTCATTGAGTGAGATTTTATAAACGACTTCCTTGGAAGCAGAGGACATGTAACAAAAATAATTACCATTGTTCTGGAAAGATTTTTCTTCGTTGAAAAAACTTCAGTTATGTGCATTATTATATACTTGCACTGCTTTTTACGCACACGTTCAGACAAATATTATCCAATATACTGTTACCACGGATTAGACCTGAAATTATAAGATTATTATTTGGTTAGAAACATCGTTAAGGCGATTATTGTGGAGAAAAAAAGTGAAGAAAAAAATCATCTGAATATTGGACAATTTTTTTAAAGCTTGGAAGCAGGATCATGCCATCATGCACAACGTTAAATTTTCTTCATTTACTTTGCTTGGAAAAATGGATTTTGAACGAAATGAACAAGGATTCCATGAAGTTGGAGAAGATACGATTCTTCCGTGTTGGCTCACTTTTCCATGTGAGCGTTGGAGAATCAGAGGATCAAAACAAATACAGATTGCAAATGATGCTGCATACATAAATATAAGCTGCTGCTGTAATTTTTATTGGACGGGAAAAGAGCAGATTTAGACGTGAGCAAAACTCATGATTTGCAGAGCAAGCGTTAACTTTGATTTCCTGGTGCATTTACAGGGTTTATGACAAGAACCATATGAAAAACGGAGAGGCACCTGAAAGGGATTTGTCAAAAACTTGCTGTTTTGATGGGAAAGGCAGGAGATAATTGAAAGGATTGTGCTGCTTATTTGGAAAACGCATTCATTTATCTTTGTCAAAGCATTTCATTCTCTGACAGCTTTCTCCATATCACCAAAAATTTAGATGAATGCATGTGAATGCTCACATCCGAACGCCAAAAAGTAATCGGAAAAATATGCGTTTTGTAAATCAATCAATTTTTTTTCTCATTACAAGATTTTTCTTGCAATCATCAAATTGAAAAGCAAGGATATATGCGGAGTTCTATCGTTGAGAACAGCTGAGATTCTGAGATGAAAATGAACAGAAAATGAGTGAAAGCGACAAGTAATACACGAAAAATCAACGACAATCAAGAAAATGGAAGCATAACTCATGCTAAATGATGGAATACACTTTCAAATGAAATGAATTAGGCACAAAAGAGAGACTTCACATTTCTGTTTGAATGCTTATGATTTCCGAATCGATGAGCGTATCACTTCCATCGGTATCGTCTGTGGCATTTTCAAATCCAATTGCATCTGTTACTGTGAGGATCGCAGCGTCAGGCAGAAAATGAGTAATAAAGTCTTTTTTGAGCTGAAAAAGAGAAGGGCGAGCAGACAGAGATTGCGACAAGCAATGCTTCGCAAGGCTATAGAAAGCAGAACATTGGACAACCTCCAATTTTGGCCTTTCGCCTTTCGTAATTTTATCTCCAGCTATTCCAGCTTCATACTCGCCAAATGGGATCTCCAGCGTCACACACTCCCACAACATCATCCCAATCGAAAACACAACCGATTCCTTCGTCGCCCCCATCTTCTTGTTCATCAGTAGTTCTGGTGCCTTCCACCTCAAACACTCATTCCTGTTATCCTCTTCATCTTCAAATGCTGATGAGGGCAGAGAATCTCTTTCATCATCATCCTCACTGGTTGATGTCACAACTGTTGATGAAGATATTGAGGATGAGTCTGAATCTGAAGAAGAGCAGTCAGAGTGGAGGGCAATGCAGATCACCATATGCTCTGAGAACAGCACAATGAGCGGACTCAGATTCGTCAGCGACTGAAGTGGATTGTTCATTTCATCAAACGAGTGAAGAGCAAGATTCGCAACCCAAAATAGAATTTGGGCAGCTGTCATCTCCCTCTCCTGCAGAGTGCCAATCGCCATTTCCTTTGTCTTATTCCTTCCATGCAGCAGCATGAACAGTGAATCTCTCAGATCCACAATCAGCTTCTCATGAGGAGATGAACAGGCCATCGCATCCACAAGATTCGACATTGATGAGGTGGTTGGGCATAGATCCTCTCCACGAACAAATGTTGAATCTGAATCAGTTGTTGAAGTGGTTGAGGTGGATGAGATGGATGGTGATGGAGTCTGCTTTCTAATTTCCTCTTCTTCAACCTTTTCCAGCATCCATTCTGGAATCTTATCTGAATCTCTTCCTAGGATATATTCTGTTGATCCGCTCTCACTCAACAAATGCTCTGATGACTCTGAATGTTCCATCGTCTTGTCATACACCCTCTTCTTGATCCTTTCTTCATTCTTCTTTTCAGCTTCTCTCTCCGCTCTCCTCCACTGCTCCTCCGGTGACATCTCCATCGTCACCATCTCAAATGCTTTTGGATCCTTCTTCACTGAATCATTCACTATCTCCCTCAGATCTTTATTCTCAATCTTTGCTCTTCTCCATCTGACAGCCAAAACAATAATGACTACAAGCAGTATTATACAAACAATGCATGCAATAATCACAATAATAGGCCATATCGATTTCCCCTCTTTTCTTCCTTCAACAATCCTTTCATCTCCATTTCCTTTGGGTTCACTTCTGTTCTTCAGTATCTGTGGTGAAGTGGAAGCCAATGACTTTCCAAACAAAATCATCACTGACACCTCTGTTTCATCTGAAGCCAATGAAATATTCTCTGATGGAACTCTTCCAATCACTTCCGTTTCTGATACAAAACTGTCTTCCTCAAAACGATATGTCTCAACCAGCTCCACATCCCCTGTTTTATACACAAGTCTGAACGACAAGTCACACGGCACAAAAAGAGATCCCTTGAATTGGATAAAAATCTTGCTTCCACTTTCATTCACAGAAACCTCTTCCAGTCTGGGAATGAAGAAAGGCGATGGTCTTTCTCCTGCTATTCCTTCAAGTGTGCATCCATCATTCAGAATCCAAAGTGAAGAATTGTCTTTCACCCCATCTCCGCCTTTCAAGCTCGAAATGGTCAGTGAGGCAGAATCTGAACAGATGATGTTTCGACGAAGAGAAGGATATTTTTCGATGAATGGATTGTTATTTGCCAACATTCCCATCTCAATAACAGCCTTTCCCCCTTTTATCGATATTCCACCTTTCGATGAATTCTCAATTTTAATTTCATTCACCTGCAAATTGGAGCTTTCAGAATGCACGAGAGATCCATTCCATTCACATATTTCTTCAAAAGCATTTGCAATCTCAATCTCACTTTCTTTTGTTAACTTTCCAATAAATCGATTCAAATCCATCGAAAAATTCGTCGCATCATTCACCTTCAACATGCTCCCTTTATCCGATAACGAAATGCAATTTGAGCAGGAACCATTTGTGAACGAAATGCACGCAGAGGTTGAAGAAACTGAAAGAACAGAAGCTCCTTCTGAATTCCTTGAGCAGTTGTCGAATGACGAGCTTCCAACAGAAATTGTTCCTGAAGATGAACTGCCAATTGCAAGGATGCAACCATCTGACAGCTTCACTCCATCCGCAGATACTCCATTAATGGACATTATTCCACAACTGCCAATCTCAAACACATCTGCTGTTGATTCAATCTCTTCCAGTTTCACATTCGTCAACGAAATCTCATCTCCACTCAACAGAAATGAAGGCTTCTTGAATGAAAGGAGTGACACTGAGCAGTTGTCAACATGAAGAATTCCACTTTCAATGCTCAGCAACGATGAGTTGAGAACAACAGGTTGAATGCTGTTTGACTCACCAACGGATGAAAAATCAACAAATGAAAGGGAAAGTTGGCCACTTGTTTCATGAACAACAGAACTGCCTGAAAATGAAAACGACTGGCCAAAGTCCAATTTCACACTCTCAATCCGAACTTTCCCTGATGTTGTGATAACACCTCCTGCATCGCCAGAAATGGTTGAGTTCAAATGCACCAAAGCAGCTGGAGGAGATTCCAGAGGATGGACAACAACATCGTGAATGCTGCATTTCCCTCTCATCGCTGTTTCCTTTGATATCAACAGCTGCGAGTACGACGACGGGATGATGTGCTTCACTCCCACGTTCAATGACTCACACGGCCCATGCAATTCTCCACAGGAATTGAAATCAGAGTGATTCTCTGCACAAGCCGACACAAATATCGTCTCGCTCTGGTATTTCACAACCCTCAGCAGCAGATCCTCTTCCCCCTCAAACGAGTCCGATGTGCATCCCCATATCGCCAGCTCCTTCACAAAAGGTGCTCTGAAATCCAGCAAGAACTGCTCATCAACTATCTGTGTTTCAATCAAGTGGCATCGAACATACACATCTCTCCCTCTCAATGCAGTGTTGTCTTTGAAGGTGAGATTCGACAGCACAAAATTCAGAGGATGCTCAGCCACTGAGCAACACTCCAGAAACAGCCACCCACCTCTTCCTGTGGTTGAACAGAAACACTCAGAAATCGTGCAAAACGAGCAGTCGAAGCTTCCTCCCTCATTCAACATGCAAAACATCCCTCCTCCCTTTCCACACCTCGTTCCACCACACTTCTTCATCGTTGTGTTTCGAATCACCATTTTCAATGGCTCATCATCATTGGCATTTCGAATGATGGGAATATCATCTGTTGTGTTCTGAGTGACTTCTTCGAATGAACTCCATTCAATGAGAACATCTTGTTCATCTTCATTGTTTTTTCTTCTTGAACTCTTTGCAATGCACAACCCGCTTGCCCTATCCAGCTCAACATTCTTCATCGTAATGTTTTTGATTCTCAAAATCGTTGTTGATAACACAGAAACAACATCATGTGAAAAGCCGAGTGATTGCATTGTCACAAGTTCCAACACCACTGTCCCTCCTTCTGCTTTGATCAGCCCATAATTCATAATCTCTTCCACATCATTTTCTTCATTTTTTGTGAATGAGCAGTCTTTCACAGTCAACAATCCCTCGCTTGATTCAACATGCATCAAATAATTCACTCCACTTGTGAAGGATGAAGGAATCACAAACTTGATCAATTCAGAATTGGTAATTCCACAAATCTTCATTGCTGCTTCTTCTGATCCTTCAAGCGATGAAACACACTCCAGTGAGCACACATTGTTATCTTCCGATTTTATCGTCACCCCACCGAGATTGACACTCTTTTGAAGAATTCCTTTTCCATTGATCTTGATAGTCCTTTCGTTTCCTTCAGGCAATCTTGTTAATGAATGGTCTATTGACAGGCAAGGATAATCCGAAAGTCCACAAATGCACACATCTTTTCCATCACCCCCAACAACGATCTCTGACCCAAATGTTCGCCAGAAATACACCAGCGGGATGGCATTTGCCCTATCACTTCCATCAAAGCCGCTCAATGAATCCAACGAAATATCAGCCAGATGCTCAGACACAAATGGGAGCGAGTCATTTGTGATGCTCTTTGTCAAGTTGGATGATTCAACAAACAGATTATTTCCATATCTCGCAGCATTTGGCTTGTCTGTATCAAAAACAGGAGATGAAATCACAAACGAAGAATCGCCATCAATCAACATCAGCGCCATTCCTCCGCCAAACCCACTTTTCCCTTCTTCTCCAGCTGGTGCTGTGCATCCTGTGAATGTGCATGAAATAATATTCATTTGAATGTTTCCTTTCATCTGCACATCGATAGCCCCTCCTCTGCTTCCATCAGCCAGCACAGAACATCCATCAAAAACACACTCTTCAATATTTATTAGTGTGTTCGTATTTTCATTATGGCTGTTGTCAATGCTCACACACCCTCCACTTCCAGCTGCTCTTTCGATTTCTGTGAAAGTGCAGTTAGCCATGTTCAACCACAGAGCGCTCATTAACTCTGCATTTGTTCCACTTCCAGACAACGAGATCAATGGAGTTGTACTCAAGGTGATTGACGAAGCAGAGAAGAAATCAATAACCAACGAACCAGAATCAACAGATAAGAACAGGCATGCTAATTCTGATGAAGGATCTTGAAGAGAAATAGAACAATGAAACAGAGTCAGTTGTGAAGAAGATGAAATGAAAGTCTGGTGAAGAGGAAGAGAAGATGGAAGAGAGAAGATAAGTGCTGAAAATTCTGTTTCAACACTTGCTGAAATCATCGATGAATTGGATGTTGAACTTGAATCAGAAACTGTCCAACCACTCTGATCATCATTTCCTCTGATTTCATGTTTCTGTCCAGCAAATGCCAATTCATCACTCATCAATATCATTCCATTCACAACAATTTTCTTTTCTCCTGTTAATCGTGCGAGTGAGTGTTTCATTGTCAAACAAGGGAACTGGATGATTCCACAATGTGAGTGATCGGATGCTTCATCATTGCTCACATATACTTCTTCTGGTGTGGGAAGGAGGTAAATGCACAGAGGGATGGCCACACTGTTGTTTCCGTTGTCATATCCTCTAACCTTGTCAACAGAATCCAATGAGGCTGTGACACATGTGATTTTTTGTGACTTTGCAGACACTTCCAGATTGTGTGAAATGACAAAGATATCATTCCCCCATTTAGCTGTGTTTGTTCCAAAAGATGAGGATATCAGGAAATTGGGATTTTCATTCAATAGCCGAAGAAGGATTCCTCCCCCAAATCCATATGTTGCTGAACAAAAGCACCCATCAAAAGATCCACCTTTCACTTTCACTTCATTTCCATTCCCAACACACAGCATCATCGATCCCCCATCAGTCGATGTTCTGCTTCCACATCTTTCAAATACACTTGAATTCAAATCAATGTTTGCCTTATCGTTGGAAAACGAAATCACAGCTGCTCCATTCCTTGTTCTCTCAATCCCATCAAAGGTGCATTCTGATAGTGTTAATGAAACTTCATTTGCCAAAGAAAGCGAAATCAGCGAAGCAGTCGAGGATGTCTTTGCCCAGTTCACATTTTCCATTTGAAATATTCCTCCCTGAACATTTATCAGCTCTGTGGTGAATGCTGTTTCTGAAGTTTGCTCACTTCCGGTTGATATATTCAGTCTGCTAACATGCATCTTTCCAGTTCCAGTGATCTCAAATATCCTTGACCCACGGTTATTCGGATGAACAAAGTCATGCACAAGAGTCAGATCCCTCGCTGTGAATGTTCCAGTCGAGACAGCAAAAAGAGACAACCCAGCTGGTTCCAATTCTGTTTGAACTGTTGTGCTCAAACCACTTTGACCATAAATCGTGATGGCGCTGAAACCACAATCCACGCCTTTGGTTTCTGTTATCGTTCCTGTGAGTATCTCAATATCTGTTATAATATTAGTGATTAGCTGAGAAAGGCAATGGCTGATAGTGCTGCATGGGTGGCCTTTATCGAGTCCACATGCAAATGTATCTATG
Organism: Monocercomonoides exilis; assembly: GCF_001643675.1. Classification (NCBI taxonomy): domain Eukaryota; phylum Preaxostyla; order Oxymonadida; family Polymastigidae; genus Monocercomonoides; species Monocercomonoides exilis. Next base: position 41,897 of record NW_027150606.1, on the reverse strand, counting down.
GCATTTTGTTCTGTCTGCACCGATGAGACAAATCTGATTTGTCCAAAATCGTTTCGAAGCCATTCACTTCGATCAACAGTTTTTGTATAATCTGTGCTGACTCTGTTTCCTGTTTGCCTTGAAGAGAAACATGTGGAATCTATGTTGTTTGTTGTTGATTCAGGAAGAGCAATATCGTTTCCGCCTTGTTCACAAGAATTATTGTGGAAAAAACAGAAGAAAAACAAAATTCCGTTGTTATTTTCAGTTATCAGTTGACAAACTGCACCTCCTCCACACATGGAATAGCAATTGCAGAACAGGCTATTTGAAATGACAACTTGATCAGCACAGTCCCAATGAATAATTGCTCCTCCAGCACTATCGGTTCCACTACATCGGCAATTATTAAAAAAGGAATTAATAATGCATTTATTCTGTCTTTGAGTTTTTGTTAGCCGTATATCAATTGCCCCTCCGTCATCACCCGAAGAGCAGTTGCTAAAAGAACAATCATCAATAATTGGCTGGACATAAATGCTTTCAATTAATATCCCTCCACCTTCGAAATCTGAATTTATTGCGGCACATGTGCATTGGATGAATGTTGTGTGAAGGACAATGCATTCAGCAATTTTGAAAGAATATATTGCTCCACCTTTTATCAAAGAATTGCATCTTTCAAAAGAAGAATTTTCAATTGTGAGAGTTGCATTATTGTTGTCATGCACAAAAAGTGCACCCCCTTGTTCGGCTGTGCAATCAGTCCATTCACATAATGAAAATGTTTGACTTTCTGTTGTGTTCATTTGCTCTTTTTTCTGAAGGGCATTTGTTTCTCTTTTTCCGTTGCTTATTGTAGTGTTTACACAGACAAATTTCTCTGAAGAAAGCGATCCACTTGAGATACCTCCTTCAAATGCATTCACACACAAATAAATGAGGCTGTTCTCCATTGAACAGAAATTGCATGAATGCTCCATTCGATAATCATTGTTCTTGTCAGATTTCACAGACATGTTCCTGAAGGCACAGTTGGAAATCTCTTCACTTTTGCTTTTTCCGGACAGCAGGAAATAGTTCGATGATGAAATAGCAAGATCTTTCATGATCGAATTTCTCAAAACAATAGAATTTGAATCATCAGATGAAAATATGAGACTGGAAGGATTCAGATTCTTTTGGGGGATCAAAGTCATGTTCGTGAGATAGATTGACCCACTTTGCATTTGAAACAAAGATGCATATTTTTGCTGAGTGATACTCTCATTAAAACAGAGATGAGATTTCTTGCTGATTATTGCAAATGGTTTTGATGAAGAAAGAAGCATTGATGATTTCAGTCCAATTGAACAATTCGCCATTATGAGAACAGTTTTTATTGATGTTAACAACGATGGAAAGTGTTCTTTTGCTATTGAAAAGTCTTTTGAAAAATTAGTGGTCTTATGTGCTTCAAAAGATAAAGGATTGCTATTTTTATTCATGTCAAGATCGCAAAGATGATTTCCAAGAAATTGCCTTCTTGAACAAATTCTTTGTATTTCAAAAGGTTGTGTCCAGGAAAATTCACATGTTACTTTTGATATGAGAATGAGGGAAAAACAATGAAAGAATATGAGACTGTTCATCTGATGTTTTTTTATTTTATTTTTAATTTGGGACTGAGTATTTTGCTTTAAAAAAATTTTTCCACTTAACTTTTTCGAATCTTTTTCGAGATTCAATATTTTTTCTATATTATATTGTGTTATAATATTAGACTTATTATTTCACGAAAGTTGAAAATGCTTGGAACTAATCTCTGGTTTTTTCAAAAAAGCAAAAAAATTTACTCACATTCATCAATGGTTATCAGTTTATTAATTAAAGTTTGTATAAGATACGTTTATAATTATTATTAAAGAGAAAAAGTTCCAAAGTATTCTGTATCTGTTGCATCTCGATTTGAACACTATGATTTTCATTTTACAGAAAAAATATTCAAAGATTCATCTTCATCTCTGTTCTTTATAATGCCGTTTTTCTTCATCAAAAATCATTTGTCAATCAGCCATGAGTGATTTCTGTTTCATCATCGTGTTGATCGCTAATTAAGACTAAATGAAAGGTGATTCTTTGTTGATACTCAATCGTATTAGCAAAGTTGCAGGATTTCGAAATCCATTTTTTGAAAATTTGGCCTAAGTGTTTTTATAAATAATAATCTTTGTTTTTAAAAAAACGTATTTTAAAAAAAATCTTTATTTTTTTATCATCATAAATATTCTATCTAATATCAAATGTTTAAAAAAAGTAATAGGAGCAATAACATCTATATTTAAAGATAAGCTTTCAAAATTGTTTTATCAAAAATGTAAAAAAGATAACTTTACGAAAAATAGTTAAAAATATGCTTGTCATGAATAAGAATCACTTTGATTACAAAATTTCATTTGAATGCTAATCACGAAACATCGATATTTCTGTCACATGGAATTATTTTGAAATTGCAAATAACTCATTCATCTTCAAAAAATATAATCTGTCATTCTCTAATAAATACTGTTAAAGTGTAATAAAACAATCAAATTGTGTGTTTGTACTTTTTATCCTTCCTCTTTTCATATGTTCTCCTCCATTCCTCCTTTCTCTCTAAACTTCATCCCATCAAACCCTCTCTCCAGCAGCATCTTCCCAAGCTCCTCATTTCCAAGCTGATTCGACCCCAAAAGCCCCAAACTGTTTAACAGAAAAGGAGCAATCCTCGAATCAATCCTCTCTTTCTCATCTGCTCCTATTCTTTCATCGCTATTCCTCTTCTTATCACCCGACAGCCACGACTTATCCTTATGTGTGTTGGTTGCACTTCCTTTCCCCTTTTCGCTGTTTTCCTGGTCTCTTTCTTTCTCCTCTTTCTTCAGCAGAATCTGCTTCGGTAGTCTGTTTTCTTTGAATTTCGACTCTTTCTCCTTCTTTTCTTCAATCGTCTTCTGCTTCAGCAAGCGCTTCTGCTGTCTTTTGCTCGTTGTTTGTTTGGGAGCAGGTTCGCGCAGAACAGACAAAATTGAAGAAGGAGAAGGAGGAGAGGCAAGAGAAGATGCAGAAGAAGCAGAAGATGAGGATGATGAAGACGATTGCATGGACGACAAAGCAGAAGGGTTGAGAGCAGAGCCTGAGAATGCATTGCTTGAGAACAGCTGCTTCATCTGCTGCGAGAGCGCTTCTGAGTCATATGATAGAGGAAACGACTTCTTGGAGTGATGGCCTAATATACTGTCATCGTCTTTTTCATCATCATCTTCTTCATCACCATCATCGTTATCGCCGTCTTCTTCTTCGTCATCTTCTTCTTCTTTCTTTGCTCTGTCAGACTTCTTTTTAATGTCTGATTTTTTTGCAGATTGGCTTTTTCCGGTTTTCTGAGTTGTTTTTCCGCTAGCTGTTGAAGCATCTTTCCCACGAAGGTTCAATTTTGAGTCTTTTGTGCCTGAAGACGAAGGAAACTTTCTGATGGCTTCGATCAAGTCGTCATAAAGCAGTGAATTATTAAACGATAATTCTGGTTTTTTCAGACTGTTTTCAGTTCTTTTCGTATCTGCATACTTTAAATTATCCATTTCTGTTCCAATTTTTGAACCAAATGTTCCTTTTTTTCCTTCTTTCCCGCTTCCCGCTCCATCCACACTTGCCATCTTCCCTTCGCTTTTGCTATCTCCTGACTCTTCCTCCATCTTTGCTTTCCCTCTTTCAGCACTGTTCATAGTAGCATACGCACTTCCAGACAGCTTCAGCGACTGGGACAATGAAGGTGCAGATGTTGTTGTGTTGGCAGATTGCTCAGATGTTTTGTGCATCATTCCAGAAGTTGAACTCATCAGCGACGATTTCAGAGGAAATCCTTCGATTTCTCCGATGCTCTCCACACTTTCTTCTCCTTTTTCTCCGTCTTTTCCTTCCTTTTTCGACTTCTTCTGTATCAGTCCCATGCTCTTCTCAATCTCCCTCAGCCTCTTCTTGTCTTCCTGTTTCTTCTTCTTCTCATTCTGCTCAATGCTCTTTTGCTTCGCTTTGCGATCTGGTTTTTTAGATGCTGCTGCTTCTTTCTTTTTCTTTCCCTTCCCATGTTCGTTTTGCTTGCTTTCATTTTCACTTCCTTTCTTCTCTTCTGTCGTTGTATCATTCTCTTTCTGAGTCTTTTCATCTTTCTCTTTCTCCTTTTCCTTCTCTGCTTCCTTCTCATTCACTTTTTCTTCTTTCATTTCTTCAACCTCTTCATCTTTATGATCAATTTCTTTCTTTTTTCCCGCTTCTTCCTTCTTTTTTTCAGTCTCCTTTTCTTTCTCTTCAATTATCTTCTCATTCTTTTTCTCTTCTCCCTCTTTTTTTTCCATTTTCCCGTTCGACTTAACTGGATTAATTTGTGTTTGTTTTTGTTGGGTGATCAAAGATGGCTTCAAAGAACGAGAAGAAACTGATAATTTGCTTATGAGTGGAGCAGGAGTCTCAAGCAATGAGGCTGAGGAAGTGTTCAATGAAGATGGGGCATTCACACTGCTGTAGGAAAAAGTAGAAAGAGAAGAAGAGGAGGATGAAGGAATAGAAGCAGAAACAGAAGAAGATGAGGAGGAGGAGGAAGAAGTTGTTGAAGGTGCAGGTGCAACAATCACAGCTTTAATTGGCGTTGTTTTTGAAGCAAGTGAGGAATTTAACTCCAAAAGAGGTTTCGTTGAATTTGTGGGAGTTAATAAAATTGAAGGAGAAGAAGAAGGAGAAGGAGAAATTGAAGAAATAGAAGAAGAAGAATTCATGTCAGAATGATAAGACATTTCAGTTGATTTCATCTGTTTTCCTTGTTGTGATTGCATATTTCTTTGATTCTGCTGTCGTGCATTCTGTTTCTGCATCTTCATCTGCTGTTGCTGTGGTTGTTGTTGCTGCATTTGATGCTGTTGAATCGATGTCTGTTTGTTCTGAGGCTCAATTTGTGGCTGTGTTTGTGTTTGTGTTAGTGATTGCGTTTGTGCTTTGAGAAGAGACGAAAGCTGTTGAGAAGGAGGAGGTGATGGCAAGATACCTGCACCCCACGAAGCGCCTCTGGATGAATATGAAGACTTGGATGGTTGTGGCTGTACTTTTGGCTTTGGCTCTGGTTGTGTTTGTGGTTGAGGATGTGGTTGTTCTTTCATTTGTGGCTGTTTCTGTTGCAATTGCTTTTGTAATTGTTGCTGTGTTTGTGGTTGTGGTTGTATCTGAGATGGAATCTGTGTCTGAATTTGAGTCTGGTTTTGTAATATTCCTTTCTTCTGATGTTTCGTCTGTGTCTTCATTTGTGGTTGATGTGTCAATTGTGCAGAGGGTAAAAGAGGCTGAGAAAGAGATATGGACGAAGGAGTGTTTGAAGAAAGAGGAGCAGATGTTGTGGATGTTGTTGCTGGTGAATAAACAGAATTTGAAGAAGAAGAAGGATAAGCAGACAAAGCAGATGTCTTTGATGTAATCTGTTGACTTTGTTGTGATGGATATTTCACATTGCTTCTTTGATTCATCTGGCTGTGTGAATAAGAGTTGGATGAGTTGGAAGGAAGAAGAGGAGAAGTTGATTGAGCAGGAGAAGAGCCAAATGGAGTGGCTGTGTCTGTTGGAAGAAGAGAAGAGGAGGAGGAAGAAGAAGAAGATTTGAAAGATTGTTTATTTGTGTAAGAGGAGGAAGAAGAAGTTACAGTTGAAGTTAATGGTGCTGGTGAAGAAGCAGGTGAAGATGATATGGATGGTTTGTAGAGGCAATCTTGTTTGTTCAATTGGATAGGAGGTGTTGAAAGTAGAGAGTTAGATGGCTTTGAAGTTGTGGTGATTGCTGGCTTTGGTGAAGGAGATGTTGCTGTGGTTGAAGAAGTTGTTATTTGAGATGAAGAAGGAGAAGATGATGATGACAATGATGATGGAGAAGGAGAAGGAGAATGAGAGAATGAAGAATAAGAGGATGATGCAAACACAGTTGTAGTAGGAGTTTGTTTTGTATTCAAATCTTTTCTGCTTTCTGTTTCAATGTTTTGACTAGCAATTTGTTGAGAATTGTCTTTCTCCGCGTTCGATGAATAAAACATTATGCTATTCTTTTTGTTCTTCTTCCTCTTCTTTTTTACTTCAGTAGCATTTGTTGCATAACCAACTGATGTTTTGTTAGAAGGCTGTTGATTGTTTATCTGTTCTTCCTCTTTCATTTGTGAATTTTGTGAATCTTCAATTGCTGGTTGCTTTGAAGAAAGAGAGGTATCTAATGAAGAAGAAGCAGCAACAGAAGAGGAAGAGGAGGAAGAAGAATATGAATTTATTGTTTGTCTTCCTCCTCTTTGAGACATCGCTTTTCGAGAAGAAGAAGATTGCTGAGGAATATTAACAGCAGCAGTAGCAGCAGTAACATTCTTTCTTGCTTCAACAGATGGCTGAGTTGAACGTTCAGTCAATTTTCTCATTGAAATCTCCTTGTTTTCTGTAGATGATGAGGAACCAAATGATGTTTGTCCTTCATAAACATTCTGTTCAGACAATGGAGCAGCAGTTTCAATGGAAGTTGCATTAACAGCCTCAGAGTTCAAACTTTGTGGCAATCCTGTTTGAGATTGTGGTTGAACTGTTGCAGCAGAAGCAGAAGAAGGAGCAATAGAAGAAGCAGCCATTTGAGTTGTCAAGTTATCTGTATTTGTTGTTGTTGTTCCTGCAGCTGCTGTTGTTGTCTGCTGAGGAATGATAAATGGCTGATGGAGAACCAGAGGCAGAGTTTGCAGCACTTCCATCACTTGTGTCTGTATATCCTGTGGAGTTGTAGGTGGCTGTGTTATGTTTGTTGGAAGGGTATTCAATTGCTGATGCTGTTGTGGTTGGTGTTGCAATGCTTGTGAATACATTGGATTTGTAGCATAGCTTGTGTTTCCTGAAGAACTTGTCACCGGAAGAGAAGAAAGCGTCTGAGGTTGAGTTGAATCAGAAGAAGCAGAAGCAGAAGATGAAGCAGATGTTGTTGTTGTCTGAGAAAGAGGAAGAGGAAGAGGAGAAGGAGAAGGCTGTGCTGACGGTGCAACAAGGCATTGCAAGAGTGCCTGTACCAGCAGCTGTGTCTGTGCAGATGGATCAACAGAAGGCAAAGTTTGTTGAGGAAACTGGATTTGAGGCTGTTGTTGCTGTGGTTGTAATTGTGGTTGTTGTATCTGTGGTTGCATTTGAGACTGAAGCTGGGGTTGTGTTTGTTGTTGCTGCTGCTGTTGAGGAAGAGAGAGTAAAGGAGGCATGAGAAGAGGAAGTGTTGGGAGAACAGGAGATGGTTGAGGAAGTATCTGTTGTTGTTGCTGCTGCTGTTGTTGGAGAAAGGCTATCTGTTGTATCATCTGTAGCTGCTGTAATTGTTGCAGTTGTTGAATCTGTTGTATTTGTTGTGCTTGTAAATACTGTTGCTGTTGCTGTTGCTGTTGTTGATATTGTTGTTGTTGTTGTTGTTGTTGAATCTGCTGTTGCTGCTGCTGCTGTTGTTGTTGTTCAAAAGGAGTGTATGAATGCACTGCTTCAGACTTGTACTGATATGATGATGGTGCAGCAGCATATCCATTGGATGCTGTTGTTTGTTGAGCTCCAGCTGATTGAAGAAGAGAAGGAATAGACAACTGAATCAGGGGAGGTTGCTGCAGCAATGGTGGATTTTGCATCTGATTTGGTTGTGATGGCTGTTTATAAGAAAATTGGTCATGTTGTTGTTGTTTGTTGGTTATTTCATTGCTTTGTTGCTGAGGCAGTTGCTGTTGTTGTTTTTGTTGAGTATTTTGTTGATTCCATTGGCTTGTCTTATTCTGATCACTCATAGCAGACTGTGCATATGATGAAGAATAGCTGTATGGATTCTGATTAGCAGCAGCAGAAGCATTAGTTGAATATGATGCAGCTGCATCTTTCTTCCATTGAGACTGTTTTGTCACTTGTGTTTGTGCAGTAAATGTTTGCCCAGCATTTTGAGTTGAATTTTGAACAGTTTCCATTCTGTTCGAGAAATGTGTCTGATTATTTGACTGATTCTGCTTCTTGTTCGTCTTGGCTTTCTCAAATGCCCAATCATTATGACTTCCACTTTCTGCTTTACTTGTGCTTTTTCCTTTGAATTCGTCAAGTGAATCTTCTTCTGAGTCCAAGTCAGCATAAAACCCACGCTGTGCCTCTTCTTTTTCTTCTCTCTTGTTTTTGGCTGATGAAGATGAATTGTAAGAAAATGTTGTATTATCAGTGGAAACTGACTGTTGCATTTGATTCTGTTCTTTTGCTTCTCTTTCTTTCTGATCTTTCTTTTCTCCTTCAATTTTCAGCTTCTCCCTCTCACCTTCATCCTTCTCTTTATTCTCATTGACTTCCTTTTCCTTCTCCTTTTCCTTCTCTTCTATTTCCTCCTCCTCTTCACACGCAGACTCATTATCTGGTGTCTCCCCCCAGTCATCATACTCATCAAACTCAATGTCTGCCCACGACGTATTCGCCCAGTCGATGTCTCTGAACGACTTCCTCTTCGACGGCTTCATCGATGATGATGAAGTTGACTTCTTTGATGGATCATTCGAAGATCTTACCACTTTCGCCCATGATTGACCTTCACTCACAACTTCCTGCGTAAAAACTTCGCTTTTCTTATCAGATGCATCAGAAGAGTAAACAGAGCTTTGCCGTACGGTTTGAGATGGGAATGATATATTTGTGGATTTATCGTTGTATTGTTTGGAATAAGTTGTGCTACAGTCAGCAGTTGCACCTGAATTAAAGGCATTTGAGGCAAATCCTTCAGCTTGTTTCTTCCTCTGCCAGTTCGATCCATTCTGCTGAACACGAGACGTGGTATTATTGTAATCTGTTGATGTGCTTGTTGAATTAACTGCTTGAGAAGACTTCCAGTTTGGTTCATTCTTAACTGCTTTCTGATTTGGTATATAAACAGAAGATGAAAAAATAGAAGCAGAAGGTGCTGATGTCTTTGCTTCTGATGAAGAGGCTGATGAAAAAGTTGTTGGTTGCGTTGTTGATGTTGTTGAAGATGCTGATGATGATGCAGATGCTGAAGAGGAAGAGGAAGAAGAGGAAGAAGAAGAACTTGAAGGTGTCCAAACAAAGTTTTGAGCGTTTGCTTTCTCTTTCTTTCGTTTAGAAGGTTGAGAATTGCTCTTTTCATTCTGTTTCTCATTCGTTTTTTCATTCACTTTTTCATTCGACTGGTTTGTAGATGCATTTTGTTTTGTTGAGTCATTTGAAGAATAACTAACAGAAGTATTTGAATTTGCACTCTGTTGTTTAATATTCGATTGCACAGTAGAATTAGCTGGTTGAATAGGCTGTGGGGAATATGAAGGGAAAAGGCTGGAATATGAATAATTCGGTTTCTGTGCTCTTTCTGAAGATGCAGATGGAGTGAATGTTTGATTGGATTGATAGGAAAGTTGTGGATTAGGTTTGTATACAGACTGATTGGTAGATTGCTTGTTGGATGAAGAATATGCAGAAGGTGATGGAGAGTGCAGATGAGGAGAGGGGAGTGTGTTTGGTTGAGAAGCAGAAGCAGAAGCAGAAGGAGAAAGAGAGGAAGACAAAGAAGATGGTGATGGAGATTGTGAATGAGAGTGAAGTGGAAGTGCGATGGGAATAGTTGAAGTTGGAGGGTTAGATAGAAGAGAAGATGTGTTGACAGGCAAAGGAGAATGTGAAGAAGGAGATGAAGAAGTGGAAGAAGAAGAAGAAGGGCCAGGTGATTGTGAATGTCTCGTGGAAGCAGTAGCAGATGTACGAGGAGACGCTAAACTGGCTGGAATGCTGGCAGTTCCCTGAAAATGTGTGGGAAACGACTTAATCAGAGAATCACCCACGGGAAAGGGTGCAGGCTGGTGCGTGGACGAAGATGATCTGTGCATCAGATGAAGAGCAGTTCCCAAGCCACCAGTAGCTGAATCAGAGGCGGATGAGCGAGTCTTTGAGGATGATGACTTTGAAGAGGAAGATGAAGAAGCATCCAGATCGTCGTCGTGCAAATCCTGAAGAGTGTAGAAAAGTGACTGTGCTGTATGCACTTCTTCTTCCACTTTTTCAAGCTTCTTTTCTTTCTTCTTCCTCATTTTAATAATATCCTTAAGCGTGTCTTGTATCACCTCCCTCAAATCGTTCGTGTCAAGCCATCTTCCACTTTCTCTATCTCTGTCTTTTCTCTTTTCTCCGTCTCGCGTGCTGTTTTCCTTCTTCCTCTCTTTCTCTTGGATCTTCTTCTCCAAAATCTCTCCTTCAAGATCTCTTTTGTGGATGAACGAGCAGTTTGGGCGCTTACATTTTAATCCCTTCAACACTTGCGGACAATAACGATTAGTACCAAACATAGCGCTGTTCAAACAATAAATTTTTGAATTTTGAAATGGAACGATCCAATGAATATATCATCATGATTGAAATAATTATCAGAAATAAAATGATTTTGTCATAAAGAAAAATGATTAATTAAAAAATGAAAAGTAAAATTCACTTATAAACAGTTTTCCCCACATACTCAAGTACAATACTTCCATATGTCTTTCCATCAATTGCTGCAATTGCAGCTTCTGCTTCTGATTCTTTTCTATATCCAATATATACTACACTTGTTCCTCTATATTGAGGATGAGAAACATTATTGTTAACATCAACAGTTATCACTTTACCAAATTGGCCAAAAAACAAGCGATTCCTTAAAATCTATTCAAAAAAAAAGTTGATGGGAAAAAATATTGTAAAAAGACAATGATCAAGAGTTAGAAAACCTCTTCATTGCAAATGGATGAAGGCAATCCTGCTACATAAACCAAATTTCTTTGTAAGACATGAACTCCAATTAAATCGGCCGTGATCGGAAGATTGGATTCAGAAAGTTCACGAGATCTAATTTTTTCTTTTTTTTCATCATTGCTCCTTGTGAAAAGAAATTTTCGGTTTGCAAAAATTATCAAACAAAACAATTTTTAATTTTTTCATACTTATGTTTTCCAGCATAACGAATGTTACTTTCAATGTAAGTCTTTCGGCATCCTGGGCATGCGTTTTGATATTGTGCAACTATTTTGTTGTAACAAAACAAGCACAATTGAAAGCCACAAGGACATGGGAAAAATGCTAAATCACTCCGATCCATCTTCCCCATGCAGATCGGACATAGTACTTCTTTAGAAGTACTTGCAGCACCTCTTCCATTCATTTTATATTTTATAAATGATTAATATGTTCTTATTACGAAATAATTCTTGAAAATGTATTTTGAGATGAAAGTGCTTAAGTAATGGTATGTTTGATCATACTTCGGTTAGTTACCTTTTCATTGATTTGTCCATGAAGAAATTGCTATTTTGAAATTTTTTAAATTCTTCAATATTAACATCTGGGAAATGAATAAAGCACTTTTGCAACACTTTCAAAAAAATCAGAAGTGATAAAACTTTTAAATTTTTAAAAAAAAAATTAACAAAATATGTTTGTAGAAAAAACGATTTAATATCAAAATAATTTTACATTGAAATCGGTATATATTGAAGCCATTCTGTCTTTATTATGATGATTCAATTATTTGTGAATTGATAATTGTGTTCTATTTTTGTGATAAATGAAATTTTTTTCAAAAAGGAAATATTTTAGTGAATGTTAAAATATTTACCAAATTTTTTCAATAAATTGTGTTATTTAAGTTGAAACCAAGCAGGCAATAATAAACTGAAAAACAATTGAGAACGTTTTAGCGATGATAAATTCAAACCCCATTCAAAACATGAATTTGCTTCTTTCGAATCTTTTTAAAACCTCAGAATCTGCATTTTCTTTACTTTTTTTTTCTTTTTCTTTCTTTCATTTTTTTTTCCCTGTTCAAAAGCCAAAGGGAAAAAAGGTTTATCATTCTCAACAAAATATTTTCATCCATTCCAATAAAAAAAATATATTTTATTAACAATTTTATTTTCCAATTTGTTTTTTAATTAAATTTCATATAATTTATGATTAATTTTTGATAATTGCATATTTTTGTGAATTTTTCAAAAATATTAGAATCTCTTCAAATTTAAATAAGAACGGCATTGCTATTGGATAATCAAAAACAAAATGACAACGCAAGCCTGAATGAAAGAGCAAACATATTCAAACATGAAAGAGCTTATGAAATAAAAAAGATAAAACAACCCAAAATAAATTTCATTTATAAATGAATGACTTCTTCTAGCGTTGACGTGGACCAGGAGCTTCGCGCCCAGGTAATAATGTAAATTATTTTGAATTAAAACTAGTGATGATTTTTTTAACTATAAAATGAAACATTTTTCTCTTTCAAATTAAATAAATGATAATTATCTTTTTTCAGGAACATTCACAAAAATCGAGAATTGAGCCTATAATTCAAGTTAATCTTACATGTATTTATTATTAATATAATTTTAAGAGCTAACTTACATGATTGTGCTTTGGAACTTGCCTTTTTAAAAGGTTGCCAATATCAAGTTCTTCGAGAAATCCTCAGAGAATTTCATTGGTTGGAGGTATCTGATGAAAAAGAATGGGATTTGTTTTGGACTGATACATCTGTTACTGCTGATAGGGTGAAGAGATTGAGAAGTTTTCAGAAGATAAATCATTTTCCGGGAATGTGTGAGATAACAAGAAAAGATTGTTTGGCAAGAAATATGAATCAAATGAAGAAACGCTTTCCAAATGAGTACAAATTTATTCCAAGAACATGGGTGCTCCCACACGAGTTTGTCTTTATTTAAACGTTTAATGTTTATTTTTTTTTTAAATTTGGTTTATTCACTGAAATTCAACGTTGTAGTTTTAATGAGCTTCAAGATTATCATTTATCAAAATTGAAAGAGCGAACATATATTGTCAAGCCTGATGCAAGTTGCCAAGGAAAAGGAATTTTTTTGACCCAAAAGCCCGAAATGCTTTCTCCTTCTGAAGATTGTGTTGTCCAACGCTATTTATTGCATCCCCATTTAATTCACGGACTTAAATATGACATACGAGTGTACGTTCTCGTCACAAGTTGTATGCCTTTGCGTGTCTTTCTCCATAAACTAGGCATTGTCCGTTTTTCAACTGAGAAATATAATCCTCCTTCTGAAGAGAACTTGGCTCATTCATTCATGCATCTCACGAACTATGCAGTGAACAGACGAAACAAAGAATTTGTGCAGAACGAATCGACCGACTCAGAAGGCGGGGGAGAGAGCAAGTGGAGCCACCGGGCGCTGATCAAGCACCTACGAGAGAAGGAGCACTGCGACACAGACAAGCTGTGGGAGGAGATTGGGCAGTGCTGTGTGAAGACGATCCTCCCCATTGCTGAGTTTCTGCTTCAAAGCTATTCCTTCTGCTTCCGCGGCGACAGCTCTGTGGGCAGGCAGTCGCAGTGCTTCGAGCTGTTGGGGTTTGATGTGATTCTCGATGATCGCCTGCACCCGCATGTGCTGGAGGTGAATCATTCGCCTTCATTCGCCACAGAATCTCCGTTGGACTACGAAGTGAAATTTCGAGTGATTGCCGACTCGCTCCGGCTGGTTGGCGTGTCGCTGCTGAACAGGGCGATTGGGATGAAGAACGAGAAGGACCAGCACTGGAAGAGACTGCTGAGGCCACACGGAACAAGCATTGCAGTGAAAAATAGCAGCAGCAACAGCAACAGCAGTGGTGGGGATAAAGGTGGTGAAAAAGGAGGAGGAAACGCGAGAACTGTATCTTCAACAAACTTGGCATCAACTGGGTCATCTGTATCATCGTCTTCAAATATGGCAAGCGTTTCATCATCATCATCTTCCTCTTCTTCTTCCTCTTCTTCTTCCGTATCACCCCTTAACGCTCCTTCCCTTCCCTTCCCTTCCTTCACCAGTCTGCTGAATGAGGCAGCCATTTCATCTGTTTGGCATCCGGGTGATGTTGGTGAGAACTGCTATTCGTCTCCACCTGCTGTGGCTGTGCCTTCTTTCAATGCAGCAACTGCAACGGTTGTCCATCCAGTTGCCTCAAGTCAGAATTCTGCTTCAAACACAGCTTCATCATCATCATCAGCATCATCATCGTTTTTTGCTTCTTCTTCTTCTTCTTCTTCTTTCTCTAATTCTTCTTCTTCTTCACCAAAGAATCAACATCCTCGCCTTCCTCATTCAGTTTCTTTATCTCCATCGAAATCTCGAAAAACACTTTCTTTTCTCAATCACACACAAACACATAGCTTGTCATCAGCATCTTCTCCGTCTTTGCCTCCTGTTTATAAACCTTCTCAGCACACGTCATTGTCTTCTTCTGCAAAATCTTCTTCTTCTTCTTCTTCTTCTTCACTGATATCTTCATCCTCATTAAATGTTGAACTTCCAGTACTACTTCCTCCTTCCTCTCTGTCTCCTTCTTCTTCCAATTCTATTGAAACCTTTTCATCATCATCTTCTTCTTCTTCTTCTTCTTCTTCTTCATCCTCTTCTTCTGCTTCACTTCCACTTTCTCCTTCAAACACACCTTCTTCTGATTTATCTCCACATTCATCAACACATTCATCTCCATCTACCAATCGCACGATTCCTCACCTAACAGCACAAAACATACAAACATCTCCTTTTCTGTCATCTTCACATCACCCTCCTTTCACTTCATCCTCTTCTTCTTCTTCCTCTTCCTCCTCCTCTTCCACTTCACATTCTTCTTCTGCTTTTCATCCAAAACAAGCTGTTCCACAAACTAACACTTCAACATTTGCTTCCACAATCCCCTTCTTTTATTCCCTCAACACATCAGCATCACCTTCTTCTCCTTCTTCTCCTTCTCAGTCATATGCTTCCTCTTCCTCTTCTTCCTCTTTCCCTTCTTCCTCTTCCTCTCCTTCTTCTTCCTCCTCCTCCTCTTCCCCCAAACATCCATTTTACACAAAAATCCCTCTGTTAGAGTGGGAAGAGACACACATGGGCGATTTCATCCGCATTTTCCCTTCTGATTCATTTCCAGACCCAGAAAACTATGTTCTTCCGGCTTCTTTGTTCTTTGCAGCGGAAACGAGGCTGACGAGGCAGAGAAGAGAGAATGCGAAGAAGAAGAGCGAGAAGGAAGAGATGGAGAGAGAAAGAACGAAACAGGACGAGGCGAAGAGAAAGAGGAGGAACAGGCAGTTTCTGAAGATGTCAAAGAGAAAGAAGAGGAAGAAGAATGTGAAAGAGGAGAAGGAAAAGGAGGAGAAAGAGAAAGAAGAAGACAAAATAGCAGAAGAAGATGAATGCGAAGAAGAAGAGGGGGAAGAAGAAGAAGAGGAAAAAGTTACAGTGGTGGAGGTTGAAGCAACTGAGGAGAAAGAAAAAGAAGACGATTTGAAACTTGTCGAAAATGGAAGTGAAGCTGCAACTGAAGTGATTGAGGAAGAGGAGGAAGAGGAGGAAGAAGAAGTGGAAGAAGAAACTAAAAAAGAGAAAGCGAAACAAAATGAACAGTCAACTCCAACTAAGCAAACATCAACATTGAAGCAAACAACCAATAAAAAAACTAATGAATCAAACATATTCAAGAAAAGTTCTTCAACACAAAAGTTATCATCATCTTCTTCTTCTTCTTCAACCAAAGCCTCTTCCTCCCATTCTCCTTCTTCCACATTCAGAACCATCCAAAAGCAACCGCCAAGCAAACGGGTCACATTTGCTTCGCTTTCACCCTCTTCTCATACAAATCTGAAGGACAGAAGCAGCAGCTGCAGTTTCAGTGATTCTTCGCCAAGTCCGAAGAAGAAGAAGAAGAAGAGCGGAAACAGGAGGATAATTGCACAGAAAGACAAAAAAGGAGGATGTTTGAAAGAACAGGGAAATGTTTGTGAGAGAAAGAAGGGAGCAATAAAAGAAAGAGGAAGCATAAACACCAATGGAACTCACAGTGAACCTCAAAGCAATCAGAAAATAAGCACAGTCGATATCAGCTTTGCTTTGCCTTTTCCTTCCTCCTCCACATCCTCCACCACCTCTTCTTCTTCTTCTTCGTATAGTTCCACACTGTCTGAATTGAAGCTGACTGAAGCAGATCTTCCTTCTCTCAATCGCGATCCTCTTGTCCTTTCCAATCAACCTCCTCTTCCTTATTCTCTAACTCTTACTCCTCCCCCCCTCTTTCCCATATCATCTTCAAAAGCTCCTGCTTTAATTAGCCTTCCTTCTGAAAACGTTGCTTTCCATTGCTCACAAACTGATCTACATTCAAGCAATTCTGCTCCAATTCTTGCTCCTGTCTCTACCCCTCCTCCGCCTCCTGCCCCTTCTTATTCTTCTTCTTCCTCATTTGTTTCGCCTTCTTTTCTGCCATCACATCCATTGCTCACTTCTGATCACAGCACTTCTGGTTTGTTATCTTCTACTTCTTCTTCACCTCATTCCACTTTATCTTTTCATTCATCTTCCTCTTCCTCTTCCTCTTCCTCTTCCTCTTTGTCTTCTCCTTCTCCTTCTCCCTCTCCCTCTCCTTCGTTGCATTCCTCAGACTCTCATCCTCTCCCTCCTCTCCGAAGCACAAACTCCTCTTCTGCCTCTTGTTTGCCTTGCATTGTACTCCTTCGCTCAAATCAGTCTGTTCCTTTTCATGATTCATCATCTTCATCATCCTCCTCTTCTTATATTTCATCGTCATCTTCTTCTTCATTATCTCCTTCATTATCTCCTGTGATGCCTTTATCATACACTTCTGCTTCATTCAATACTCATTCATTGTCTGCAAACAATTCACCAAAAGCTGCAAAGATCAAAGAGAACAAAACAACAAATAACCATTTTCACGCTTCTCCTTCACAACTGCTTCAAAAGCCTTATCATTTTGCTCCTGCAGCACTTTCGCCAAATCTCAATTCAACTTGTCTGTCCACTTCATCATCATCTTCCTCTTCTTCCTCTTCCTCCTCCTCATCATCATCATCGATTTATTGCTCAACATCTCCAACTCTTTCGTCCTCTTCCTCTTATTTCTCATCTCCAGATTCTCCATCCATTTTAGCTTCGCCTCGCTTTTCTTCAACAAAACCTGTTTCATCTCCTTCTCCATCACCAATGTTGACATCCAACTCAACTTTGCTTTTGAAATCTCCGATTTTCCTCCATTCCAATCTAAAACCACATTCATCTTCATCTTCTTCATCAACTTCTTCATCTTCTTCATCTTCATCTTCCATCTCCTCTTCCATTCAAGCCTCAAACTCTTCGCGTCAACAATCACATTTGCATCGGACACTTTCTGATCCTCTTTCTGAAATGGACATCAAAAAGCATCTGCCTCCAATGAATGCACTTGAAGACACTGCTGCTGGTGAGATTAGAAATCACAAAATGAAAAAGAGGCCAATTGAATCAAACAGACAAATTGACAGAAGAAGTGAAAATGAATCAGATGCTTCTGAAAGCGAAGACGAGTCTTATGATGAAGACGAGAATTGGCACAACTATCAAAGGAATTCAGAAACATCATCAACTTCTTCTGCTTCTTCTGCTTCTTCTGCTTCTTTTGCTTCTTCTATAGCTTCTTCTTCTACTTTGTCCAAACCGTTATTTTCCACTTCCTCGACTGGCAGTTCTCCTTATTCCTCATCCCCTATTCAGTCTCTTCTTACCACACCATCTCTTCCATCAGACACACCAACCAGCAAAGATATTCGCTGTGGACTGCACAATTGTGCTGATCCAACTCAAACAATGAAAATTGAAAACGAACAGTCAGAAAAATCACACAAATTCAATAAAGTTGGCGTCGGCTCAAAATTTCTTGAAACTCTTCATAATGCTCCACTTGTTATTTCTTCGGTTGCTCCTTGTAGAGACTCGGAAAAGCAAACAAAGCAATTTGAATTGATATCAAAAGAGGAAGAGGAAGATGAAGGCAACGAAGAAGCTGATGAAGGAGAAAAATCGATCGAGCACCAAGGAAATAAAGTTCATACAAAATCTTTTCTTTTTCCTTCAAATAAATCGACTTTGAGTAAAAATGGCATATCTACTGAACAATCAAAATCACCATTTACTTTATCATCATCATCATCTTCTTCTTCTTCTTCTTCTTCATCTTCTTCATCTTCTTCATCTTCTTCTTTACCACCAGCTTTCTCTTTAAAAAACCGAAATGTTGTGATTCCCACCCTTCGAATCACAAAGACATCCTCAACAACGCCAAAGACTGTTTCATCTGGTCAAACAATTTTTTCCCTTCCTTCAAGCAGAGATGACTCTTACACGACTGCAGATAACTCTTCAGCAGCATCCCCATTCTACTGCGAAGCATCAAAATCGGCGTATCCTTCTTCTTCTTCTTCTTCTTCATTGCTGTTTTTGACACCACCACTTACAGAGCGCTTGCCGAGAAAGAGTTACAATTACTTTGCCGAATGCTCAGTGCCAAGCGCGCTCTCTCAGAAACAGCATTATCCTTCAGTGCATTTCAACCCACAAAAATCGCATTTGTCAGTTAGCGACAAAAATGTTAAATCCGTGCCTAAAAAAAAAGTTTCCACGTTTTCGCATTTTACTTCGTTATCAAGTGATGCATCTTCCAGCGATTCTGTTTCCTTGCCTCCTTCTTCCCCAAGCTCCCGTTCTTCATTTAGCTCATCCCCGCCTTTTCAAAGACATTCGCTTTTCTCGCGTCTGAGCCCTTCTCTTTCCCCTTCACACGAGCAACCTGAGAATGAGATTTCAAACAGATTGAACAAAATATCATGCTCTTCCTTTTCTTCTGCTGCTGCATTATCCACATTTTCTTCTTTATCTCCTTTTTGCCTGGAGTCAATATCTCCGCCCACCTTTTCAGGGAAACTCTTTTCTCGAATTACTGAGGACGATTCTCAACATGGAAGTGAGAATAAGCAAAATCCAAAAGCAAAGTGCATTCCTTCTGACAATTCAGAACCATCCAATTTTCTTACACAGAGCTCAAATTTATCAGAGAGTATTTCAAGAAATGAGACATTAAATTCATTTCCTCATTACAGCAGTTCATCTTCAAAGAAGTGCGATAATCAACTCAATAGCAGTTTGATTAATCATCATGCTACAATTGTTGTAAAACAAAAGTTAATCCAATTAGAACAACCGAAAAGCGAAAATACAAATGTCAAAAAGTCAAAAATAGATGGAAAACAAGAAAGTTGAAGAAATGGTGAGACTGATGTTAAGCATTACATACGCAATGGGGGGTGGAATTTTTTTTCATTTATTAAGCAATAAAAAATATCCTTCCAACGTTTTATTGGACTAAATAATATTTTGTCAACCTCAAAAATTTGTTTGAACAATAATTTATATATCGTGCTATGAAAGAAGAAAAAGCTTATCATTAGATTGATGTAGCTGAAAATTTTCAGCCTATGAATCAATAAAAAATTCACGCAATGCCGATTTGAAGAGTATATTTTATATATTAAACAACAAAAAGAGAATTCTACTCTAATAAAATAAAATCTGTTAAAAAAAGTGACTGTTTCGAATTCGAATAATTTTTTTCTTCAGCTCACTAAGTTAAAAGAGAAAAAACTATCTGATTGCTTGAAGTGAGAGTTAATTTGTGTAATGATAAAAAACATGATTTTGAGGCAAATGGATTCATTGCTTGTACATCAGAATTTGCTTTATTTATTGATAAAAGAGATTATCATTGTGAAAAAAACGGTTAAAAAGAGGATCAGAGTGAAGTGAATCATTCTATTAAGAAATAAATTTTTCTAAAAAAGAAAAGAAAAGAAAAGAAAAGAAAAGAAAAGAAAAGAAAAGAAAAGAAAAGAAAAAGAAAATGAAAATGAAAAAGAAAAAGGAAAAAAAAATGAAAAAAGAAAAGTGACTCGAAATTTTTTCTATGAGAAATGAATAAAGACTAAAGATAACAATGTCAAAATATATTCTGAAAAGAAATTTGCAGCGAAACTTTCCATCTCAGGCCTCGGATGGATCTAATCTTCATCTTCTTCAATTTCAGGAAGAATATCATCCGCATCTGGGATTTCTTCTTCAACCATTTCTTCAATAATATCATTTTCCTCTTCAATCAATTCATCAGGTTCGTGAAGAATCAACTCTTTTATTACATCTTCAAACTGAAGCTTCAAAGAACTTTTAGCCAAAAACATTTCAATCTAATCTGTGAGAAATCTTATTCTCATTCCGAGCTGAGGAAAAATCTTCCTTTATTGTTTTCATAACTTTTCAATTGCGTTTGTACAAGCCTTATTCTCTTTATTGATGAATTCCTGCTTACGGCAGACTGTTTCGCGTGAATAACCAAACGTTCTCATCCATCGGAAAATTTTCCATTCGTCAGAATATTACTTTGTTCCAATTCTGATATGATCCAGAATTATTGATATTTGTGTGCCTTTAGTTCTATACGGTAAGAGAATCATAAATCTATAACTTGCTCCTCCACCTTCTAAAATTTCTTCTCTTCCAAAAATCAAAATCAACTTCTTCTTTCTTCATTAATGGCGTTTCCTTCTCCTGACTTTTTCTTATATCACCACAATCTTCACCTTCCATCCAATTTTGTCCTTGTTTCTGCTCCAATTTCAAATGAAGCAGCATTTCAAAGAACAAGCACAATTTGAAATTGTTTTTCTATTCACAATCAATAACAATGAAAAAGTTTCAATTTTGTCTTTTTTACAAGAGATATAGAAACACAAGAAGAGTAACTCCAATGAGGTTTTTCAAATTTTCGAATACTTTTCCTCTATGAACGGAACTTTTGAATTTTATTAATCTTGAACAAATCCAATATGCGTATCCATTCCCATTCTGCTCGTTTTTTCAATTTTGTGAATTCTGCATATTGGTGAAATCTTATCTCACAGAACAGTGAAATAGCAATGCCATGCGTTCTCCTCATCATTAAATTGTGAGATTCCTCAATGAAATTGCCTATCTTTCAGGATCAAATTTTGTTCATTTATGCAAAAAAGACAATTATTTTTTTTTAAATTATGATAAATTTTAATGTCAAGAAATTTTCATAAAAAGTTATTTTTTCAGTTTCTGAAATCATTCTGTAACATGAAATGACATTTTTTTTCATCATAGAAGAGATAATTTAATTTGAATGGTTTTTGAACGTTCTGTGAAAATATAGGGTCAACTTTTTAATGGGACTTTTTCCCTTATTGGCACTTTTTTTGTTTTTGACTGCCAACTTTCAACAAACGTTGATTGGCTTTCAGTACTTCAAAAAACCTTTTTTACAAGTTTAACACAATTTATTTACAGTTTGTTTTTTAATTTTTGCTTATTACACATTGAGAAATTACGTTTTTTTGTTAAATTTGAACGGACTTTTACCAGCCAACTAGGCAACGTCCAAGAAATTGGATACATGTTTTGAATAGCAAATACTATTATCTAACTACTTTTAAATTCTTTTTTTTCATAAACACTTTTTTCTTGTTTTTTTCACATTTCATTTTTTTAACAATATTCTAACATAAAACCGATTATTTCTTTGTTCATATAATGAAATGAAAAAAATAAAAATTTGATATGAAAAACAAATAGTCTAATAATAAAGTGTTGGAAAAATGAAACATTAATTTTTTCTATTTATCTGAAACGGACAAATGGCGCTAACTTAAAATAATCGATGACCAAGTTTTTGTAAAAAAGTTAAGTTCTTGACAAATAGAAAAAATTAATGTTTCATTTTTCCAACACTTTATTATTAGACTATTTGTTTTTCATATCAAATTTTTATTTTTTTCATTTCATTATATGAACAAAGAAATAATCGGTTTTATGTTAGAATATTGTTAAAAAAATGAAATGTGAAAAAAACAAGAAAAAAGTGTTTATGAAAAAAAAGAATTTAAAAGTAGTTAGATAATAGTATTTGCTATTCAAAACATGTATCCAATTTCTTGGACGTTGCCTAGTTGGCTGGTAAAAGTCCGTTCAAATTTAACAAAAAAACGTAATTTCTCAATGTGTAATAAGCAAAAATTAAAAAACAAACTGTAAATAAATTGTGTTAAACTTGTAAAAAAGGTTTTTTGAAGTACTGAAAGCCAATCAACGTTTGTTGAAAGTTGGCAGTCAAAAACAAAAAAAGTGCCAATAAGGGAAAAAGTCCCATTAAAAAGTTGACCCTAGTTAGTGTTAATAATGGTGGAAACTTTCAATAACTGTGGACAGTGGCATTTTCTCAACAACTGTTGATAGTTGTATTTTGACAATTAACACAATTATTCCCTCATTGAATACAAACTTATAAGACATACAGAAATGAAACAACTTGCTCCCAAGAATGAAGAAAAATACATTTTTAATTTTCGGAGAAATTCGGAGAAATATGATAAGTCAAGTTTCTCCGAAAATTGAAAATAATAATTATTATATTTCATTGTGTTGGATGGGTGATTGAAACAATTCATAAAAGTTCATATTCATTGAGGGAATTATTGGGCTAATTATCAAAAAGCAACTTTTGACAGTTGTTGAGAAAATGCCACTGTCCACAGTTATTGAAAGTGTCCACCATTATTAACACTAACTATACCACAATTCGGAGTTTAGACATTTTTTTCATCTTATGATGAAAAACACGTATCAACCAAAAATCGTTACAATTAGAAAAAAATTTCCCCTTTAAATAACGAAACAAACAAAATATGGGGGAAAATATAATCAAAACTATTTCTTTAAAATCAAGTGATTTTTTTTTTTTTTATTTTATCTTTTAAAATCTAATGTTTACCAAGGGAAAAAAATATTTATTTTTCAATCAGACTATTTTATTCATACCTCAAAAGTCATCAAGTGCCTTAAGACTTTCAAACAAATCAACAATAAATCAAAAAAAAATCAAAAATCATTCGAAGACTTTTCCTCCTGAAATAAAAATTATAATCTATTATCCAAATAAATTCAAAAAGACTATTTCAAACAAGAAATAAATAAGGAGAAAAAGAAGAAAAAGAAAAGCTACAGCACTGGGTTTTTCCAGGCGGTCACCCATCCAAGTACTAACCCAGCGTTGGCCGCTTAACTTCGGAGGTCTGAAGGGATCCGGTGCGTATGACCAACTATGGCCGTAGCTCACACATACTCCCTCAAACTTCCCTTTTATAATCTTCCCCATCTTCCCCGTCTATCCTTCTTTTTCTTTTTTTCTCTTTTCTTTCTTTCTTTTTCAATACTTTTCCCATCATCACAATAACTTTCCCAATCATCATCTTTTTCTTTTCTTCTTTCTCTTCATTTTCAACTTTAGCTTTCTTCCTCACTTTCAAAAATTCATTCATTCATGCACTTCCTCTTTCTGACTTTTTGACTTTCTTTCTATCTCAACCTCAATCTCAATCTCTCTCTTTCTCTAACTCTGCATTAAAAGACAATGCAGAAAAGGAAAGCAGCTGATCGATAACCAACAGAAAATGCAGCTGAAGAATTTGAAGAAAAAGTGTCAGACACTTTGCACATCTCTTATCTCATTCGGTGAATGATGCACGCATCTGCAAGCAGATAGATAAATAGATGCTTTCCATCGTCTCTTTCTGCACACATGCCTGGCTCTGACCAGGCGCCCTCAACGTATTGCATCAGAGACATCATCTTCATTTATTTTTTGTTAAAAGCAAAAACAGCCATGCTTTGAGAATCTTGTTCGTTTCAACCTGCTTCATCCTTCTTTTGCTTTTGACTGAATGAATTTCTCCGAATGCAGCTCATCTTGCTTGATATTGCAATTATATCCACACTTTCAATCGTATGCACCACAGGAACGAAGCCAGCCAGTTTAATGTTAACACGTTATTCATTGTTCTCTTTCTTTGTCGAAAGAAACACAGACGCACATAACTGCAAGTATTCCATTTTCTACTGCTTTTTGAAGTCTGTCTGAAATGGTCAATGCCAAGATTGATTGAAAAAGAAAAACAGATAAACAGAAAGACAGACCTGCAAACAACATGATAAGAGGCACAGAAGGGAAGTAGATGGAGAAATAAATTCTTCATCTCTCTTTTCCACATTCAAATGACTTTAAATAATAATGTTCAATGCTCAATATAATGCTGATAGAGTCGCCATATCAGGAATCTGTTTGAAGAAGGTTCGCAGACAATCATATTTTCCTTCTCATCAACCAATAAAAATCTGAGTGTTCTGAAATCGCCAAAGGGAGCGAAAAGAAACAAGGCAGTCAACAAATACTGATACTGAAGAAGAAAAGTAATCGACAACGACTGTAGAATAGTAACAATAAATAAGATAAATATCTTTCATTAACTTAGGAAGAATAAATGTTGATGAAATCGGAATTATGATAATCTCATGCTTCAATATCCTTTGTTCATTCAAACATTCGTTTCGGTTCATTCCTGATGCACCCCCTGATGTATTACGGCAGAGCCCTTGCCACTGTCTTGCTTATCGATATTCCTTCCTCTTTGCACATGTTATATGCATGTCCAAAACTCTGAGACAAGCTATGTGAGCAATCTTTCTCTTCAACATGAACATAAATTTCATCCTTTTTGCTTTGGAAGGTTTCCTTTCAAAACATGCATCTCACTGCATTCCCGTTTGTAACAAAATGGCTTCCTTGTCCAGATTAATTTTTTTGAGCACCAATTGCTATTAGCTCATTGAAGCCGTTCATCCATCTAAAGATAGACTAACTGGCCCATCTGTCTGCTCTTCTCCATCAGCGCCAACAGTATATGTATTGAAACTGTATTTGATGATGAAGGCGATCAAAAGATTGAAGCATCTTCCGTTGAAGAAACTCAGTTGCTGTCAAACCACTTGGCTGCAGAATATGAAATAAGACAATCGAACTGAAATATTACTTCCAAAGCAATCGCACAATAGCAAAATGCTCTCCTATTCAAAGACACAAACCTATTCATAGAAAATCAATAAATAAATCAGACAAACTGCATTTTCCTTCAGTTATTGAAACAAATTGTTTTTGTCTTCGGCAACTGATTCATATCACAAAGAATGGAATTGACCTTTAAAAAATATTCAATTTGCTCACATTTGTCCGTTTAATTGGAAAACATTGCTTTCACGAATATCTTCTTTTGTTGAACATCAAACATGCAATGTTTAATGCTCATTTCTGAAAGCAGATTTTCATTCAAAAATAAAGAAAAAGAAAGAAAAATATATCAAAAAAGATACTCTTCAGAAAATATTCCATATACAAACTTGTTCATTTTTGTCCAGTCTCAATTTCCAGAATTCCCCTTTCTTTCGTGCAGAACAACAAACAAACAAAAATGGCTTTTGTTTTCCAATAACTTCCACTTCCACAAGCAGATCCTTCCACGAGTACCTCAAAATACACAATGTAAACAGCATTACAAAAGCGGTGTTTGTTTCCTTGGCAGATTCAGATACATGAAAAATCGTATGAAATACAATTCCTGCTGAAGCAGGGGATGTGCCAGAAATACAGAAACAAGGACATTGATAGAAAGAATGGCTTGAAATTGTCACAAAACACTAGAACATCTGCAAGTGTATGTTAGCTTCAGAAACTCATATTTATGTGATTGAGGAAATAATTAAGGGCCAAATATTGAAAACAAAAATTCTTGTTTTTGCTTCAGAAAAGCAGAGACACTGGAATTTTCCTCATGTTGCATTTTATAAATGCTTTGTTCTTTGCATGAAGAAGCAAAGGAATCGACTCATCGAAAAGCGTCACTCTTTCTTGCATATTTCATTTATTCTGCTATTCTTCCATCCTCCGATAATTTCACTGCGTCAGGATCATCTCCCGAAATTCTATCCACATTTGATGAACGCATATTTTCGGATGTCATGCAGTATTTCAACTGAAAGAGACGTGTGCGAAAAACAAAATGCCAATTGGTTTTTATGATAACTTTTCAATTCGTTCGTTTCAGTTGAAGAACCCCACCCAAAACAGCAAGTGCGCGAATTCAAGGCTATGTTCCACAAAGTCTTGCATATATGTTTCTTTTCAACCTTTTTTTTTGTTTCTTTTTGAACTGTGTTATTGAAATGAGAAACTGATAATGCAAAGAATTGGGAGATCTGCTTATCTCTTCAGTCCGCTCTGCGATCATTTGTGAAAAATGGAATACCCAATTTATTGTGCTATTTGGCATGAAGTCCATTTTGAGATCATGTTTCTTTCAAAAAAAGAATCATTGAATAGATCAAAAACTCCCATATGGACGAGAAAAAAGGATTCCTGAGGGAAAAGAAGACGTTTTATCCCTTTGCAGAATGGGCCCACATCCACAAAAAATATTGATGTTTGTCCTATTAATTATTTCGATTGTGAGTTGCAGTGCAGCGGGTGATCAGGAGCAGTTTGTGGGAATAAAACATGAAAAAGCAGAAACAAGAGCAGAAAAAGGAAAAGTGAGGAGATCCAAGAACCAGCCATGTTTGCTCAGAAATGAAATTGCGAGTGAGTTGCACACAAAATATAAGGAAGGAGGAGATGAGACAAAAGAGATGCACACGAGCGTTTCTGAATGGATTTATGGATTTGGCAACAGCAAAGAGGCAAAAGGACAGAGCCAAAGAAATGAAAAGCAAAAAAAGGGAAATTCGCAACAAAATGGAAATTTATATTCACTTTGCACAATAGGTTGTTTTCAGAGCCATTTTCTTCTTCTGAATTCCACACTTCTTCTGTTGTCTATTCAGCTGAATTCTCCAGGAGAAGAGGCAATGGTCTCAATTGGAGGAAAATCTGTTTTATTTTTTGAAGACTGCGAGATTTGTCATGTTGCCGAGTCAAAGAGATCTCCGATCGAGCTGCACGCTGGGTCAGCAAGCTTTGTGAATATATCGCTTATTATTGAAGGGCAAACGCCACTCTTCCATTCTCTTGCCTTTTCGCCAAACGATATTTCTGTTGGCAGAACCAGAGCTGTGTCAATGAGCCACTCAACATTTTCGTCTGTGTTGCTTTCACCAACCCCATTTTTGTGCAATGGGCCTTTATCGAGCATCTTGTTATTCAAGTGTGCTTTCTCAAACATCACCAAAGCTTCACCAGCAAAATCATCAAGAGGATCTGAGAATGATTGTTTCACAAAAATTGATAGCTGCTCATTTGTTTCCGTGGAGGATGCGATTTATGGGGGAGTTGTGGATTCGATGTATTGCCCTCTGTCTTCGCTTCTTTCTGTGAATAATTCATATATCAGGTGCAATCGTCTGAGATTCACAGAAAATGAAGGAAGGAGACAGATGGGAAGGCAAGTGCTCGGAAATGGATCACACACATTTGAGAGCTGCGAGTGGAGCGGCTGCAATGCCACAAACGGAGCAGCAATATATTTGTATGATCAGCCTCAAGCATCTCTGAACATTTCGAATTGTATTTTCGACAAATGCACAGGAAACGAATCATTCGGTGGAGCTATTTCTACATGCAATATCTTAGGTTTAGTAATTGAAAGAAGCAATTTCACAGAATGCAAAATAGAAAAGGAAAGGGGAGGTGCAATTTATGCTGTTGTTGTGTCAACATTTTCGAGATTATTTTCTTTGCATTTCTTGAAATGCATTTGTGAAGGACACGGAGCAGGATTCTTTTTTGACAAGTTCAACATCAGTAGGGGAAATGATTCAACCTCTGGAGCAATAGTGGAATGCACTTTTGACGGTAATGATGCAGGAAGAGGGTGGGGTGGAGCCTTTCGAATTGATTATTCACCAAAAGGTTTCTCTGTAAGATCCTGCAATTATTTGAGATGTGTTGGAGGAAAGGCTGGAGGAGCAATAACAATGGAACAACTTGAGTTTCATGATCAGAATCCAAGTTTGATATGGTTCTGTATGTTTCATGAATGCTTCACAAGAACCGCTGAACTTGATGATTATAAGGGTCATGATGCTTATTTTTATGATCCTTTATCCAAACGACTTTTTCAGACACCATTTGTTGAGTCATACACAACAAATATAAAACAGTATCGAGTCACTTACAACAATAATAGCTGGAATTATCCTGATGAATGGATTCCAAATGGGATTCATATCAACCCATGCTTCATTGGAGTTACAGGCAATGATAATGAAGATATTTGTGGATTGGAGGAAAGGCTGCCATGTAAGACACTTTTTCACTCAGTTGAGAAAAGCAACAGACAATGTTCATACGGAATTGTATTATTGGAAGGGAATCACATTTCTGAAAGGGAAAGTCTAAACATTGGGGAAAAAGAGATATTGCTCAAGGGAACAGGCAGAAACCGCACTGTTCTTCACTCTTCTGGAATTGCATCTCCAGATCCTTTGCTGTTTTCTGTGTCAACGGGCTCACTTTTGTTGGAGTCATTCACCATCCTGCACAACCATCAGTCGCCCTCGATGCGAATACTGGTGATGATCTCGTCGGAGGGGGAGTGTGGGTTGGATGATATGTGTGTGTATTCTCCTGAGTCGCAAACTCAAGTCGAGTTTGAGTGCTCGATGTTTGAGGTTGATCTGGGGCGTTTCTGGGTGAGAAACAGCCGGATTGAGAGATTCAAACTGTCTTCGGTGCTAATTGCTGATAAGCTGCACTCAGCATCAACAATGGTGCCATTTGGGAATGTGACATTTGGTTGGATTGAGAGGGTATCAGGAGGAGGAAGTGTTGTGAACATGAAGATTGGGGATGGGGAAGGGGTTCGTGTGGAGAATGTGAGTGTGAATAACTGTTCGAGCGTGGGAGGAGATGGAGGTGGGATGAGGATAGAGATAGGAGATGGAGGATGGATGAGGCTTGGGGAAGAGAGGAGTGGAACAGAGATTTGCGGGTGTCTGGCAGAGGATGGGAGAGGCGGGGGGATAGCAGTGGTGATGGAGAATGCATTCTCATCGATGGTGCTGGAGAATGTTGTGTTCAGAGAGAACAGAGCCGTTTCAGGGAGAAATGTGTTTGTGATATCCCCGGATCTGGGGGTGAGTGTGACGAGGGAATCATTCAAGTTCTTTTCAGGAGAAGCACCATTTGGTGCAGAAGATGCAGCTGGGGTGGAAGTGGAGGCTCCTTTGGTGGTAATTCCGCTGGTGTATTATCTGATGGAGAGGGAGGGGAATGTGAGTGTTGGAAGTGGTGGTGTGGATGTGGATGTGTGTGGGTTTGGAGCGTATCCATGCCGGACAGTGGGATATGGGGTGAGGCATCGGCAGCAGGAAGGAGGAGTGAGGCAGGTTGTGGTGCTTTCACCGTTCAAGCTGGAGGAGAGCATTGTAATGGGAGAGGATGCAGGGTGCATTGTTGGCGGGGTGGAGGAGAAAACTGTTGTGGAGGTTGTTGGAGATGGGAGAGGGAGGGGAGGAGTGATTGAGCTGAGGCGAATAGCGATTGTGAAGGAGATGAAGTTTGCAGTGGGAGGAGAGCTCCAGGGAAATGAAAGGTGTGTGGTGTACGTGAACAGCATAGGAGCGAATGTTTCTGTTCAAGATTGCATGTTTGTTGGGAAAGAGGTGGGGAATGAGATTGGATATCGGATAATGTGTTTGGAGAGTGGGAAATGTTCAATCACTCGAGTGAGTGTTGAGGATGTGAGGTTCAGCGGGGTGGAAATTGTAGAGTGTTTTGGGGAGCAATCTGTTTTGAGCATTGTGAATATGAAAACGAGGAATGCGGGAGGAGCTTTTGGAAAGGGGCTGATCTCAGGAGAAAGGATGCTGGGTGTGGAGATGAACAGCTCAGATTTTGTGTGTGGGGATGAATGCTTTGGAGGGATGGTGAGCGTGGTGCATGTGAAGAGAGCAGAAATGAAGAACTGCACAGGAGTTGGGATTGGGAAGGGAGAAGGGGATGGGGCAGTGGTGAGAGGAGTTGTATCCAGTGGGGAAGCGCTGATGATTGAGGGAGGTGAGATGAGCGGAGAGTGTGGAAGAGGGAATGGAGGAGGTGTTGGAGCTGTTTTGGAGGATGGAGGGAGAATGGAGTTGGGGATGGATTGGGGAGTTCGGATGAAGAACTGCAAAGCGCTTGGAAGAGAAGAAGGGAAAGGGTTTGGTGGAGGTGTGTATATTGATGTGAGAGAAGGGGCAAGTTGGTTTGTGTTGAAAGGGAT
Source organism: Monocercomonoides exilis (assembly GCF_001643675.1). Lineage (NCBI taxonomy): Eukaryota > Preaxostyla > Oxymonadida > Polymastigidae > Monocercomonoides > Monocercomonoides exilis. Next base: position 11,875 of record NW_027150606.1, on the reverse strand, counting down.
TGAGTTTGAGGGATGTGTTGCAGAAGCATCAGGAGGAGAAGTGTTTGTGAAGGCAATGGAGCTGAAAGGTGTTATTACGAGGGATTCAGTGGGATTAGTAGTCGAAATGATAGGGGAGACGAAGTGGACTGGTGTGGAGGAGGCCGACAGCATGTTGTTCATTCCTCTGTGCATCTATCTCCTTCCCACACCAGAAGAAGTATATGTGAGCAACGCTGAAGCATCCGATCACTCACATTGTGGAATTGTCCAATTCCCTTGTTTGACAATGAAACACTTCCTCACAAGACAAACAGGAGAAAAGAAAGTTGTTGTGAATGGAATGATATTGATGAGTGATGAATTGGCCTTTACTGGACAGAAACATGAAATCAGAGGAAATGATGATCAGAGTGGTTGGACAGTTTCTGATACAACCACAGAAACAAACACAGCAATGGTGACAGTTGGAGTGGAAACAGTGCTTTCAGCACTTATCTTCTCTCTTCCATCTTCTCTTCCTCTTCACCAGACTTTCATTTCATCTTCGTCACAACTGACTCTGTCTCATTGCTCTATTTCTCTTCAAGATCCTTCATCAGAATTAGCATGCCTGTTCTTATCTGTTGATTCTGGTTCGTTGGTTATTGATTTCTTCTCTGCTTCGTCAATCATCTTGAGCACAATTCCATTGATCTCACTGTCTGGAAGTGGGACAAATGCGGAGTTAATGATCACCACATGGTCGAACATGGCTAACTGCACTTTCACAGAAATCGAAAGAGCAGCTGGAAGTGGAGGGTGTGTGAGCATTTGCAACAGCCATGATGATAATGCAAACACACAAATAAATATTGAAGAGTGTGTTTTTGATGGATGCTCTGTGTTGGATGATGGAAGCAGAGGAGGGGCTATCAATGCCCAGTTGAAAGGAAACATTCAAATGAATATTGTTTCATGCACATTCACAGGATGTTCAGCACCAGCTGGAGAAGAAGGGAAAAGTGGGTTTGGCGGAGGGATGGCGCTGAAGTTGATTGATGGCGATTCTTCATTTGTGGTCTCATCTCCTGTTTTTGATACAGACAAGCCAAATGCTGCGAGATATGGAAATAATCTGTTTGTTGAATCATCCAACTTGACAAAGAGCATCACAAACACCTCACTTCCATTTGTGTCTGAGCATCTGGCTGATATTTCGTTGGATTCATTGAGCGGCTTTGATGGAGATGATGGGACAAATGCCATCCCACTGATCTATTTCTGGCGAACATTTGGCTCAGAGATCGTTGTTGGGGGTGATGGAAAAGATGTGTGCATTTGTGGACTTTCAGATTATCCTTGCCTGTCAATCGACCATTCATTAACGAGATTGCCTGAAGGAAACGAAAGGAATATCAAGATCAATGGAAAAGGAATTCTTCAAAAGAGTGTTGATATCAGTGGGGTGACGATAAAATCGGAAGATAACGATGTGTGCTCTTTGGAATGTCACTCTTCAATTGAAGGAACAGAAGGAGCAGCAATGAAGATTTGTGGAATAACCAATTTTGAATTGATCAAGTTTGTGATTCCTTCATCATTCACAAGTGGAGTGAATTATTTGATGCATGTTGAATCAAGCGAGGGATTGTTGACTGTGAAAGACTGCTCATTCACAAAAAATGAAGAAAGCAATGAGGGAGAGATAATGAATTATGGGCTGATCAAAGCAGATGGAGGAACAGTGGTGTTGGAATTGGTGACAATTCAATCACTCGGCTTTTCACATGATGTTGTTTCTGTGTTATCAACAACGATTTTAAGAATCAAAAACATTACGATGAAGAATGTTGAGCTGGAAGGAGCAAGCGGATTGAAAATATCAAAGAGTTCAAGAAGAGAGAAAAATGAAGTTGAACAAGATGTTCTCATTGAATGGAGTTCATTCGAAGAAGTCACTCAGAACACAACAGATGATATTCCCATCATTCGAAATGCCAATGATGATGAGCCATTGAAAATGGTGATTCGAAACACAACGATGAAGAAGTGTGGTGGAACGAGGTGTGGAAAGGGAGGAGGGATGTTTTGCATGTTGAATGAAGGAAGAAGCTTCGACTGCTCGTTTTGCACGATTTCTGAGTGTTTCTGCTCCACCACAGGAAGAGGTGGGTGGCTGTTTCTGGAGTGTTGCTCAGTGGCTGAGAAGCCTCTGAGCTTTGTGCTGTCGAATCTCACCTTCAAAGACAACACTGCATTGAGAGGGAGAGATGTGTATGTTCGATGCCACTCAATCGAAACACAGATAGTTGATGAGCAATTCTTGCTGGATTTCAGAGCACCTTTTGTGAAGGAGCTGGCGATGTGGGGCTGTTCAACAGACTCGTTTGAGGGGGAAGAGGATCTGCTGCTGAGGGTTGTGAAATACCAGAGCGAGACGATATTTGTGTCGGCTTGTGCAGAGAATCACTCTGATTTCAATTCCTGTGGAGAATTGCATGGGCCGTGTGAGTCATTGAACGTGGGAGTGAAGCACATCATCCCGTCGTCGTACTCGCAGCTGTTGATATCAAAGGAAACAGCGATGAGAGGGAAATGCAGCATTCACGATGTTGTTGTCCATCCTCTGGAATCTCCTCCAGCTGCTTTGGTGCATCTGAGCTTTGCAATTGTTAATGATGCAGGAGGTGTTATCACAACATCAGGGAAAGTTCGGATTGAGAGTGTGAAATTGGACTTTGGCCAGTCGTTTTCATTTTCAGGCAGTTCTGTTGTTCATGAAACAAGTGGCCAACTTTCCCTTTCATTTGTTGATTTTTCATCCGTTGAAGGGTCAAACAGCATTCAGCCTGTTGTTCTCAACTCATCGTTGCTGAGCATTGAAAGTGGAATTCTTCATGTTGATAACTGCTCAGTGTCACTCCTTTCATTCAAGAAGCCTTCATTTCTGTTGAGCGGAGATGAGATTTCGTTGACGAATGTGAAACTGGAAGAGATTGAATCAACAGCAGATGTGTTTGAGATTGGCAGTTGTGGAATAATGTCCATTAATGGAGTATCTGCGGATGGAGTGAAGCTGTCAGATGGTTGCATCATTGCGATTGGCAGTTCATCTTCAGGAACAATTTCTGTTGGAAGCTCGTCATTCGACAACTGCTCAAGGAATTCAGAAGGAGCTTCTATTCTTTCGGCTTCTTCAACCTCTGCATGTATTTCGTTCACAAATGGTTCCTGCTCAAATTGCATTTCCTTATCGGATAAAGGGAGCATGTTGAAGGTGAATGATGCGACGAATTTTTCGATGGATTTGAGTCGATTTATTGGAACGTTAACAAAAGAAAGTGAAATTGCAATTGCAAATGCTTTTGAAGAAATATGTGAATGGAATGGATCTCTCGTGCATTCTGAAAGCTCCAATTTGCAGGTGAATGAAATTACAATCGAGAATTCATCGAAAGGTGGGGTATCGATTAAAGGGGAAAGGCTGTTATTGAGATGGGAATGTTGGCAAATAACAATCCATTCATCGAAAAATACCCTTCTCTTCGTCGAAACATCATCTGTTCAGATTCTGCCTCACTAACCATTTCGAGCTTGAAAGGCGGAGATGGATTGAAGGATAACTCATCGCTTTGGATTTTGAATGATGGATGCACACTTGGAGGAATAGCAGGAGAAAGACCATCGTCTTTCTTCATTCCCAGACTGGAAGAGGTTTCTGTGAATGAAAGTGGAAGCAAGATTTTTGTCCAATTCAAGGGATCTCTTTTTGTGCCGTGTGACTTGTCGTTCAGACTTGTGTATAAAACAGGGGATGTGGAGCTGGTTGAGACATATCGTTTTGAGGAAGACAGTTTCATATCAGAAAATGAAGTGATTGGAAGAGTTCCATCAGAAAATATTTCATTGGCTTCAGATGAAACAGAGGTGTCAGTGATGATTTTGTTTGGAAAGTCATTGGCTTCCACTTCACCACAGATACTGAAGAACAGTGAGCCCAAAGGAAATGGAGATGAAAGGATTGTTGAAGGAGGAAAAGAGGGGAAATCGATATGGCCAATCATTGTGATTATTATGGCAATAATTCTCATAATTGTTCTCATTGGATTTATTTTGTTTGTTATCCGATGGAAGAAGGCAAAGAATGAGAACAACGATTTGAGAGAAATTGTGAATGATAACATCAGAAAAGATCCGAAGGCATTTGAGATGGTGACGATGGAGATGTCACCGGAGGAGCAGTGGAGGAGAGCGGAGAGAGAAGCTGAAAAGAAGAATGAAGAAAGGATCAAGAAGAGGGTGTATGACAAGACGATGGAACATTCAGAGTCATCAGAGCATTTGTTGAGTGAGAGCGGATCAACAGAATATATCCTAGGAAGAGATTCAGACAAGATTCCAGAATGGATGTTGGAAAAGGTTGAAGAAGAGGAAATTAGAAAGCAGGCTCCATCACCATCCATTTCATCCACTTCAACCACAGACACTTCAGACACAGAATCCACATTTGTTCGTGGAGAGGATCTGTGTCCAACCACTTCATCCATGTCAAATCTGGTGGATGCGATGGCCTGTTCATCGCCGCATGAAAAGCTGATTGTGGATCTGAGAGATTCGTTGTTTATGTTGTTGCATGGAAGGAATAAGACAAAGGAAATGGCAATTGGCACTCTGCAGGAGAGGGAGCAGACAGCTGCCCAAATTCTATTTTGGGTTGCGAATCTTGCTCTTCACTCGTTTGATGAAATGGAGAACAAGCTTCAGTCACTTGCCAATTTGAGTCCGCTCATTGTGCTGTTCTCAGAGCATATGGTGATCTGCATTGCCCTCCACTCTGACTGCTCTTCTTCAGATTCAGACTCATCCTCAATATCTTCATCAACAGTTGTGACATCAACCAGTGAGGATGATGATGAAAGAGATTCTCTGCCCTCATCAGCGTTTGAAGATGAAGAAGATAACAGGAATGAGTGTTTGAGGTGGAAGGCACCTGAATTGCTGAATAGAACAAAGAAGCATGCGACGAAGAAGACAGTTGTGTTCTCGATTGGGATGATGTTGTGGGAGTGTCTGACACTCAAAGTTCCGTTTGGGGAGTATGAGGGGGAGGTGGCAGGGCAGAAGATAGTGAATGGGGAAAGGCCGTGTGGAGGGGAGAGTGAGGCAAGTGGGATGCATGAGTTGGTGAAGGGATGCTGGAGGGCAGAACGAGGGGAAAGGGTGACGTTGATGTGGGTGAAGCGGGAATTGTTTGGGCATTTCCCAGGAGAAGCAGCGGCGATGACGATGACGGATGCAATTTTATATGAGGAGAGCAAAGACAACATCTCGAGCTGCGAGAGTCTTGTGGAATATTTTTAAAGAAGCAGATGAGGAAATATCCAGAAAAGGAATTCAAAACAAATTGTGAATCTGCTTCTGAAAGATTGAAAATTCGAAAACAATGCAGGTGGAAGAAAATTAAAAGAGAACAATCTTTTTTCTTTGGAGATAATGGACAGCATGAGAATGGATTGAAATGTGCACTTATGCTCACTGGGGAAAATAATTGAAAATTTTGTCTTTTTCTGTTTTGTTTGCTGAAATTTTGATTCAGTTAATTTCAATAAAATGGTGATGGATTTTGAAAAGGATCATTGGATTCAATGAAGAGTTTGATGAAATTGCAAAATGAATGAATTTTCTTTTTCAAGTAATGTTTGTATTTTTTTAGTGAAAATACTCTTTCAATGAGAGAGTGTTGTGTTGATGGATGCAATGAACGATTTAAAAGAATATATTTTTAAGTGGTTTTGACAAAAGGATCGTTTGAGTGAAATGTGGAGCTTTTTGCTTTGTTGAACAAGGTTTTCGCACGTATTCAAAATACCAATTGATTTCACATGTTTATTTCGCATTTCAATACGTTTATGAACTTAGCATTTTGCTATTTAGAAATTAACTGGAGCTTTGCTTTTTCTTTATGCTTTTGAATATGTATTTATATTTATGCTTATATTTATGTTTATATATTTATTCAGAAATTGAAATTGATATTTGAATTTGAATTTATTTTAATCTGAAATGACATCCATTTTTCGCATAAATTTCGTATCTAACTATTTATAATGTTTGTTGAGTTTGACATATATTTTTCATAAAAGCAACTTCACAATAATCACAATATTTTTTAGAAAAACTTCAAAAAATTAACAAATTACTGAGTGAAAGTGTGATTATTTTATCAATAATATTTTTAATTCATTCATGTATGTTTGTATCATGCACCAAAAATAATTCAAAATAATTAATTTTTACAATAGTTTTTGAAGAAACTATTTTTGTTTTTGTATTATATTGTTATTTGTTTCGAAATTTGAAAACTCATTCTCCTTAACAATCAGATCACACAGAAAAAATGAGTTGAGAAAAGAATGTTTTTATTCAGGAAAAATCAAAAAGAAATTCATCAGTTTGTTTTCATTTGAAACTTTCCATAAATATTCAATAACCTATTTTTCATAATTGATATAAATCGATATTTTAATTTTAATTGGAGTTGGGCTATAAATTCACTCTGACCTTTTTTAATAAAACTCAGAAACAAAGCAGGTTTGCTTCGGAATAATGCTCCTCGATGAAGATTATTGAACACGATTAATGGGTGTTTAAAATGGGAACTTAGCTAATACATTAATTCGTTTTTGACACTATAATCCGTATTGGAAATGAAAGAAGAACCTTATTGAATAACAATCAAAGACATCTTGGGAAATAATTTTGATCTTGCTTATTGGAAAGAAAGAGAAAAAATATGATCACAGAGTTTGAAAAGAAACCGAACTCGTCCAACACAGTCCGGAGCTCTTGATTCTGTACAGATGAAAAAGGAAAAGAAAGAACGACAGAGGAGAAGATCTTGTAAGAGATCGAGCGAGTCCGAGTCGGATGCAAATTACATTGACATGATCGCGAGAAGGAAGCAAGGACAGCGTGAGAAAGGAAATCGCATATATAGCCGGATGAAGAGACTGGAGGATGAAGATGACAGCAATTGGGATTCCAAAGACGAAGAAGAGCAGGAAGAGGAAGAGAGGTCGCAGATATTTGTCAGAATTTTCCTTGTCGAATGGCTGACACTCTGGAGGCAGGCGGGAGAACTTAAACACTTTATAGTGTTATGAAAAGCTTTCTCAATTTGAATGAGTGATGACATCCTTTAAACCTTTATCCCGTTGAGTGAAAAGGAATTTTTAACTGGACAAATGAATGAAATTTGAAATGCCTTTGTTAGGAAAGCAATCACAGCTCAGGAAAGGAAGGACTTTCCCGAAGCGATCCGAGTAATTGAATTCCTCCAACTTGTTCTCGAATAGGGCTTAAAAGCAGCCAAAGCGATTATAGCCCTCACAGCAAAGGAGCTGAAGAAGACACAGCAATCCGAGGAGGAGAAAGAGCGGCTCAAAGGACTGTTCTGTGCGTACGCCCTGATAGCCGACTGCATCAGTTGCATTAATTTATTGAAAGTCGTGCTTTAGTCAAACTGGGAGAACGTGAAGGGGTTCCTTGAGGGAGGAAAGTCCAAAGAAATCCTAGAGAGCCTGAGGAGGTTGGTGGAAAGCACTAGCTTTTTTTCGCCCAGAGGGGGATGTTCCAGGGTACGGAACATCCCCCGCTTCTCCCAGCCTTCGGCCTTGTCTCAGCTAGGAGCGGACACTCAAGGAGGTTCAGCACAGGCAGGAACGCTCAAGGCTTCGCCTACAGGTAACTCCAAAAGCACGGCTTCGATTGGAGCTTCACGAATTTCAAGGAAAGAAGGAGGTCAACACAAGTCTTCCCACAGAACGCCCCAGCATCAGCTGGGAGAGTGGCCTCGATCACAGTTCCCCTCCCCCAGCTCCCCCCGAGGATACAGGGAGGATCAGCAACAGGGACAGCCCCTGGATCGAGCCAATGTGCCCAGAAAAAGCGAGTGGGAAGGAGGTTGCACTTCGCCGCGAGACAGAAATAAACGGAATGCTATCGAATTCCGAGAGAGTGACAATGCAACAGGGAATCTCACCCAATCGAGAGATGGATACGATAATGGAACCCGTGGGAGATTGCGAGAATATCGTAGAGGGATTGAGCCCGTTTGATCAAGAGATGAGGAGAAATCAAGAGATCTCGAGAGATCACGAGAAAGGATCATGAAGAGAGAGCATTGAAGGAGACTCCGTATATCCCCGCAAGACTAAGCAGAAGAACGAGCAGAAATCCGAGAAGGAGGAAGAGAAGGGAGCCTTGAGAGCTTCTGGGACTATTATCGAGTCCCCAATTGGGATCGCCCTGGAGGTGAGCTCGAAGACAGCTATTGCAGATACTCTCGAAGGAGAAGTGAATACACAGATGCGGTTTGGCCACAAGATGCCAGGAGAAAGGGAGAGGATAGTGATTGGACCACCGAAAGAGCCACTTCCTGGGAGACTGGTTAACAGACAAAGCAAGTGGAAGGAGATTGGTAGAGATAAACAAGTTTGCCGTGGTTTAAGAGCTCAATGGATGAGCCCCATCCCAAATCTCACTCGAGGAGAGAAAACGCAAGCAGGAGTTTCGGGGGACGACGGAGATGAGGAACAATTATTCATCCCTCTTGCCGGAGGAACTGATAGACTGAGCGGTGAAGCCCATACAGAAGTCGGAGGTGAAGTGGTTCAACCCAACATTCATGGTGATAAAGAAAAACGGAAAGTGGAGAAAGATCAAGGACTGCAGGGCGCTCAACGAGGAAGTGCAGGAAAGCATTTCAAGATGGATTCCCAGGAGACAGTGGTGGAACTCCTGAAGGAGAACGATTGGATGACCACTCTGGACATATCGGGTGCATACCAACATGTCAAGGTGGACGAGCAATTCAGTCCCTTCCTGTGCTTCAGCTTTCAGAAGCAATGCCATTCTTACGTAGGGATGCCTTTTGGAGCGCAAGATGCGCCCAGAGGATTCACAAAGATAATGATACGAGCAGTGTCTTATATCAGAGAGAAGTGAATAGCGAAGCTAGAAATACTCTTGAACGATATTTTCCTCATGCATCCAGACAGGGATGCGTTAAGATTGATCTCGCAGGAGATAGCCCAGTTCCAGTGGAGTCTGGGCTGGATACTGTCGGAAGAGAAATTGAACTTGTAATCAACAAGGAGTGTGGAGTTCCTTGGATTGCTTTGGAACTCGGAAAAGATGGAAATGACGCTCCAAGAGAGGAAGAGAGTGCTGCTCCTGGAGGATGTGCGAACCTGGATAGCACTGGCAAAGAAGAGGAGGAGACAAAAGACGAGAGACTTAGCAGCACTCCTCGTGAGGTTGAATTTTGTGAGGTTACAACACCCACCAGCGAGCTTGTGGATGAAGCGCATGCAATACATACTGAGGCAGGCAATAGCCCGCGGAGGCTGGAAGGGAACGGTGATAGTCAGCCCAATGATACTGGGAGAATTAACACACTGGAGAAAGATACTACAGGAAAACAGACCAAGGAGTCTGAAGAGAAGGAACAGACCAGCGGTACTAACGACGGACGCTTCAGAGCTGGGATGGGGTGCAGTGCTAACAATACCGAGAGAGAACAAAGAGGAGAAGATATATGTCCACGGAAGTTGGACCATCCAGGAGAGCGCGTTTGCGATAAACGAGAAGGAGTCCAGAGCAGTGTTGAAGACTTTAGAAAGGAAAGGAGCATGGCTGAAAGAACAGAGGATAGATCATATTTGGTTGAATACAGACAACATGTCCACGAGATGGACAACACAGAAGAAGAAGGGAGAACCATCTCTCATTCCAACACTGAGAGCATTAGAGAAGAAATTGAACAGCCTGGACATAAAAATACAAACAGAAAATATCCCGGAAGCACAAAACACGGAAGCAGATGCACTCAGCCGGATGGCGAGAGAACAGGACAATGCACTGAGGGTGGGAGAAAGTCGCAGAGATATTGCAAATAGTCGCACCGAGAACACAAGATATTACTTAAGGACCGATTGCACCAGTACAATGCGGAAGAACTTGGAAACTATTTTCTCTGAGAAGGGAGAGATAGAAAGAAATACCAAAGAAGAGATAGTGCGAGTCCATCCGTTCCTGAGAATCATTGGACGGGTGCTGAAAGAGAAAGATGAACGAAGCTCAGAGGGAACGGACGATTCTGATTCTGCCAGCCTAGCGGGTGCAGACCTGGACCCCGCGACTGCAGCCTGGGCATTCGACAAAGACCCTGGGGACTTTTCAGGAGTGCATGATTCCGGGAGCGAGGATGAGAAGGGAAGGCTGGAAACTACCCCCAGGGGAGGTGATATCCGTCACACTGGAGAGGAAAATATTCCAGGAAGGTGCCTCTTCCTCACATGGGGAGAATACGTTGGAGCAAAAAACATTGCAGCAGCAATTCTGAAAAATCAAAAGAGTGAAAGAGATACGTGGAGAGCGCTACGAAGAATAAAGCAGTTTTTTGATAGAGAGAGCATGAATGACACTGACACCCTCACATCCAGAGATGCCAAGTGGATTATGGCAGAGTTAACCGAAACGCAATCAAGCTCTAACCTGTCAAGAGGAGTGATATATCAGACGGTACGGAAAGTGCTTGATAAAATAAATCTGTTTAGAGAGATAAAGATTGATGGGAAGGACATAGAAATATTTTAAAAGACTTATGTGGGAGAGAAGCTGAGAATGGTCAAGCGACACAAATTAATGTGGGACTTGACAATCATCACGAAATGGGCAGAAGCCACCCACGATATGACGGACCCACAGATCCTCCAAAGGAGAGCTCTCATCCTGACCATGATCTTTGGGTTTAAGTCCAGCAGAGCTGGAAAGAATGAGAAGAGAACAACGAAATTAAAAGATTATACAATACTCACACAAGTACAAACCAAAACATCGGGAAGGGGAGACGGTAAAGGTTATTATATATACACACCCCAATTCACGTATCGATGCAGCAGGGGAGCTCCAACGTTGGTTAGAGTTTACAAAGACAATTTTTCAGAATGAACAGGTGTGGTCTGACATAGAGGGGAGCGGGCCTTCAAATTTGCAGAGAATAAAGGAAGAACAAACAGCTATTCTTAGAGAGAACGGAATACCTGAAACTTTCACGGGGAACTCTATAAGACACGCAGTGATTACACACTTAGCAAGACAAGAAGGAGCGGACTGGAAGGCTATCAATGCTTATGCGAGATTGGCCTCGGGTTCGAGAGTGGCCCAGGAATATTACACCGAGCTACCAGTTCAAGACACGAGATGGATCCTGGAGACGATCTGCGGCCCAGTACCCCTTGTAGGAAATGGAGACAAGTTGGAGAAGGACAGCGAGAAAGAGAATATAAGAAATGAGAATACAGAATCAGGAATAACGGAATATTCAGGAGAAAGTTTGCAAGCTGGAGGAGAAGTGGAGGTGAGCAAGAGGAAGAGATCGAAGAGACGAGGGACTATTCGAGATAAGAGTTTACGGCATGAGAGCGAAATAGCTGAACAACCCGAGCGTTGGGGAACACCCTTCATAGTTCCCAGTAGCGAAAGCGAGCTTACGGGAGAGAAGGATCCAACTCCGCTGAAGAGGAGGGGAAAAGATCGGAAGAGGCGTAGCGGAAGAAGTATTTAACAGATAGGTAATGACACTGAAGAGGCAAGGGCCAAATCTATGTCGCCTCAAAGATATACCAAGAGGGAGCGGGTATAGACCAGGAGGTTTGCACCACTATACGCACGCTCTCAACTCATCCGCCGCACTAGATGGTGCTGGAAAGGGGGTTTTTGATCACACATACGGAGATAAAAGGGATTTCGAGACTCATTATTGAGGAGTAAACCTGCTCCTTGCGTTAATAGATTAGCTTTTTTGCGAATTGATAGAACGCAGTGAGACAGGTTTACTCCTCAATAATGA